>NC_138777.1:202383994-202951494 GCF_965119305.1 Pelophylax lessonae | reverse complement strand
ATCTCTATAATGCCTATTACACACGGGCGGAATGTCGCCGGGCATTGGCCAGATCTGTAGAAAGCATCCAACATACCGCCCGTGTTTATGGCATCCTGTCTGACAGAAGCCGGCCCTTTGGCCGGCTTCTGTCGAAGGTTTAAGATCAAAAACAGTCTGCCCACCGACTCCCGGTCAGCTGTCTCAGCCAATGGCTAAGAATGTTGACCAGAGTGTTCTGGCAAGGGGGGGGGGGGGCGTGGGGGGCACCCCCCCCCCCCCGACAGAACACAATAACTCAGCTGGGGAGATCGCTGTACTAACATTGGATTGTTAGTACAGCAGCTCTGACCTGAGCTGACAGGTTTTTTTTTTTTTTTTAGTTCAACTCCGCAAAAAAAAAAAATAGTGGTGTGTACTAGGCCTAAACCTATCCTAAAGCTATTTCCATACTCCTAATCTGAACCCATCTGTACAATCCAGAACCAATTTCTAGAACCCAAATCTGAACCCATTCCTACTTCCCTAACCGGAATCCATCCCTATAACTTAAACCTGAACCCATCCATATAAGCCAAGTCCGAATACATCATTATAACCCTGACCAGAACCCATCTCGATAATCCAAACATGAACTCATTCCTACATCCCCAACCTGAATACATCCCTATAACTCAAACCTGAACCCATCCTTATATCACAAACCAGACTCCATTCCTATACTTTAAACTTGTATTCATCTCTATAACCCCCAACCTGAACCCATCTTTCTATCCCGAACGAAAATCCATTTCTATAACCCAAACCTGAACCCGTTCATTTATCCCAAACCTAAATCCATCTCTATATTCCAAACCAGAATCCATTCCTATAACCCAAACCTAAACCCATTTCTATATCCAAAACCAGAATCCTTTCCTGTAACCCAAACCTGACCCTAGTTGTATAACCTAAACCTGAACCCATCCTTTTATCCCAGACCAGAATCCATGCCTATAACCCCAACCTGACCCTATCTGTATCTCCCAAACCTGAACCCATCTCTATAATCCATACCTGAACCTATTCTTATATTGCAAACTGTAACATCTATACACCAAACCTAAGCATATTTCTATTTCCCAAACCTGAACCCATCCTTCTATCCCAAACCTGAATCCATTTTGTACATTCCATACATTAATCCATCCTTATAACCCTAAATTGAACCCATGCTTGTAACCCAAACCATAACCCATCTCTATGACCTTATGACTATGAATCCTATTGACTATCAGGATGAACACTACCCTATCATTCTTATACTGTAATTTATACCAAAAACAATTTGCCACCAAATCATCATGCTGAAAACCGATCTGACAGAATAGGAGCTAGAAAACTGGAAAGGTGACTTTTAAAAGTTAAAAACAAAACTTGTGATCTTTTTGGAAAGACTTTTTAGGAAAAAAACTACCAGAGAAGATGACTAGCTGTTCGAGTCCTTTCCAATCTACAAATTCTTTCCACCGCCCCAAAAGACGTGCCAACCCCCTGGGCTGAATATTCAGGGAATGGTTACACTATGAAAAAAATGTATCTGGGAAAGGGTATTCTGGTTTCCTTCATAGATAGTTCTTGGAAAAACGAGTTGTTGAATTTTTACTGCCCGAGCTTAGCCTGATTTCTTCCCACAGCTGATATTCCCAGAACTGGTGGAAGGTTTGGTTCTTCTGAACATTGATCCCAATGGAAAAGGCTGGATTGACTGGGCGGCCTCTAAGGTAAGCCAGGCAAAGACATACCCTGTATATTTATTGCTGTGCCCCTCCGAGCCCTCACACTGCTTGTGTCTCCTCAGCTGTCTGGACTGGCCAGCTCCCTCACCGACACCGTGCTGTCACACCTCTTCAGCCAGGTAGGGTCATACAGCATTATGTACTGTGCCAGATTTACAGAATGGTTCCTAGACATTCAGGAACACCACTGCCAGTGAGGGTAACATGGCTTACTGCTACCTGCTGGTGTGTTGACTATACTAGAATTCCTGTGGTAATGGTTACTGTGACAGACCGCCTGGCACCCAGTCTGGGTGTTTCCACCAAGATACAACTTTCTCCACTCTGGAACCAGGTATTATAACCGAGAATTTCACCCAAAAACTTTGCTTAGGTGCAAACTAGCACTCTTTTATTGTAAGTTCACATATAATTTTATACCACACAAAATCAGATAAGAGCTTGATTACATTATCCTAAACAATGCAAACTTTAAACCATAATACCATCAGTATATCTAACAGTACATCTAATGAACAGCTAACATAAACATCCCACAATAGTTCAGTAACAAAGTAAAGCGGACACAATATTCGTCACATATCCAAGAGGATTAGCATGCTGACAGACAGAAACAATACGTGACTCAATTAGCAATGGGGATTCACTCATAGGAGGCACATAATGGGGAATTAATACAATGAGAGAGAGACCCCTTAATAAACAGAATTACACAAAGCAGCAGGAGACACCAACATCTGGTTATTTGAACTGATTAGAATCTTCTCAGGGGTTGATTTACTAAAGGCAAATAGACTGTGCACTTTGCAAAGTGCAGTTGCACTCTGCAAATACAGCTGCTCCAGAGCTTAGTAAATGAGCAGAAGCTTTGCTGACTTCCATCATTCAATCGTGCAAGCATAAATGTTTCTCTTTCGTTCATTGACAAACACAGCTCCTGATTCTTCTTACCCATTGGGTTATACTGCCCCCTACAGGAGTAGGACACTAGGCAGGAAAAAGCTTGGCTACGCCCTATGGGCAGTCCCAGGGGGTATACACCCAATCTCAGCTATAGGCACTCAGTTTTTTTCTGCCTAGTCAGGAGTAAGGACCTAGTTCCCTGCTGGGATTTCTGGCCCTGGCAATTTTTTCTTTTTCAATGGAATTTATTTTTTCCTCTTTTCTTATTATGTTCCTGTGAGAACTACAATCAAGTGCCAGACTTGGTGATGAACTGGATAATACAGATCTTTAGGGTCCCCCCAGTCCGGTCAACGAGCGCGTGCAGACCGCAGCTCCACGCTAGGTCGGCCGTGACATAGCCCCACTGGGCAGGGCTGGCCTGCAAGTTAAACATCTCGCAAGGACGCATATCAACTGGCTTCAACCTGAGTCACGGCGTTTCCTTCTAGCTGACAGCACCCACATTACGATGGAGCGGTGTCCTATCTGGAGCGGTGCCCACCCTGTTCCTGGTGTGGTATGTAGCTGTCCCCTCACTACCCC
Organism: Pelophylax lessonae; assembly: GCF_965119305.1. Classification (NCBI taxonomy): domain Eukaryota; kingdom Metazoa; phylum Chordata; class Amphibia; order Anura; family Ranidae; genus Pelophylax; species Pelophylax lessonae. The sequence goes on along the minus strand of NC_138777.1, from coordinate 202,948,249 downwards.
TGGAGGGTTTTGGGGTGGATGTGGGCCCCTCCCTGGGATGGTCGGACCCCCGGGTTCCCCTCCGTTCCCCACAGCCCCTCTAAAATTTCAGTCACTGTGGGTCTTTCGCCCCTCACTCCCCCCGGTGAGGTGATGAGCTGGCTTTGCCACATGCTCTTAAGGGTAGCTGGTTGGCGTTGCTGCTGACCGGGGATTCTTGGCACGCAACGGGGGGTTGAGCAGGGTTCCTTGCCATCCTGGGGGTTAGTGAATAGGGCAGGGATGTCCTCTGGACTCCCTGCGGCAGTTGTTGGGCTGCGGGAGCAGATGTTTTTACCGCCTCATGCGGCCATATTCGGCAAAAAGTTTAGGCCGCGGCTTTGCGGCCTCCTTGTCGGAACCTATGTGAGGCGGCCCCTGTGAGGATGGCTGAAGCCACTGCCTCCAATTTGGGCACCCGCCTTCCCCTCCGCTGCTCCTGGATGGTTGACTCCGCTGGGGCTCGCGTTCTGGCAGCTGGGCACCCTAAAAAATCTACCATGCGGTAAGAGGGCCATGCGGCAGAGTCGGCACCACCGTTGGGCGGCCCGAGTGTGTGTAGCAGAAGCCCCCTTCCTTTGTGCATCTGCCAGGCTGAGGATCTGTACAATTGCGGCTAGGCCCCCACAAAAATTTAGGCCGTGGCCTGCCGGGCCATATGGTCAGCTTGGTACGTCCCTTGGACCGGGTGGCGCTGTAGGGGCACTTCATTTTTAATGACAGTCTTGCCGTTATTATTGTATGGGGCACCTGCCTTGTTTTAGCAAGGGTACCCTGCCTGCGCGTCCGCGTCACGGCAGGCGGCCCCCTTTTAAGAGTGCTAAGTCCTATTGTGTCCTCTATGGAGGGCTCGGAGGGCAACTCCCTTGTTTTTTGCGGGGTCCAATAGGTGGTCCATTTGTGGACCCTTGGCTGGTGTCACGGGGGGAAGAGTACTCTTCTTCTGCAGGCTACCAAGGGCAAGGAGCCCTAACGTAGACCTGGACCATTCTGCTTGGCTCCTCTTCGTCTCTCGTGATCTTAAGATTAGGGATCAAAAGTCAGGGCTCTTCCAGATCTGCGGACAAGGCTGCCTCTGCATGAAGGGGCGCCCTCACCCGTATCTGGGGTGGGTGGACATCTTTGCTGCCCCATATCTGGGGTGGGTGGACGTCTTTGCTGCTTTCCGGATCCATGGACCTCCCTGGTAGAGGTCAAGTGGGTCCACAAGGTTATTCGGTCAGACTACGAGATCGAGTTTTGTCTGGTCCTCCCGGAAAGGTTTTTTCCCTTCCAACTTGCGCTTGTCCCCTGATCACTTACGGGGTCTCTTTGGGACAGTGCAAGACTTGCTATTTCAAGGGGTGATTGTTCCGACTTCGGAACATTTCTCAAGGTTTTTTTTTTTACTCAAACATCTTTACAGTCCCTAGGAAGGAAGGCAAGGTACATACAATTCTGGACCTCAAGGCGCTAAGCTGCTTTGTATGAGTACAGAAGTTTTGCATGGAGTCCATTCACATGGTTATGGCATCCCTACATCAGGGGGATTTCTTCTCGCTTCTTTCGACATCAAGGACGCCTACCTGCACATTCTAATATGTGCTAGTCGCCAGTGTGTTCCTCCGTTTTTCCATGGACAAGGAGCATTATCAGTTTGTGGCACTGACCTTTGGTCTCACCCCTGCACCTCGGGTCTTTACAGGAGTGTTGGCCCCGGTGCTGGCATTTTTTTTGAGTCAGTGGGGGATCGCGGTACTGGGGTACCTGGACGATCTTCTTCTGTGAGCGGAGTCTCCAACTGCTCTGATGGACTATTGGAGATTGCTCTGCGAACTCTTAGAGAGTTAGGTGGGATCCTGAACATTCAGGAGTCTGCTTTGGTTCTGTCCACAAAAAATGTCCACAAAAAATTACCTATCTGGGTCTGACTCTGGACTCGGCTTCAACCTCTGGAAAAACTCCAGACATTGCAGGAGGCAATTTAGCTATTGTTCAGCAGACAGTCATCCCTCAGGACTTGGGCATGCGCATGCTGGGCCTGATGATGTCTACCTTCGAGGTGGTCTGTTTGCACAGTTCAATACAAGATCTCTGCTAAAGAGATTCTGGTGAAATGGGTCAAGGATCCATGGTCTCGAGAGGTGGCTTCCCTTTCTGGCACCTTGACAGGGAAAATCCTTCTCCTCCTGTACTGGACAGGTGTCTCTATGGCTGCCAGCCTGTCCGGGTGGGGAGGCGTCCTCAGCACAGACGTGCTCATGGGGTCTGGACTCTGGCAGAGCCCAGACTGTCGCTTAGTGTACTGAAACTCTGAGCGATCAGACTTTGTCTGGCTCATTGGACAATTGTCTTCAGGGGTGTCCCGTATGAATTCTTTCGGACAATGCCACGGCCGTGGTCTATGTCAATCACCAAGAGAGCACAGGAAGTGTACTGGCAGCTTGGTAAGTAGCTTGCATTCTAAAGTGGGCTGACTGAATCATTTCCAGCACTCAAACATCTGCCATGACTCCTGTGCAGGATTCAGGCAGAAGGGATTACGGTCATTCTAGTGGCTCTAGTGGCTCCAGACTGGTCTCGCCGGTCTTGGTATGCCGATCTGGTACAGCTGGTCACCGATGCTCCTTGAGGACTTACTCTCAGGGAGGATCTGCTGTCCCAAAGACCATTCCTCCATCCTGCCTTACAGTCGCTGGCTTTAACGGCTTAGCTGTTGAACGCCAGGTGCTGAAGTGTGGAGGTTTATTTGAATCAGTGAATCCTATGCTGTTAAAAGCTTGAAAATCTGCCTCTAGGAAGATCTACCATCGTACGTGGAAGACGTACATTGCGTGGTATGAGTCTCTTGGGATTCATCCTCGCTCCTTCTCGGTGGATCGGATCTTAACCTGCCTTCAACATGGGGGTTAAACAAAAATTGGCCTTGAGTACCATCATGGGCCAGGTATCGGGTTTTGGTATTTTTTTTCCAACGACCTTTGGCCACACACTCCCTGGTGCGTACCTTTTTCTTCAGGGTGTCCGACATTTGTTTCCTTCAATACGGGCTCGGTTTCCTCCCTGGCATCTTAATTTGGTACTTTCAGCTCTACTGAAGCTTCTCTTCAGGAGGTTTCCCTGCTTATGTTGCTCCAGAAGGTGGCCTTCTTTGGTGGCTATCATCTCTGCATGCAGGCTGACGGCGTTATCCTGTTGTTCACCTTATGGTGCTTCACAAGGATAAGGTGGTGCTTTGCCTCTGTCCATCATTCCTTCCTAAGGTGGTCTCTGACTGTCATCTGAATGAAGACATTGTGTTGCCTTTCCTGTGTCCCAGGCCTTAACATCTGAAGGAAATTGCCTTGCATGTCTTGGATGTGGTCCAGGCAATTAGGGTGTACCTGGCAGCTATGGAGTCTGTTAGGAAGTCAGACTCTATTTGCGCTCACGGACAGACCTCACAAAGGGTTGTCCCCTTTTTCTGCGACTATTTCCAGGTGGATCAAACGGATGGTGGTTCAGGCCTATTGCATCAGAGGTCAGGTCCTTTCCCTGTTTAGGCGCACACTATACTAGGGTGCTTAGCGTCTCCTGGGCTTCCCGTCTTGAAAGCGTCAGTGACGCAGGTTTTGCAAGGCGGCCACCTGGTCGTCGGTGCACACTTTTACAAAGTTTTTTGTAAAGAGGTTGTGTTGGCATCTGTGGATGCTTCTTTTGGCCGCAAGGTTTTGCTGGCTGCTGTTTAGAGGACCTTGTCCTCTTTGAGCGTGTATTGTTTTTCAGGTGAGCTCCAGTTGTTTAGGGTTGAGCTCTATGTCACCTAGTTGGCTATAGTTAGCCTGGGGAATTTGTTTCTGAAGTTTTCCCACGCCCTCATGTTTAACACTGCTTTGGGATGTCCCAATGGTTAAGAAGAATCAGGAGCTGTGTCCGTCAATGAACGAAAGAGAAAATTGGATTTTTGACTTACAGTAAAACCCATTTCTCTGATGTTCATTGACGGACATAGCACTTACCCCCCCCTGTGGAGTTGGTTGTCTTCTGATACTGCTTGTAACAAAACTGAGTGCCTATAGCTGAGAGTGGGTGTATACCCCCTGGGACTGCCCATAGGCCTAGTCAAGCTTTTTCCTGCCTAGTGTCCTATTCCTGTAGGGGGCAGTATAACCCAGTGGTTAAGAAAAATCAGGAGCTGTGCCCGTCAATGAACATCAGAGAAATGGATTTTTTACGGTAAGTCAAAAATCCCATTTTCTTTCCTTGCACATGATTGGGTACTCTTTGCAAAGTGAAGCTTTACCTCATTACTAAGCTCTGGAGCAACTGCCCTTGCAGAGTGAAACTGCCCTTTGCAAAGTGCACAGTACATTTGTGTTTAGTAAATCAACCCCTTTGAGTCTAGGAGGGAGTTGAAGCAGTCCTTGCTGGTTTGGGTATAGAAGCCCCAAATCTGTATCTAAGTCCTAGGTTCCCAGAGTCTGTGTGTTTTGGAGAGACATGGACCCAAATCCAAAGCAAAACCACTCCAAGGGTCCCACAGGCACACACCTCCCAAAGAATAGAGACCCCTCAAAAATCAGGGCCCATAGTCAGTAGACAAGAGGCTACCCTGCAGTCTCCTCCAAAAGCCCCTGTCCCAGTTGGGTCTGTCACAGTTACCATGTACTGATCACATGTGCTTTCACCCCAGTACTGATAATGCGTCCTGCTGCTCGTAGTATGGAGTGCTCCTTTCTACAGTAAGTGTCAGTTACCAGTATGGACAGTGAGACTCCCAGCAGTAGTAGTGCTATGGTAGGGGGGTAATTTCTGTTGGCAGTGGTGGCATTGTGAAGTGATATGGTTTCTGCAAGGCATTATAGTTCTGCTATATGCTGCCTACAGTTGGCTTGTGATTGAACAAGATCCATATAATGCTTCCAGTGTTGCTCATAGTTGTAGCTCTGCAGTATAGGTGTCTTTTATGTGCAAATCTATAGATATTATTAGTGCTGTACTGTAAAATCGCCATGCAGCTACAAAATGGATCTTTGTGGTAGTAAAATTGCAGCAGTTCCGGGGCAGACAGAGCTGCCTCTCGGAATTAACATTCTGTATCCCCCCCCCCCCTCTCTCAGGAAGAACTGATGAACAACACAGAGCTGGTGCAGAATTACCGCCAGCAGATCAGCAGCTGCGTCAACCAGAACAACCTGCAGCTTTTCTGGAGCATGTACAACAGGTAGGAGTCATCTGTCTATCGCTGGGTGTACCATCATATCCGATGCTGTAATATGTACTCCCCATACTGTATATTGTCACACATGACACAGGCTTCTATAGTGTCTCACAATGACATGTCTCGTCAATCTGCAGCCGAAGAGACCTAGAGATGAACCGTCCAGGGACAGTACCGAACGCCAAGACTTTGAGGTAAGTGGCATTGTGAATGTAGATGTGTTTCATGTGGCAGCTGTGTGGCATGCAGGAAACCTATCAGTATGGGAGCGCCCATGTAGCCTCACATTACTGCCATACTGGAAGTCATATGTCATCTGTACTCTGCAGTGGTCATGTGACCCATGATGACATCCGCCAGTGTCCTCACTGTTCCCATGTCAGTGAATTGTACTGTCAGTTCTTCTCCATCGCCTGTTATATCCATCATATGTGTCCTGTTACTGACATGTGCTTTTCCCACTGCTTACTTCTCTCTGCTTCTGTCTTCCTCCCCTTCTGCCTTCTGTCCATCATCTCCATCTCTGACTCCCTTCTCTTCAATTCCCCCCCCCCCCCCCATCTCTGATCCACTTCTATGCAATTTCCCTCCTGCCAATCTCCCAACCTCTGACCCTTCGCTCCCCATCTCTGACCCCCCATCCTTCACTCTCCCCATCCTCCAATCTCCCCATCTCTGACTCCCCTCCATCCTGCACTCTCCTCATAATCCGACCTCCCATTCTACACTCTCTCCCCATCCCTGACCCCCAATTCTCCCCTCCATCTCTGACTTCCCATTCACTGCTGTTCCTATATTTGACCCCCCCATCCTCCATTTTCCCCATCTCCGACCTCCACATCCCCCCCCCCCCCCATATCTGACCTCTTCCCCATCATGCTTCACTCTCTCCATCTCTCCATCTCTGACCTCTTCCCTCACCATTCTCCTCTCTTTCCTCCCTGCCCCCCCTCCTACACAACCTCCATCCTCCACTCTCCTCATCTCTGACCCCCCTCCCCATCCTCCACTCTCTTCCTCTCAAACTCTCCCATTCTTCACTTTCACCATCTCTGACTCCCTCATTCACCTTTCTCTCCATCTCTGACCCCCCAACCCCCCCCATCCTCCCTTTCCTCATCTCTGATAAACACCCCTTCCCCTCTTCCACTTCCCCCATCTCTGACCTCCCCCCCCCCTCACCATCCTTCACTCGCCCCTCCTCTCACCCACCCATCCTACACAACCTCAACTCTCCCCATCTCTGACTCCCCATCCTCCAATCTTCACATCTCTGACCCCCCTCCCATCCTTCACTTATCTCTGACAAACCCTCCCACCTCCACTTTCCCCATGTTTGACCTCCTCTCCCCTCCTCTCACCCACCCTACCCAATCTACATCCCTCTATCCTCCACTCTCTTCATCTCTGACCCCCCCAATTCACCGTTCTCCCCATCTCTGACCCCCCCATCATCTACTCTTCTTTATCAATGACCCCTCGTTCTCCACTCTTCCCATCTTTGACCCTCCCCCATCCTCCACTCTCCCCATCTTTGCCCCCCCTCCCTCAATCCTTCACTCTCCCCGTCTCTGTCCCCCCTCCCTCGCTTCTTCACTCTCCTCATTTCTGACCCTTCATTCACCGCTCTCCCCATCTTGAACCACCACACCTCTTTTTCTCGTTATCCCCCTACCCTCTGTCCCTTTTCTCTTCCCTCTCCTCTCTCTCAGGGCTCCGGTCATGCTGGTGGTTGGAGATAATTCCCCAGCTGAAGACAGTGTGGTCAGTTCTGTACTCTTCTATCATCTGATAATTCTTCTATCTGGTACTACATCTGCATGTCCATAGACATAGGATTAGATTGTATCATTACACTTGTGCCTCTGCTCATACACTGAATGATCGAACAGATTACAGCAGCAGGTAGGCCTGTGTGTAGTACATTGCTAGATCCTTAGTCATAGGTTATACCCTTTGTATAGTGGATCACTAAAACCCCACGCCCAAGTTTTTTTTTATTAAAAGAGAATGGCTGTACTTCTCCTGTGGATCACAGGAGTTGCAGTTCGTTCTGCACTCATGTGACCTGTTTTCTGCTGAAAGCGGACTGAAGTCACAGTGGCGGTCCAGGCTCGGGGCAAGATCGCAACAAAAAAATCGGGATCCGCCCACATGCCTGGACCAGCACCCAGCTCAGCCACTTAGAGCCTGATCCAGCCACTCCCGCCCCCTCTGCAGCCCAGCACAGAGCAGTCACTAGCTCTCTTCTCACGGAGCTCTGACAACCGAGCAATCAGCGGCCTTTGATCGTTTGGTTCTCAGTCTTAGAGCCGGCAGGGGAAAGATGCAGCATCCGATGCTGCATCCACCTCTTTTAAAGCTGTCCATTGACAATTCAAACCATGTATGGCCAGGCTGAATGTACCCAAGATGATCGATTGATCAACTTGGGTACAACCAGCCTGTCCTATTTTACATGCAATGTGTGCTAGTGGCTGTTCTAGCCACTAGCAATAATCACTGTTCTTCCGGCAGGGACAGCTCCTCCTCCTCCTCCACTGACTGTCTTGAAGGGGAAATTGAGAAAATTGCTTGGTCTTTTGCCAGCTTAACTATAGATTACCATGTGATTGGTTAGACCCAATGTAGTGTAGATTACTAGATCCCTAGTGACTGGTCAGACCCATTGTGTAATCGATTACTATATCCTTAGTACATGATTAGACTCACTGTGTAATCAGTTAAGAGATTCCTAGAGATTGATCATGTGTAGTAGATTACAAGGTCCTCGGTAATAAATCAGACCCATGGGTATAGTGGTATACTAGAGTAGGTTGTACGTGGTTTAGATATCTGGATCAAATGAATGCAGATACCTAAATCATAGAATATTGCTATTTGTAGAGTCTGTGCACCCTCCACATGTGCAATGATGAAACGCATTGTGGGAATGATGGTTGTCACGCTCTGTTGTGGGGATGTTACATCATGATAACGGCTCATCTGTGTTGGCTGCATGTCTCTCCCTTATTGAATGCTGATGTACTGCACCCCAATGTTCTTGGCTTCATCCCAGTGTCTGCTGCCAGAGTATTGTTCTATTTTTAGATCTTATTGATGGGAAGATCTTACTGTGTGTTTTTCTCCTACAGGTTGAATGTAATTCTAAACTTGACCCAACAAACACAACATTCCTGAAGGTAACTGAAACAGTTTCATACAATTGTGGGAATTCCTGATGTAGTTTAACCCTGTTCTGGCTTCATCTTTCTTTGCAGCCTCTGACCCCTCAATATATCCAACTTTATCACCCCTGCCCTTCCCTATAGCCTCCTCCAAATATCCCAACTTTATTCTTGCCCTCAGCATTACCCACCTCCAATCACCCTAGCCCCTTCCCCATAGCCATCAATCTCTCAGCATTACTATCCTCCAACCAAGCTAATCTCATCCCTTTCTCATAGCCTACAGTGCCTCTGTATCACCTTCCTCAAACCATCCCAACCTCATCCCTTCCCCATAGCCTCCAATCTCTCATCATTACCCTCCTTCAACCGTCCTGACCTCATCCTTTCCCCCAAAGCCTCCAGTGCCTAAATGTCACCCTCTAACCATCCTAACCTTCCTCTAACCATCCTAACCTTTCCCTATTCTCAAAGCCTCCAATTTCTCAGCATTACCTTACTCCAATCATACTAATCTCATCCCTTCCCCAGAGCCTCCAGTCTCTCAGCATTATGCTCCATTAACCATCCTAACCTCATCCCTTCCCCATAGCTTTGTGTGCCTCAGTGTCACCCTCCTCTAGCCATCCTGTCCTTTCCCTATTCCCATAGCCTCCAATCTCTCAGCATTAGCCTCCTCCTACCATGCTAATTTTACCACTTCCCCCATAACCTACAGCGCCTCAGTATCACCCTGCTCCAAGTATCCTAACCTTGCTCCATTCCCCTAGCCTCAAATCCATCAGCATTACCCTACTATGACCTTGGCAACCTCACCTCAACCTACAGCTTCAACCTCCTCCAACAATACAAACCTCATCCCTTCCCCCATAGTCCCTCAGTATCACCCCTCTCCAACCATCCTAACGTTGTTGCTTCCCATAGTCTTCAAATTTTCAGCATTTTCCGTATTCCAACCTTACCAACCTCATCCCCACCCACAACCTTCCCACCTTTGCCCTTCCCTCTAACATCCAATCCCTCAGTATCCTCTTCCTCCAGCCATTCCAACCTTCAGTGTCACCCTTCTCTAAACTTTCCACTGCCCTCCCCTATAGCTTCCATATCATTCAGTGTCACCATCCTTCAACCTACCCAACCTTCAGTATCATCCTCCTTACACATTTCATCCTCCAATCTCTCCTGTATAACCCTTCTCCAAACTTCAGTATCCACCTCTTCCAACCTTTTCACCTCAGCCCCCTCCAATAACCTCTGATCCCTCAGTATTACCCTCTGCCAGCCTTCCTATCCTCAACTTCTCCATCGCTTCCAATCCCTTATTATTACCATTTTCCAACCATCCTATTCTTATTCCAATTTGCAGTGTTACCCTCTTCTAACCATTCCACCTCCACTGTTCCCTATAGCTTCCATTTCACAGTATCCGCCCACTCCAAGCTCCTCACCCTCATCCAAACTCTCGTCCTCACTCTTCTCCAACCTTTCATCCCCCACCCTTACCCATTACTTTCAATCCCAATATCAGCCTCCCCCAACCTTCCAAACCTCAATGTCTCTTCCATCTTTCCCACCCCCTTCTTCTCTATAGCCTCCATTTACTGTGCACCACCCTCCTACAATTAACCCAACAACTTCCCTAGAATTTCCAGGCCCTCAGCTCATCCTTCTTACTTCTTCCTGATTGGTATGACCATTCGGGGTTCTTCTCAGTGTTGTTCTGCTTCTGTTTTACCACAATAGCAGCAGGTGAATCAAGCTGAGGACAGGATTCTTGGTTCCTCATTCTCAGGGTGGTGTCTGTTCATATTTTTTTTTTTTTACCAATATTTTATTTTTCATTTGAGCTGCATTTCATATGTAAACATATTAATTTATTTACTAGCTGCCCCTTCTTCTGTCCCCACAGATGGCCGATTCTGGCGGACTTCCTCAAGTGACACAGGTAACACCAACCATTTCTCTAGATCATTCAGTAACCCTATGTCTATGAATAAACATTCATATCCAGACTATCATGGGAGATCTTTGGACAAAAGGAATCGTGTGAGAAACAAACAAGATTGTGGGAGGGGTCCCTGGTATGTTGAGGGTCTAGAGATGTCGCTAATATGAAGTGTAGTTACATATTTCCTTCTCCTGCACAGCCTGGAAAACTGACAGAAGCCTTCAAATATTTCCTCCAAGGAATGGGATATAGTAAGTACAGTTTGCCTGGATCATGTGGATGTATCAGAGTTCATTTGGCTGAGTGCCCAATGGCTGGTATCCAATGTTGTTTGCCTCATGGCGGGTATTAGTGTGTGCCCAATGGCCGGTACGCAATAGTGTGTGCTTGATGGCTGGTAGCCAATAGTGTGTGCTTGATGGACAGTATTCAATGATGTGTGCCTGATGGAGGGTATCCAATGGTTAGTCCCTGATGGTGGTTATCCAATAGGGAGTGCCTGATGGTGGGTATCCAAGAATGGGTGCCTAATGGCGGGTATCAAATAGTGAGTGCCTGATGGTGGGTATCCAGTGGTGTGTGTCTGATGCAGCCTTTTTCAACCAGGGTGCCCAGGCACCCTGGGGTGCCTTGAGACTTCTTCAGGGGTGCCATGACAAAATGCCTAAAAAGTGCCCAAAATTTGAATACAAAGCCTGCCTTTTATTTACACAAAGCCACAGGTTTTCATTGCACACTATTTCAACTTTCTAGCTGCCGGAGTCCTAACAACCATTGATAAGGAGGATGTAAGTCGCCTGCATAGGATCCTTGTTTAACTGTCCCCTGCCCCTCTCCATCGATGTTGGGGTCACATTAGCTAAGTGATTTAGAAAAAATGAGGGAGAAGAGAAACATTGGAATACTATTTAGCACCAGTTTGCAAACGTGTATTTACTTTGGAGGAATAAACCACCTCCAACGTTGGGTTTCCCACATGTGTGGATGTTGCTGCATTATGTAAAACTATTAGAATAGTTTTTACATTTTAGAATGGGGTGCCTCAAGACTGTCCATCATTTTTAAAGGGTGCCTCCAGATTGTCCATAATTTTTAAAGTGTGCCTTGACTGAAAAAAGGTTGAGAAACACTGGTCTGATGGTGTATATCCAACAGGGAGTGCCTGATGGTGGGAATCCAATGGTGTTTGCTTGATGGTGGGTATCCAATGGTTTGTGGCTGATGGTAGGTATCTAATAATGAGTCCCTGATGGTCAGTATCCAGTGGTGTGTGTCTGATATGGCGAGTGCCTGATGACCTGTATCCAATGTTTGCCTGATGGTGGGTATGTGGTGTTTGCCTGATGGCAAGCATTCAGTGGTGAGTCCCTGATATTCAATAGTGTGTGCCTGATGGTGGGTATCTGAAAAGGAGTGCCTGATGGAGGGTATACAATGGTATGTGCCAGGGGAAGGGTACCTAATGGTGTGTTTCTACTGGCGGTTATCCAGTGCTAAGTCCCTGATTGCAGGTATTCAATGGTGTGTGCCTGATGGCGGGGGGTACTATTCAGTGGTGCTTGTCTGATGGTGGATGGTATCCATCGGTAAATGGCTGTTGGTGGGTATCCAATGGTGTTCTAAATGAGGAGTATCCAATGGTCTTTGCCATTTGTCTGTTGATTATTTTGTTTGATTGTGTGTCTGGCAGTTGTGGGTACACCTTTTGGCAATTGTGTTAAAATGTGTGTGTCCGGTCTGCTCAACGACCATTACATTCCTAAGTGGAAACGTCTACCACAGTCCCTTTTAGTGTGTAACATTGGTTGTGTGTCACCCCACCCATTCTTTGGTTCTATAGCTGTGTCTGCCTCCCACCATGTTTATGTCTTTGCTCACCCTGTGCGCAGTGTACCATGTCTGTCTCTCAGAAAATTTGTATCTAATGTGTTAATGTGACATTTCTGTGTCTCCTCCACCTCTCCTCATAACTGCCCTGTGTGCGCCCCTCTCTTCCTCCTCGTCTTTCTCCCTCAGTTGCTTCCCTGAAGGATCGGAGACAAAGTGCCAGTGCAGGTACCCAATGTTTCCCTCCCCTGCTCTGCTGTCAGATTTGCTGTCAATGCTGCATGTTCCCAGTGCTGTAGCTCCCTCCAACCCCATGACTGCTGTGCCTACCTCCCACATAGAGGATGCTGCAACTCAAGCTTACCCCTCTGAGTCCCCGTACTACCAGGGAAGGAGCTCTTTCTAATGGGCCCCTCTCTCGTAAATGTGAGACTCAGAGTTACTGAGGACCCTTCTGATTTGTCCCATAGCTGCCAGAGTCTGGGATATTTATCCCTACCTCTGTCATCACTACATGCAGCTGCCACTGTCACGGTGGAAACGGGTACTCTTTGCCTGCCTTCTAGAACATTGTTTAATAGTAACAGGGCTATCACCAGTCCCCTGTCTTGGTGGTAAATCTTGGGGTAGGGAAGCCTATGGCATTCCTTTTTCCAGGGGGCCAATGGCATTCCTTCCTCCAGGGGGAATATTATTCTGGTTAGCATGTCCTGGTTGGCAGGTTCCTGTAGAACCTCAGGCTGCTGCTACCCTACTGCATGAAAGGGTTAAATCTCGACCATATTCCAGGACTCTCATGTTAGGGTGTTAACCATTTTAGTTGCTACTGGAGCTCCTGTTATGCAGCCAATGTTCATCTGTAGATTTTCTAGTAACATGTATCCTGTTCTCCCTTCTCTATGCCTTCAGTGCCCTCCGCCAGCATGACCCGACTCGCCCGTTCTCGCACAGCTTCTCTCACCAGCGCCAGTTCTGTGGATGGAGGACGCCCACGGCCCTGCACCCATTCAGAAAGCAGCGAGGGGATTGGGCAGATCAATCACACCATGGAAGTGTCCTGCTGAAGAGTTGCAACCAGCACCTTCTCCCCCAAGTTCCCCTCTTCCCCATTCATTACCCATCTCTTCTTTGCAAGTTCTGCTTCCTGCACCCCTCCCCCTCTAAACAGCGTCTGGCGTTTCTTGGGGATCCAAAAACCAGGGTGACAGTAGTTCATCTGGTGTGTTGTCTCTTAGTTCCCCTTGTGATTGGAATTAACAGGGGTAAGAGCAGATAGGTGTGGGGTAAGTGGTGGATGAGATTTATATAGAGGGAAAGATGTGGTAGTCATCCCATGCTGCAGAAGACTGACTCTTCTCTGTAGAGGTGAAGACTTAGGGCAGCAGATTGGTGGCTTTGGTGAGATTAATTTTAAACTCTGAAAGCCCATGGACAGAGATTGCTGGGTGAGGTGGAAGTCAGCTGGAGATCTGTTTATGGCACAAAAACATTGCAACCATACATTTTACACTTGATGGTTAGGATCTACAGGTCATAATATGATACTGTAGAATTGAGACCTAGTGATTGTCAGATAAAAACTATAAAGCTGGGATCTATGCATTTTAAGAGCTGAGATCCAGAGATGTCCATTTTATCATGTATACCGTGGATCAAGAACATACTCGGAAGCTAGGATTGGGAGATCTTTGGAAGATAATAGAAAGTGGAGATCTGTTGATGATAATCTAGAGCTGGGATCTGGAAATCTTCAGATAACACTATGAATGGGTGGTTTCTGAGTCCTTAATGGACAGGGTTGTCAGTAGGTAAGGCAGACTCTACAAGTCCAGTGTGTTGAAGGACATAGTTGGATAGGTTTAGTGTATCTGGCGTCTCAGAAGTTAATATTGGTCGTAGATGGTGAAATGTAGAATTATGATATGAGATTTTTTGTGGTGGGAGAGAAACATGTGGACAGTTAGGGGTTATCTTTGCGTAGGTTTGAACATTTTCCTTATTTCTAGCGGTGTCCTGTCTCCCCTGTCCCCTTATCTTGATGTCTCTTCCCCATTCATCACCTGCGTGTCCTGCCGATCTAGACATTATTCTACATACTAGGCGTATTCACTTCTTTTCCTCTCCTGTGACCGTTCCCAAATCCTGTCTGTGTGTGCAGTGACTCTGTACTCATATATGTCTATTGTGGTGGTGAATGCTTCTAGTTGCATTAAGCCATCCGTACAAATAACTCCACGATAGTAATGGAAAAATTCAAGAAACTTCAATAAAAGTCTGAAATCTGCACATTTTCTTTATTCCTGCTCAGGCATTACTCTTTTCTTTGTCTCAATTTTTTTTAATGGTGGGGAAAGGGGACAGGACAGGTGGAGGAATCGGGATCCAAAATCATCAGGTAAGTTCCCTAAGATCACCACCACTAGGCTTTACTATTAGTACCCAGATGACCACCACTGATAGGCCGTAACCTTTAGAATCTTGAGAGATGTACCATTGAATCATGGTATCTGATCCTAGTGTCTGCTCTTCAGGAACAAATGATACATCATAAAGATGCTGGTCTCTGGGAACTTACAGTGGAGGCCTCTGAATCTAACACTGTGGAGGTCTTAAGTATCATCTACTGGATACACCTAATGATGGTGGTCTCCAGTGGTTTTTCTACTGGAATTTTGCATTTGATAAATGGCTGTGCGACTATTTTGATTAAAATTTTAAACAGCCACCATTGTATTCTCCAGGGGCTTTGCTTACAGAAAATATATAATGTTTGGTTGTTTTAAGTAATTTTCTAGCAACAAATGCTGATTTTAACATGTGTATGAAAATATAAAAAGTTGCCCCAGATGGCATTCCGTTTAAGAAAATAAAATTAGGAGCAGGCTCATTGCACAGAAATCAAGTGCATTGTTAACCATGCTATCTTTACTATACTTGCTTTTATTCTAGTGTAGCCCTCTTTTGAGGGGGTTATGAGAAATGGTCCTCCTCAAACAGGATATTGCGCTAAACCTGTAAGTAAATAAGGGAACCAGATACCTCCACACGAATATTGCAGCAAAGTCAAGTTGAAGGGGCCCCTGAGAATGATGTTTCCATCTGTCTCTGTCCTAAAGACAAGATCAGGGGTCATTCGGGGATCCTCCAATTGTTGTCCAACTAACCTGGAACGGAGCTTTTAACAGGAACTGTGATGTGGCACTTGAACTCCCAGTCAGCCTATGTACTGTGCACTTTAGTCCCTTCCTAATAGTTTCTTATCTGACATGCAACCAGACCATTACTGGATGTGGCGACTGGAAGCCTAACCTGGCTCTAGTCTTTTTCTGAAAGCAGAGACCATGGAGAATAAAATGGTGGTAGTTTAAATTTTTTAGGTTGCACGATATTTGCGTAATTTTTTAGCAAAAATGAATTTTTTTAGGAAAAAAAAAAAAACTTCAAGCAATTCAGTGTACACAAACACTAAATTTTACCCCATTACCAAGTTTTTGGTAATATATAAAAGATGAGTGGTGTCGAGTAAATATATATCAAACATGTCAAGTCTTAAAATTGCACACATCTGTGAAATGGTGACAGTACCCAAAATGTTCCATAGGCGACCCTTTTAAAGTCTTTATAGGTAGAGTTAACAATAAATGGTGGCCCTAGAATTATTGCTCTCACTCCATGGTTCTTGATGGTACCTCACTTGTGTGACGCGATTGATGTTTACATGCATGTGCTTACCCAACGCTTTGAAATAGGAAAAGAAGGTAAGTGTAGTACACGGTTCTCGACTGCCCTATAGCAGATTTACTGCTACAGGGTCGGCCGCTCTGCGCAAAATCACTTATATATAAATGACTCTGCACTTTCAGGTGTCGGGCGCGAGCTTTGCTCCCCGATCAGTCGGTCTCACTGACCCCCACCAGGAGACGCTGATCATTCGGTAGTCTAGCAGAATGACAGTCAGCATATGTAAACAAGACAGACTGTCATTCTGTGAGTACAGAAGACATGGATCCTGTATTCCTGTGCAGCAGGAAAACTGATCCATGTCTTCAAGCAGTAAAAGCACCTCCCCCACAGTTAGTAAACACTCCCTAGACACACATTTAACCCTTTTGATTGCCCTCTGATGTTAATACCTTACCTGCCAGTGTCATTAGTTCAGTGCCAGTGCATATTTTTAGCAATGATCACTGTAATAATGTCACTGGTCCCCAAAAAAGTGTCAGTTCGGTGTCCAATTTGTCCGCCGCAATATCACAGTCCACCTATAAGTCGCTGATCGTCGCCATTACTAGTAAAAAAATGAAAACAAATATCCCAAAGTTTAAGGATGCTGTAACTTTTGCACAAAACAATCAATATACACTTATTGGGATTTTTTATCCAAAAATATGTAATACATATTGGCCTAAATTGATGAAGACATTTTGATTTTTAATTTTTTTTTATTGGGTAGGTTTTATAGCAGAAATTTAAAAAAAAATGTATTTTTTTTTTTCAAAATTGTCCGTTCTTTTTTGTTTCTAGCGCAAAAAATAAAAACCGCAGAGGTGATCAAAATACTACCAAAAGAAAGCACTATTTGTAGGAAAAAAAGGACATCAATTTGGTTTGAGTACAGTATAGCACGTCCGCGCAATTGTCAGTTAAAGCAACACAGTGCCATATCGCAAAAAATGGCCTGGTCAGGAAGGAGGGTAAACCTTCCGGAGGTCAAGTGGTTAAACAACACATACACTGTGCTTTTGCGATGGGCATAGTAGCACTTATAAAAAGGGTTAATAACTATTAGGCTGCTTTTACACTGATCTGTGGGTGCAGCGCAGTGCACCTGCGACTTTCCTGCAGGTTAGCTACACTGAGCCATAGACTTCCATTATTTCCTGCAGGTTTGGTGTGCTTCCTGAAAGTGTACCACACCCACAAGATGTAATAGAAGTCTTTGGCAAAGCGCAGCTAACCCGCAGGAGCACTGTGCATCAATGTGAAAGCAGCCTTAAAAGGAGGCTCAGGATAGTAAGGGCTTGTGTACATTTGCAATTTGGGGGGCATTTAAAGAGGTTGTAAACCTCAGAAAAAAACATTTAAAAAAAGAAAAACCTGAGCGACAAAGGCAGAATGAGCTAGTATGCATCGCATACTAGCTCATTATGAAATACCTTAGAATGAAGCCCCCACAGTGCCGCCCGCTCACAGGTAACACGGCAGACGTTTTCGGCCGCCCTTCCTGGTTCGCGTCCTTCGGCCATCTGATTGGCCGGAGGCGCGATTACATCACTCCCGCACATGCGCGCGGGAGCCGCCATTCACGGCACAAGGGTGGCCGTTCCTTCAGAGCCCATGCGCCAATTACATCATCGGGTGCATGCAATGTAAATATCTCCTAAATGGTGCAAGTTTAGGAAATATTTACAGTACCTATAGGTATGCCTTATTATAGGCTTACCTATAGGCAAAAGTCATTAAGGAGGGTTTACAACCTCTTTAAACCCCATAGTTGTTTTTACCACACACACCCCAACCACTGCTGTAGTGTCAGGGGTCACAATGGCGACCCAGGCCCCATGCTCTGGGGGGGGGGGGGGGGGGCAGTGCAGCCTCCCTGTCACATTCTGTTTTTAGACTTGGACAGGAGGGGTGGCATATACTGGAACCAGTGTCATCCACTTTTTCTTTTTGTGATTGTGATTAAACAGTTGGCAAACATCCATCATTGGTCCCACAGAAAATGATGATCCTATTTGTTTAAAATCTTCATTTTTCTATTCAAAATAAAAAATGTAATCTGAACCATTTCATTTCATTTGTGTAAAACAATAAATTATTATCCGCGCTGTGATGTATAAATTAGTGAAGATAAAATAGAATGAATCCTGAAGCTGCTGCTCACTAGGTAAAATACCAAAAAAAAAACTAAAAACATATATAGACAGCGCTAACAGGTAAAAAATACATATAAGTGCTATAAAAAAATCAATATACTATAGCAAAAAATATTACAATATAGAATAAAGTGCATTCATAATCACTAAATATAATATTATAAGGTGCAATAATTAAGTGTCCATAATATAACCATATAAAGTGCAAATTATTTGTTAAGGTGCAGTCCAAAAAAAGGTTTCTTCCAAAGAAACTAAAGTGCCAGAAAGGTGCTCAAATCCATAAAAGTGCCCAAGTGCTCTTCAGGAATAAGACCCCCAATGGGGATGAACTCACCAGATTTGGGATATAAATGAGTCTTAAGCATATATGATGTTCCTTGGTCGGATAACAGGATATATGCAGCCACACAAGCACATAAGATATCCCTTGAACGGATGGATGGATAACATGCAACCCTTTATGAATGGCTCCTCAATGATTCATCACCTCTCTCTCTCCAATAAATGTTTCAAAAGAAAGGGAAGAAGCCGAACATAGTGAAGCCCGTAGGATTTTATTAAAATCAAAAAGTAAAGAATAATACTCACAAAGGTATCATTAAAAGTCAGCATTGAACAGCATTATACAGCTTGTCCCTTCACTTCCGTGTTGCTGCCGGCGTGCGTTCCAGGGTGGTTAACAGGAAATGACGCTGCAATGCTCCGCTGCCCGGAAGTGCGTCGACGCGTTTTGCCCGCCTTAATGGGTGTTATCAAAGACATCACTTCCGGTAAGGCGGCTTGTGTTTTTATACTTGTCTGGCTCCGCTCGCAAACCAATCAGAGGAAAAAGGGGTGGAATACAATCTATCTATTGACTTCCTGTTGCCAATCTAATGCCGAGCGTGTCCCCACGGGACTAAATGGCAACTATATCCGCAATAATTATTTAGATAGATGAAATAAATAGTTGGAAAATTATATATTTAAATCTATGGAAAATCTATAAGATAATTAAGATCACCACCTCATTTCCTGTTGCCGATAACTTATTACATTATTAAAATCTTAAAATTTATTATACTTCATAAAATGAATAGATAAAAATTACACATATCAGTAATTGATAAAAAAATTCTAAATCCCTAATACATAAAATACTTATTATATAACAATCCATCTGGATAAATTACTCCTAGAAAAAAATTATATTGTATATCAATTAATCTGGATAAATTACTTACAAGAAATATATAAACAAGATACACAAAATTGAAAAATATATAGATAGATATATATAAATAAAATAAAAATAAATAAAGAATATACATATATAAATAAAAATAAATATAAAATAAAGAATAAAAAATTAAAATAAAATAAAAATCAAAATCAAAAATAGAAACAAAAATAAGAAGTATAATATGTATACCAGAATATTTGATACCAAATCTATTGATTCTGCCTTAACCTTAAGAATCAAAAGAAAAAAGGAAGGAACGTGGGGGGGGGGGGGGTGAGCAGTCCCGTGGGAAGGCTGGTGGTAAGCAGCTGTAGCCCGCAGTCTGGCGGTGGTGTGTATTCTGGCTTCCCGAGCTGATGACGTCACATCCAGTTATGAGGTGGAGCAGGAAGTTCGCGCGTTCGGAGCATCCATGCTCCTTCATTAGGCTTTCACAGCCTGCTTACCACCAGCAAGAGAGATCTACTGTTGAGGGAGGGGTCTATTGTTGCTGGCTGCCAGAGAGTCTATTGATGCTGGCTATGGGGGTGATCTGTTGTTGCTGCCGGGAGTCTATTGTTGCTATGGGTTGTCCATTGTTGTTAGGGGGATATTTTGTTACTGGCACCATGGGATCTATTTTACTGCTTTTCTTGTTATCATTACCAATTTCCATACAAATTACTGAGCACCACAAAACTATACTTGGTTCTTTATCGTCTAAAAGGGCAGTACTGGGGGGTGGGTGGTATCAGTACAATATCCCCCCTGAAAACATCCCCCTGGACATAATCCCCCCGGGACAACATCCCCCCGGATAATATTCCCCCGGGACAACATCCCCCCAGATAATATCCCCCCCCCCCCGGGACAACATCCCCCAGGTAATTTCCCCCCAGGACATAGGGTTAGGGTTAGAGGGTGGATATTGTCTAGGGGGATATTGTCCAGGGAGGATATTGTCGGGGGGGATGTTGTCCCGGGGGGATGTTGTCCTGGGGGGATATTGTCCAGGGGGATGTTGTCCAGGGGGGATATTGTCCTAGAATCTGGGTGGGTAGGGGATGGAACTAAGGAATGGTGCTCGGAAGCGGGTAGGGGCGGAGAAAAGGCTCGGAAAGGGGGAGTTCATGCACCTATTCTCTGAGAAAAAAAGCCCTTATTATCCCTATTATCTTCTGTGATCCACTAGTGACCCTCTCTGGGTATTGGGGTCTGCCACTCTGGCCTATTGATCATCAACTCTTTATGGCTCTCCTTGAATGGCACAGCACATTGATACGAAGCAGTACAGCTTCCAAATGAAGCTCATCATGAAATGCATTAAAGAGGAAGTAAACCCTCCTCTGACACTTTTACCTATAGGTAAGCCTATAATAAGGCTTACCTATAGGTACTGTAAATATCTCCTAAACATGTACCGTTTAGGAGATATTTACCTTACATGCAGCCAGTGACGTCACTGGCGCATGCGCTCTGAAGGAACGGCCACTGGTGCCGTTCCTTCAGAGCCCTGTGCCGTGACTGTCGGCTCCTGCGCGCGTGCGCGGGAGTGACGTCACCGCGGCTCCGGCCAATCAGATGGCCGGGTGCCGCGATCCCGGAAGACGGGCGACTGGACATGTCGCCCGTCATACAGGTAAGCGGGCGGCACGGCGGGGGCTCGTTCTGCGGTAAGTATTGCATAATGAGCTAGTATGCGATGCATACTAGCTCATTATGGGTTTCTCTTACAGGTAGCCAAAAAAAAAAAGTCGGACGGGTTTACAACCTCTTTAAAGAAACTACCTACCAACTTCAAGTAACAATCATTTTTTGCTGATGGTGATTGTGTACTTACCTTTTATATGGGATAACATAGGTCAATAAGTCAGCATCTTGGTACTGGCTTTAGGAGGTAGGGAATGGCTTTCTGATAAATGTGAATGGGTGGCTTCCCCATTGAGAGCAAGAGTAACTTGGGTAAAGTCTGTTCCCTAATTCCTCCTGTGACTAACAACCGCAGAATCGTTGTGTATTACTTCACTTGCGGGGTCACAGCTGTTATTCCTCGGCTAGCGTAGCTCGATCTGTGTTTGAATATCTGCATTGCAGGGTCGGCGAGACCTTGATTCCTAATAGACCCCCCAATGTCTCCATAAAAAGTACCTGTCCTGCCCATGCTATCACATAGGGGCATTGTTAGCCCCTTTGTGATAGCAATAAAGAAAATAAAAAAAATATATTCTAGGGACATAATTTATGCCCAATGCTAAACTACGAACCAAAAGAATACTGCGCAAAACACCCTGCATTTATGCATTTACAAAATAACTATACGAGCATAAATTACCAGCTTGATAAAAAATAAACCAAACAAAAAAACTATACTGGATACTGATGAAAATAGCAATATGATAAAGAGCCTAAATAGTCCAGTCCCACGGTCCATGCTTAACAGAAAAAATGAATCTATGGTCTGTCAACCAAGACTAATACAAGTCCATAGCAAAGGACACTGAATGGAGCTCAGCCCAAACTTCATCAGTAACCGCTTGGAAGGTGTCACAGCATGCAGCCTGTCCATCTACTGGCAGCTGACCGGAAAGGGGAAAGACTCCAATGAGTGACAAATTGTAACTTGATTAGAAAAACAAATATCCACCGAAATGACAGCTTGAACCTGGGAGCCTGCAGAGGGGGGCATCGATTGAATCGCCCACAGACCAACTGTTGGCCAGAGAGGGGAGAGAGGGGGAAGGAAGAGAGCCAGGAACACTGACAGCTAAGCTGCCACTAGAGAAGGCCTGTGTGAAGGCTGCTTTGTGGTCCAGTATCGCCAGAACACGTCTAAAAAGAAAAATGGTTCACAATTAAGGTTACCTTTCAGATTCTGAGCATGACAGCTAAGAGTAGTGGGAAGGAACTGTCAGATTTGAATGCAGGATATGAACCGTGGAGAGCAGCAGGTCATTAGAAGCCTCCGATTCAGAGAATGAAAGGGTCCCTACAAAAAAGAATCAGGCATACTGAACAGCAGCAAGCAAGCACCGCAGTACATCCTGGTGGAATGGTGAGAACCAACAGCACAGTACATCCTGGTGGAATGGTGAGAGCCAGCAGCACAGTACATTCTGGTGAAGTGGTGAGCAGCAGCAGCACAGTACATTCTGGTGAAGTGGTGAGCAGCAGCAGCACAGTACGTCCTGATGAAGTGGTGAGCACCAACAACACTGAGTGCCCTGATGAATTGGTGAGCACTAGCAGCACAGTACATCCTGATGAAGTGGTGAGCACCAACAACACAGTAAAAAAATGAATCTATGGTCGGTCAACCAAGACTAATACAAGTCCTGATGAAGTGGTGAGCAGCAGCAGCACAGTACGTCCTGATGAAGTGATGAGCACCAGCAGCACAGTACATCCTTATGAAGTGGTGAGCACCAGCAGCACAGTACATCCTTGTGAAGTGGTGAGCACCAACAACACTGAGTGCCCTGATGAATTGGTGAGCACTAGCAGCACAGTACATCCTGATAAAGTGGTGAGCACCAGCAGCACAGTACATCCTGATGAAGTGGTGAGCACTAGCAGCACAGTACATCCTGATGAAGTGGTGAGCACCAGCAGCACAGTACATCCTGATGAAGTGATGAGCACCAACAGCACAGCACATCCTGATGAAGTGGTGAGCACCAACAGCACAGCACATCCTGATGAAGTGGTGAGCACCAACAGCACAGCACATCCTGATGAAGTGGTGAGCACCAGCAGCACAGTACATCCTGATGAAGTGGTGAGCACTAGCAGCACAGTACATTCTGATGCAGTGGTGAGCATCAACAACGCAGTACATCCTGATGAAGTGGTGAGCACCAACAGCACAGCCAGAGGCGTAACTAGAACCTTCAGGGCCCCGGTGCAAGAAACCATGCAGGGCCCCCCAGACACCTGGCCGGGGCCCTTCCCTTTAAGCCTGGGGCTCCTCCCACTCATCCTGGGGCCCTTCACTCTCGTTGCGGGGCCCTTTATTACGGTCCCGCAGTGGGACCCTTTCACAAGTTCTGCAGTTGGCCCAGTGGGGGGGGGGGGGGGGGGGCAGGGGAGCACACAGGGGCCCAGAGATAGCAGAACACAAGTGAACTGGATAGGAGTGTCAGGGGCAGCATACAGAGGAACCAATCTCCTCCATTTTTCTCCTGCAGCTACAGGAGGAAAAAGGAGGACAGTGGTTTCTCTACATGCTGCCCCCGCCGCCCCTCCTATCCAGGTATACAGTGGAGCTGCACGGGCCCCCTGAAGCATGGGGCCCGGTTGCAGTTGCAACCCCTGCAACCCCTGTAGTTACGCCCCTGAGCACAGCACATCCTGATGAAGTGGTGAGCACCAGCAGCACAGTACATCCTGATGAAGTGGTGAGCACCAGCAGCACCGTACATCCTGATGAAGTGGTGAGCACCAACAACATAGTACATCCTGATGAAGAGGTGAGCACCAACAGCACAGTACATCTTAATGAAGTGGTGAGCACTAGCATCAGGATGTGTTGTGCTGCTGGTGCTCATCACTTCATCGGGATGTACTGTGCTGCTGATGCTCACCAATTCATCAGAATGTACTGTGCTGCTGGTACTCATCACCTTATCAGGATTTACTGTGCTGCTGTTGCTCACCACTTCATCGGGATGTACTGTGCTGCTGGTGCTCACCAATTCATCAGGATGTACTGTGCTGCTGGTACTCATCACCTTATCAGGATTTACTGTGCTGCTGGTGCTCATCACTTCATCAGGATGCAGTCCACCATTCTGGCTGTGTACAGAATGATCAACGGGTACCGGCAGACATTGAGTCCGCCAGACCTGCTGATTAGCTCTGATACCCAAAAATGTAGGATCATGTATATATACAAGATCCTGCGCAGCGTGACAGCCCTGTAGCAGTAAATGTGACATGGGGCGGTCGGCAACTGGTTCAGGTCATCAGCGTTAGGATAACTCACAGGCAGGGGGCACACTATCATGGCTCTGTCATAGTGTGTCACATCACATGATATGGCTGCTGGGTGCTGATGGTGGACTTATGACCAATAAGCAGCCATGTTATATGACACACTGTGACAGAGCCATGATAGAGCGCCCCCTGCCTGTTAGTTATGATACCATTCATGATGCCAGAGAGACAGACACAGTGCAATGTAGTCTATTCACAGATACCCCCAATACACATCGTTGTTAAAGCCTTGAAGGCACTGGCAGTCCCACGATGGGATTTGCGTCTCCTCTGTTCCTGCTGTTGGACACCTTCAGCTGAGCTCAGCTGCCTCTCTCTGCCTGTCACAATATTTTTTTTTAATCCTGCACTGACTGTCTTTGAAATTGCCCGGCCCTGTTCAAATCCAATCCGGGGACAAAACCAGGGACAGAATTGGTCCAGGGACAGTGTCCTCAGTTCGGGTACTGTCTCCGTTAACCGAGGACGTCTGGTCACCCTACACTACGATATTAGTGAAGGTGTTTCTTCTATGTCTGACTACCTGCATTGTCCTGTATCTGATGTCCTATGTACTTACCATTTGCCTGTTTGCTCAACCACATTTATGCCTGCTGCCTAGACTGGTCTTTTATGTGCACACTGGCAACATTTCTGCCTGAATTGCCCCATGGTCTGTTTATTTATTATAGGTACTTACATAGCGCTGTCAATTTACGCAGCACTTTACATCAATGTTGTACAGTCACATCAGTCCCTGCCCTCAAGGAGCATACAATCTAAGGTCCTTAACTCACATTTATACGCATAGAAGGGCCAATTTAGACAGGAACCAAATAACCAACCAGCATGTCTTTGGAGTGTGGGCGGTGACCCATGCAGGCACAGGGAGAACATGCAAAATCCGTGTAGGTAGTGCTGTGGTTGGGAATCGAACCAACAACCCTAGTGCTGCTAGCCACTGTTATTCAACCATGTTTTAGCCTGCTGCCTGGACTGCTACCTAAACTGACCCTGGCCAGTTTATCAACCAGGCTTCTGGCTGCCGCCTGGACTGATCCTTTGCCTCCATACTGACCACATCTCTGCCTGCGGTTTGAACTGACCCCAGCCTAAATTATTGACCAGGTTTCTGACTGCTGCCTGGACTGATCCTTTGCCTCTATACTGACAACATCTCTGTCTTCCACCTGAACTGATCCTGGTCTGATTATCAACCACACTTCTGGCTGCTGTCTGGACTGATCCTTTACCTACATACTAACTACATCTCTGCCTGTCGCTTGAACCGACCCTGGCCTATTAATTGACCATGTTTCTGCCTGTTGTTTGAACTGATCCTGGCAGAGTGGTTCGTTATCGTCCAGCCACGTAGTATTAACGTGACTGGACTCCTCCCCTTCTGGGCGGCGCTTGCGCGCCGCCGGAGGCTCGCTCCCGCTGTTTTCATTCACAGCGGGAGTCGGGCCAGGGGAGGAGCAGCGGCGATCGCCGCTGCTCTTACCCGATCGTCGGGGATCGAGTCTGGAGATCCGCCCGCTGTGTGTAAACACAGCGGGCGGATCTCCATAGTGACAGGGAGTGACAGATCGGACTGTTCAGCATAGCTGGACATCCGATCTGTCCATGAATCACATAGTCACCTCCCCCCCTACACGTCAGTAAGCACCAGGCATACATTAACCCCTCCCTCTCCAATAAAATTAACCCCTTCCCTGCCAGTGTCATTTTTACAGTAACAGTGCATATATATAGCACTGATTACTGCAGTAATGTCACTGGTACCCCCAAAAGTGTCAAAAATGTCAGTCAGGGGTCCGGTCTGTCCGCCGCAATGTCGCAGTCCCGCAAAAAAAATTGCAGATCGCCGCCATTACGCGTTAAAAAAAAAACACCAAAAATGACAAAAATCTTTCCCTTTGTTAGTAAACGCAATAACTTTTGCGCAAACCAATCAAAATACGCTTATTGCGATTTTTTTTACCAAACATATGTAGCATAAAACAAATTGGCCAAAAACTTTTAAAAAAATTGGTTTTTACATCTTTTTGGGGGGAATTTCATATAAAAAAATGTGAAAAATATTGTTATTTTTTCAAAATAAACGCTCTTTTTTTGTTTATAGCGCAAAAAGTAAAAATCGCACAGGTGATCAAATACCACCAAAAGAAAGCTCTGTTTGTGGGAAAAAAAGTACGTAAATTTCGTTTGGGTACGGCGTCGCACGACCGCGCAATTGTCAGTTGAAGTCGCACAGCGCCGAATCGCAAAAAGTGGCCTGGACGGAAGACAGCAAAATCCTCCGGTTGTAAAGTGGTTAACTGTATAACGACCCTGTCTTTGCCTTCTGCCTGCACTGGCCATGGCCTGTTTATTAACAAGGTTTCTGGCTGCTGCCACGACTGACCCTTAAAGCGGAGTACCACCCAAAAATGGAACTTCCGCTATTTTGCTTCCTCCCCCCCTCCGGTGCCACATTTGGCACCTTTCAGGGGGGAACGAGTACCCGTTTTTGACAGGTACCCCTTCCCTACTTTCGGGACACTTCCCGGAAGTTCGGCCCCCTCCTCCAGGGCGCTTTGCGCATGCGCATTAGGGACCCGGCCGTGAAGCTGCAAGGCTTCACTGCCGGGTTCCCTTACCGGCAATGGCGGCGGCAGCACCTGTCATCGCTGGACTCCAGGACAGGTAAGTGCCGACATCGCTGGACTCCAGGACAGGTAAGTGTCCTAATATTAAAAGTCAGCAGCTACAGTATGTGTAGCTGCTGACTTTTCATTATTGGAGGGGAAGGTGGAACTCCGCTTTAACTTGCAATTTGATAATGTCCCTTCATCCTGCTTGAACTGATCCTGGCCTGTTAACTGACCATATTTTTGCTTGCCTCCAAGTCCTATCTTCGGGTCATTTGCTGCCCATGTTTCTGCCTGCTGCCTGGACTGATCCTTTGTCTGTTTTCTAAATACATCTCTGGCTGGCACCAGTACTGACCCATCTGCATGTCCCACTGACTACATTCCTGTGAGACATCAGTTCCGCCCATCCTCTGCCGACAATGCAGTACTAGAACCACAGGTACTCTTTTGTTTACCTTTGATCAGCCTCCTGAACTTCCTGGCCAGTGAACATAGCATTGTTCTATGGGGGCAGCCATGTACCAGTAGGTTAGGCTTGCTTGGCTTTTCTTAACAGAGGCTGTTGTATGTGTAGGACTAAACAATTTTCAAATATACATAAAGTATATACATATATACCATACGTAGACTCTATAACTTTCACACAGACTATAATAATATACACTAACTTTGTTTTTTTGTTTTTTTACCAAAGAAATGTAGCAGTATACATTTTGGCCTAAATTTATGAAGAAAGATTATTTATTTGCAACATTTTATAACTGAAACTAAGAAAAAAAAATGTTTTTCAATTTTTTGTTTTTTACCTTATATAGCAAACAATAAAAAACCCTGTGGTGATTAAATACCATTCAAAAAAATATATAGCTTTTATTTTTGGGTACAGTGTTACATGACTGGGTAAATGTCAGTCAAAGTGTGACAGCGCTGAAAGCTGAAGAATGGCCCAGGCAAGAAGGGGGTGAAACAGTCTGGTCTTGAAGTGGTTAAAAAAAAAGTACACTTTAAAGGACATTGACTCCACCTAGACTTAAAGGCCCGTACACACGATAAGAAAATCTGAAGGGAATTTTCTTCCGACTACCGATCTGCCGATTTTCGGATTGTTAGTATGGTCCTTTCGACAGCCGACTCCAGGATTTTTTTGGCCGAAAAGTCGATGTGCAGGCTATAACGTTTTTATCGTCTGTCAACACAATGTCCGATTTTCGTCTGAAGTACAGATTTTCTTAGTACAGATTTCGACGGAAAAAAATCTTAAGAGCAAGACTAGGCATGCTCAGAGACGAAAGAACACATACAAAGCAATCCAACACATGACATCACTTCTAAAGTAGAATTCTGTCGTACGGGAAAAATCATATGAAAATAACCTCTTCACTTTCCACATCAGACTAGCATGCCACAAAAAACTGAAACGATAATCTGATCGTGTGTACGGGGCTTAAGTGTGGCCTTGTTCAGGTCTGTCTGTGTGTGTGTTTGGGGGGATGGGGGGGGGGAGAATTCTAGCTTAAATTAGGTTAGGGCAGAGGGGTTCAAGGTTAGATGGGGGGGGGGGTTCTAGGTTAGATGAGGACGAAGGGAGAGGTCAGGGTGGCGGGGTTCTAGGTTAGGTGAGGTCGGGTGGAAGGGTTCTAGGTTAAATAAGGTTAGATAGGAAGGTTCTAGGTTATATAAGGTCAGAGAGGAGGGGTCCTAGGTTATATGAAGTCATGAGGGAGAGGTTCTAGGTCAGGGGGGAGAGGTAGGTTAGATGAGGTCAGGGGGGAGAGGTAGGTTAGATGAGGTCAGGGGGGAGAGAGGTAGGTTAGATGAGGTCAGGGGGGAGAGGTAGGTTAGATGAGGTCAGGGGGGAGAGGTAGGTTAGATGAGGTCAGAGGGGTTCTAGGTTAGATGAGATCAGGGGGGAGAGGTAGGTTAGATGAGATCAGGGGGGAGAGGTAGGTTAGATGAGGTCAGAGGGGTTCTAGGTTAGATGCGATCAGGGGGGAGAGGTAGGTTAGATGAGATCAGGGGGGAGAGGTAGGTTAGATGAGATCAGGAGGGAGAGGTAGGTTAGATGAGGTCAGGGGGAGAGGTAGGTTAGATGAGGTCAGAGGGGTTCTAGGTTAGATGCGATCAGGGGGGAGAGGTAGGTTAGATGAGGTCAGGGGGGAGAGGTAGGTTAGATGAGGTCAGAGGGGTTCTAGGTTAGATGAGATCAGGGGGGAGAGGTAGGTTAGATGAGATCAGGGGGGAGAGGTAGGTTAGATGAGGTCAGAGGGGTTCTAGGTTAGATGCGATCAGGGGGGAGAGGTAGGTTAGATGAGGTCAGGGGGAGAGGTAGGTTAGATGAGGTCAGAGGGGTTCTAGGTTAGATGCGATCAGGGGGGAGAGGTAGGTTAGATGAGGTCAGGGGGGAGAGGTAGGTTAGATGAGGTCAGAGGGGTTCTAGGTTAGATGAGATCAGGGGGGAGAGGTAGGTTAGATGAGATCAGGGGGGAGAGGTAGGTTAGATGAGGTCAGAGGGGTTCTAGGTTAGATGCGATCAGGGGGGAGAGGTAGGTTAGATGAGGTCAGGGGGAGAGGTAGGTTAGATGAGGTCAGAGGGGTTCTAGGTTAGATGCGATCAGGGGGGAGAGGTAGGTTAGATGAGGTCAGGGGGGAGAGGTAGGTTAGATGAGGTCAGAGGGGTTCTAGGTTAGATGAGATCAGGGGGGAGAGGTAGGTTAGATGAGATCAGGGGGGAGAGGTAGGTTAGATGAGGTCAAAGGGGTTCTAGGTTAGATGAGATCAGGGGGGAGAGGTAGGTTAGATGAGGTCAGGGGGGAGAGGTAGGTTAGATGAGGTCAGAGGGGTTCTAGGTTAGATGAGATCAGGGGGGAGAGGTAGGTTAGATGAGGTCAGAGGGGTTCTAGGTTAGATGAGATCAGGGGGGAGAGGTAGGTTAGATGAGATCAGGGGGGAGAGGTCGGTTAGATGAGATCAGGGGGGGAGAGGTAGGTTAGATGAGGTCGGAGGGGTTCTAGGTTAGATGAGGTCGGAGGGGTTCTAGGTTAGATTAGGTCAGGGTTGAGGGTTTTTAGATTACATGAGGTAAGTGAGGAGGGGGTTCTAGGTTAGATGAGAGGAGGGGCTCTAGGTTAGATCCAGTTGGGGGGAGGGGGTTCTAGGTTAAATGAGGTCAGCAGGCAGGGGTTCCAGGTTAGATGTCAGGGGGAGGGGTTCTAGGTTAGATTCAGTCTGGGGAGGAGTTCTAGGTTAGATTAGGTCGGGGGAGGAATTCTAGGTTAGATGAGGTCAGGGGAGAGGGGTTCTAGGTTAGATCTGGCTGGGAGAGGGGTTCTAGGTTAGATGAGGTCAGGGGAGGAGTTCTAGGTTAGATGAGGTCAGGGGAGGAGTTCTAGGTTAGATGAGGTCAGGGGAGGAGTTCTAGGTTAGATGAGGTCAGGGGAGGAGTTCCAGGTTAGATGAGGTCAGAGGGAGGGGTTCTAGGTTAGATGAGGTCAGGGGAGAGGGGTTCTAGGTTAGATGAGGTCAGGGGAGAGGGGTTCTAGGTTAGATGAGGTCACAAGAAGAATACAATCACATGTTGGGGTTATCTCTACAATAAAATACAATGTGCAGGTGAATTATCCGCAGTTCCTGGAGATTTGCCAGCAGAGCTTACACTCACTAGGGGGCAGGGTGGGAGAGAAGCCCGGGGATTGGACCTACACATCTCTTTGGTAACCAGGATGGAGACGATCCCGCCCCCGTACAGAGAAGAATATCATTAGTACAGATGATATGGATGGAGATGATCGGGATGATAAGGATCGGTATCTATATGTTAGTAGAATTTTCCTAAAACGATGGAGTGGGCGTGGCTTTTTGCTGGAATCGCGGTCGAGGACGGAGCCTGGACGACGGTCCAATGACTAGACGCTATCTCGATGGGTGTGTCTCTATAACATTTTCTTTTTCACGTCACTTCCCGCCCTCCAATGAAGAGAAAAACTCTCGGTGGGCGGGACTTAACACGGAAGTGATCCGGCAGCACGTGTTTAAGATGAGTCCGGAGGGGAAGAGGCAGAAGGTGCGGGATAATATTATAGATCGGGGTCATGGCCGGGGCGGATGGAGGTGCAGTCAGAAGGGTGTGTAAGGAAGGAGGGGCCTGGGGCAGTCAGAAGGGTGTGTAAGGAGGGCGGGGCCTGGGGCAGTCAGAAGGGTGTGTAAGGAGGGCGGGGTGGTTGGAGGTGCAGTCAGAAGGGGCGGGGCGGTTGGAGGTTCAGTCAGAAGGGGCGTGGCGGATGGAGGTTCAGTCAGAAGGGGCGGGGCGGATGGAGGTTCAATCAGAAGGGGCAGGGCGGATGGAGGTGCAGTCAGAAGGGGTGTAAGGAGGGCGGGACAGTCAGAAGAGTGTGTAAGGAGGGCGGGGCGGATAGAGAGGCAGTCAGAAGGGTGTGTAAAGAGGGAGGGACAGTCAGAAGGGTGTGTAAGGAGGGCAGGGTGGATGTAGGGACAGACAGAAGGGTAAGGAGGGTGGGGTGGATGGAGGAACAGAAGGGTGTGTAATAAGGGCGGGGCGGATGAAAGGCCAGACAGAAGGGTGTGTAAGGAGGGCGGGGTGGATGTAGGGACAGACAGAAGGGTGTGTAAGGAGGGCGGGGTGGATGTAGGGACTGTAAGGAGGGTGGGGTGGATGTAGGGACAGACAGAAGGGTGTGTAAGGAGGGCGGGGTGGATGTAGGGACAGACAGAAGGGTGTGTAAGGAGGGCGGGGTGGATGTAGGGACTGTAAGGAGGGTGGGGTGGATGTAGGGACAGACAGAAGGGTGTGTAAGGAGGGCGGGGCGGATGAAAGGCCAGACAGAAGGGTGTGTAAGGAGGGCGGGGTGGATGTAGGGACAGACAGAAGGGTGTGTAAGGAGGGCGGGGTGGATGTAGGGACAGACAGAAGGGTGTGTAAGGAGGGCGGGGTGGATGTAGGGACAGAAGGGTGTGTAAGGAGGGCGGGGTGGATTTAGGGACAGACAGAAGGGTGTGTAAGGAGGGCGGGGTGGATGTAGGGACAGAAGGGTGTGTAAGGAGGGCGGGGTGGATGTAGGGACAGACAGAAGGGTGTGTAAGGAGGGCGGGGTGGATGTAGGGACAGAAGGGTGTGTAAGGAGGGCGGGGTGGATTTAGGGACAGACAGAAGGGTGTGTAAGGAGGGCGGGGTGGATGTAGGGACAGACAGAAGGGTGTGTAAGGAGGGCGGGGTGGATGTAGGGACAGACAGAAGGGTGTGTAAGGAGGGCGGGGTGGATGTAGGGACAGACAGAAGGGTGTGTAAGGAGGGCGGGGTGGATGTAGGGACAGAAGGGTGTGTAAGGAGGGCGGGGTGGATTTAGGGACAGACAGAAGGGTGTGTAAGGAGGGCGGGGTGGATGTAGGGACAGACAGAAGGGTGTGTAAGGAGGGCGGGGTGGATGTAGGGACTGTAAGGAGGGTGGGGTGGATGTAGGGACAGACAGAAGGGTGTGTAAGGAGGGCGGGGCGGATGAAAGGCCAGACAGAAGGGTGTGTAAGGAGGGCGGGGTGGATGTAGGGACAGACAGAAGGGTGTGTAAGGAGGGCGGGGTGGATGTAGGGACAGACAGAAGGGTGTGTAAGGAGGGCGGGGTGGATGTAGGGACTGTAAGGAGGGTGGGGTGGATGTAGGGACAGACAGAAGGGTGTGTAAGGAGGGCGGGGTGGATGTAGGGACAGACAGAAGGGTGTGTAAGGAGGGCGGGGTGGATGTAGGGACTGTAAGGAGGGTGGGGTGGATGTAGGGACAGACAGAAGGGTGTGTAAGGAGGGCGGGGCGGATGAAAGGCCAGACAGAAGGGTGTGTAAGGAGGGCGGGGTGGATGTAGGGACAGACAGAAGGGTGTGTAAGGAGGGCGGGGTGGATGTAGGGACAGACAGAAGGGTGTGTAAGGAGGGCGGGGTGGATGTAGGGACAGAAGGGTGTGTAAGGAGGGCGGGGTGGATTTAGGGACAGACAGAAGGGTGTGTAAGGAGGGCGGGGTGGATGTAGGGACAGAAGGGTGTGTAAGGAGGGCGGGGTGGATGTAGGGACAGACAGAAGGGTGTGTAAGGAGGGCGGGGTGGATGTAGGGACAGAAGGGTGTGTAAGGAGGGCGGGGTGGATTTAGGGACAGACAGAAGGGTGTGTAAGGAGGGCGGGGTGGATGTAGGGACAGACAGAAGGGTGTGTAAGGAGGGCGGGGTGGATGTAGGGACAGACAGAAGGGTGTGTAAGGAGGGCGGGGTGGATGTAGGGACAGACAGAAGGGTGTGTAAGGAGGGCGGGGTGGATGTAGGGACAGACAGAAGGGTGTGTAAGGAGGGCGGGGTGGATGTAGGGACTGTAAGGAGGGTGGGGTGGATGTAGGGACAGACAGAAGGGTGTGTAAGGAGGGCGGGGCGGATGAAAGGCCAGACAGAAGGGTGTGTAAGGAGGGCGGGGTGGATGTAGGGACAGACAGAAGGGTGTGTAAGGAGGGCGGGGTGGATGTAGGGACAGACAGAAGGGTGTGTAAGGAGGGCGGGGTGGATGTAGGGACTGTAAGGAGGGTGGGGTGGATGTAGGGACAGACAGAAGGGTGTGTAAGGAGGGCGGGGCGGATGAAAGGCCAGACAGAAGGGTGTGTAAGGAGGGCGGGGTGGATGTAGGGACAGACAGAAGGGTGTGTAAGGAGGGCGGGGTGGATGTAGGGACAGACAGAAGGGTGTGTAAGGAGGGCGGGGTGGATGTAGGGACAGAAGGGTGTGTAAGGAGGGCGGGGTGGATTTAGGGACAGACAGAAGGGTGTGTAAGGAGGGCGGGGTGGATGTAGGGACAGAAGGGTGTGTAAGGAGGGCGGGGTGGATGTAGGGACAGACAGAAGGGTGTGTAAGGAGGGCGGGGTGGATGTAGGGACAGAAGGGTGTGTAAGGAGGGCGGGGTGGATTTAGGGACAGACAGAAGGGTGTGTAAGGAGGGCGGGGTGGATGTAGGGACAGAAGGGTGTGTAAGGAGGGCGGGGTGGATGTAGGGACAGACAGAAGGGTGTGTAAGGAGGGCGGGGTGGATGTAGGGACAGAAGGGTGTGTAAGGAGGGCGGGGTGGATTTAGGGACAGACAGAAGGGTGTGTAAGGAGGGCGGGGTGGATGTAGGGACAGACAGAAGGGTGTGTAAGGAGGGCGGGGTGGATGTAGGGACAGACAGAAGGGTGTGTAAGGAGGGCGGGGTGGATGTAGGGACAGAAGGGTGTGTAAGGAGGGCGGGGTGGATGTAGGGACAGAAGGGTGTGTAAGGAGGGCGGGGTGGATGTAGGGACAGACAGAAGGGTGTGTAAGGAGGGCGGGGTGGATGTAGGGACAGACAGAAGGGTGTGTAAGGAGGGCGGGGTGGATGTAGGGACAGACAGAAGGGTGTGTAAGGAGGGCGGAGCTGCATTAAATTTGTGTTTTATATTTTTTCTCAGCTCCAGGAGGAAAACCAAGATTCGGTCTCTGCTCACAATGATCCAGTCTCCACCCCCCATAATCCTTTCTCTGCCCACAAGGATCTGCTCTCTTCCTTTATGGATTGGTGTGGAAAATCTGGAATCCACCTTAACCCGAAGGTAAGTCTCTGTGTGCTGGTGACCTCCCTCTTCTGGCTGAGCTTTGCCTCTAATCAGTGGCCTTGTGTCCCCAGGTGTCCATCAGCATGGAGGGGACGGTGGCGCAGTATGGGATGGTGAGCCGCCAGGATATTCCAGCTGGAGAAGTTGTGTTTACCATCCCCCGCTCTGCCCTGTTGTCACAACACACTACCCGGATCCAGAAAGTGCTGGAGGAAGGTGAGAAGAATGGAGTTCCCCTTTAAAAGGAAGCCCAACTCCTGCCCAGCATTGGCTCAGGGATGACAGCTTCCAATGGATGCTACTGTGTGTGCTATGATAGATACATCTACCACATTAGCCCACCCCTGCGGGATGAAGACACGCCCTCCCAGTGGGCGGTCTGGGGCGGTACATGGGCTCCCAATCAGTGACAGTTCTTTTGTTTCCTCTTGCAGAACGGAAGAGTCTGGACAGTGCATCCGGCTGGGTTCCCCTTATCCTCTCCCTCATGTATGAAGCCACAGACGCCAGCTCACCATGGGCCCCATACTTTGGGTTGTGGCCCCGGCTGGTTCCCCCTGACCTCCCCATGTTTTGGTGAGAACTGCGGATTGGCGGGGAAAAGACATTACATGACCACACTGGGCAGAGTTATATGTCTGACATGAGTTTCCTTGGTAGGTCAGAGAAGGAGCGATCTGAACTTCTGGAGGGCACCGGGGTGCTGGACGCAGTCAGTAAAGATCTGCATAATATTGAGCAGGAATATAAGACAATCGTCCTTCCCTTTATCCTGAGACATCCAGAGAAATTCAGTCCTCAGACTCACACACTGGACCTCTACATGAGGCTGGTGGCATTTGTCATGGCATACAGGTGAGTGTTCCTTCTCGGTGCTGCTGATCTTGTGCAACCTCTTTGCAGCCACTTCCTGTCTACATACACTATATTGCCAAAACTATTGGGACGCCT
Source organism: Pelophylax lessonae (assembly GCF_965119305.1). Taxonomy (NCBI): domain Eukaryota; kingdom Metazoa; phylum Chordata; class Amphibia; order Anura; family Ranidae; genus Pelophylax; species Pelophylax lessonae. Next base: position 202,912,861 of record NC_138777.1, on the reverse strand, counting down.
GCCTTTACACACACATGAACATAAATGGCATCCCAGTCTTAGTCTGTAGGGTTCAATATTGAGTTGGCCCACCCTTTGCAGCTATAACAGCTTCAACTCTTCTGGGAAGGCTGTCCACAAGGTTTAGGAGTGTGTCTATGGGAATGTTTGACCATTCTTCCAGAAGCGCATTTGTGAGGTCAGGAACTGTTGTTGGATGAGAAGGCCTGGCTCACAGTGCGCTCTAATTCATCCCAAAGGTGTTCTATTGGGTTGAGGTCAGGACTGCGCAGGCCAGTCAAGTTCCTCCACCCCATGCATCCTCCAACTCACTCATCCATGTCTTTATGGACTTTGCTTTGTGCACTGGTGTGCAGTCATGTTGGAACAGGAAGGGGCCATCCCCAAACTCTTCCCACAAAGTTGGGAGCATGAAATTGTCCAAATTGTCTTAGTATGCTGGCACCTTAAGTGTTTCCTTCACTGGAACTAAGGGGCCAAGCCCAACCCCCTTAAACACCCCCACACCATAATCCCCCCTCCACTAAATGATTTGGACCAGTGCACAAAGCAGGGTCCATAAAGACATGGATGAGCGAGTTTGGGGTGGAGGAACTTCACTGGCCTGCACAGAGTCCTGACTGAACACTTTTCGGGTAAATTAGAGTGGAGACTGCGACTCAGGCCTTCTCATCCAACATAAGTGCTTAAACCTCACGAATGGTCAAACATTCCCATAGTCACACTCCTAAACCTTGTGGACAGCCTTCCCAGAAGAGTTGAAGCTGTTCTAGCTGCAAAGGGTGGGCCAACTCAATATTAAACCCTACCGACTAAGACTGGAATGCCAATAAAGTTCATGTGCGTGTTAGGCCCCTTTCACACTATTGCGACGCAATTTTACCGCGATTTTGACACGATTTTGAAAGCAATGGCAAGGCTATATGCCTCAAAACGCATTAAAATCGTGGCAAAGTAGTGCAGGAATTACTTTTGAAGTCGGTGCGACTTCAAAATGCACTGATATGAATGGGGCTCATTGAAAATAATGGAAAACGACTTGTCATGCGATTTTGCGGTCCAAAATCGCGGGAGAAGTCGCACTAGTGTGAATGGGGCCTAAAGGCAGGAGTCCCAATACTTTTGACAATATAGTGGAAATACAGAAAACACCCAAACATTTTTTGTTTTATTTTAAACTGAATGGGTTGTTTTTATAAGGTAAGGGTTCACGTACCCTTACCCAAATTTCCCAAAGCTGCGTAATGCACATGCGCTTAGGTGCATCAAGTGTGTGTGTGTATTTATATGTGTGTGTGTATGTATATATATATATATATATATATATATATATATATATATATATATATATATATATATATATATATATATATATATATATATATATATATATATATATATATAGCAGGCGTCCCAATACTTTTGGTAATATAGTGTATATTTGAGTGGTGGCTGCATGGCATTTCTGAGGACTGGTTTCCTGATGGTGACAACACTGGACCATGGCTGTGTAATGTGTGTTGTAAAGGCCACTTGTAAGTCTACATGTGAAGCCTCTGCGACAGGGTGACAACACAAAAACACAATGGGAGCCAGGGACCAGATGTTGTCACCCTATAACAGGAAGTGCCTGAACAATGACCATCATGGAAGGATCACCAGGGATTATTATAATGATAATTGAAGATTTAATAAGATTGAAATTATGTTAATATGATAACAGATCTGAGATTCTACTGACTGGGGTCACATCTACTGCAATGAACTGTAAAAGCAGCATATGTCACCTCCGAACAACAGATTACAGGAGCTGAAGTCAAAGGTGGAGTCACTGCCCATTGTGCTATGAATAGGCCTGAGCACTGCTCTGTGCCTCCAGCTGTGCTTTGATTAGGCCCCACCTTTGCTGTGTGCCCCCAAATGTGCTCTGAATATGCCCCGACACCCACTCTGTGCCCCTAGCTGTGCTATGAATTGGTCCCATGCTGTGTCCCTAACTGTGCTATGAATAGGCCTTACCTCTACTCTGTGCCTCCAGCTGTGCTTTGATTAGGCCCCACCTTTGCTGTGTGCCCCCAAATGTGCTCTGAATATTCCCTGGCACCCACTCTGTGCCCCCCCAACTGTGCTATGAATTGGTCCCACTCTGTGTCCCTAACTGTGCTATAAATAAGCCCCCTCCTTTGCGCTGTGCTATGAATAGGCCCCACCCCCAGCTGTGACTGCTAAATACTGATACTGGTACTGGTGGTACACCAGGAACTGATAGAGGCATCCTGTGTGTGATATATAGGGCTGTGTATATTTTATGACATCATTATAGGGCAGTGACTGCTATATACTGGTACTGGTGGTGTAACAAGAACCAATAAAGAGAATCACTTGTCTAGTCTGAAATGAAGGGCTGTGTATGTTATATAACCTTTTTTTTAGATCAGTGAATGCTATATGCCGGTACTGGTGGTATACCAGGAACTAGTATAGAGCCATCCTGTGTAGGGATGCACCGAAATGAAATTCTTGGCCGAAGCCGAATAATAATGAAATGCTTGGCCGAAGGCCGAACGCGGTGTTTCGAATTTTTTAACATAAAATATGCCCATTAGCGTGCCCCTTAACATAAAATATGCCCATCAGAGTGCCCCTTAACATAAAATATGCTCATCAGAGTGCCCCTTAACATAAAATATGCTCATCAGCATGTCTCTTAGCATAAAATAAGGGGCACGCTGATGGGCACATTTTATGTTAGGGGGCACTCTGATGGGCACATTTTATGTCAGGGGGCACGCTGATGGGCACATTTTATGTTAGGGGGCACGCTGATGGGCACATTTTATGTTAGGGGGCACTCTGATGGGCAAAACAAAACATTTAAATCAGCATTGCTCTTAACATAAAATATGCCCATTAGCGTGCCCCTTAAAATGAAATATGCCCATCAGAGTGCCCCTTAACATAAAATATGCTCATCAGCATGTCCCTTAGCATAAAATAAGGGGCACGCTGATGGCCACATTTTATGTCAAGGGGCACTTTATAGGGCACTTTAATATAATTAGCATGGCAAGTGGCAACAACATATGGCAGTCTGCACACTAATGCTTGTGCAGCTGCCAGCTACCGTATTCTTCTCCCCCAAATGTGCTCAGCTCCACATCACATACCTCAACTGCAGCCAGAGCCAAAAGCCGCGAACAGGGGGGCGGGGCGTGGACCTAGTGTGAAGGAGCCGCCAGTCAGGAGCAGGGGGCGGGACGTGCGCGTGACGTCACACCCCCTACTCGCGGCCGGACAGGACACCGACGGCGTGTGAGAAGGGAGCCGCGAGCCGCAATGAGGAAGGTGAGCGGTCAGGGCGGAAGCTACAGAGGATCATTGCATACATTATCAGAGGGTTACTTACTGCAGAGGACAATTTTTACATAGATCATAATAGAGGACCGCGAGCCGCAATGAGGAAGGTGAGACATTGTTCGGCTCAAAATTATTCGGCCTTTTGATTTATTCGGCCGAACACCGAAAGTGCCATTTTCTCTATTTTCGGCCTAATAATGTTCGGCCGCCAAATATTCGGTGCATCCCTAATCCTGTGTCTAATCTGATATGAAGGCCTGTGTATTTATATGATATCTGTGACATCTTAAGAAAGATGGACTGAGCTTCATTGAAACGTCGGCAATAAAATCACTGCTGTTTTTATCTACCTCCTCTGCAAGACCCATCTATACCAGTTTAGGATTTATGACTCTTTATAGAAAGGTGACTGCTATATACTAGTAATGATGATATTCCAGGAACCAACAGGACGTGTCTGGTCTGATATGAAGGGCTGTGTATATTATGACATCATCATAGAATGGTGACTACTATATACTGGTGGTATACCAGGAACCAATAGAGACGTCCCTTGTTAGTCCGATATGAAGGGCTGTGTACAGTATAATATAGAATATTATTTAGAATAGTGACTGCTTCATACTGGTACTGGTGGTATGCCAGTAACTGATAGAGACATCCCATGTGTAGTTTGATATGAAGGACCATGTATATTATATGACCTCATTACTGAACGGTGACTTCTATATACAGGTACTGGCGGTATGAAGGACTGTGTATATTATAAACAACAGTGACTGCTATGTACTGGTGGCATACCAGTAACTGATAGAGACATCCCATACGAGGGCTGTATATATTCTATTACTTCATTATACAACAGTGACTATACTGGTAGTACACAAGAAACCAATTAAAGAGTTATCCCCCTTCAGGTCTGATATGAAGGGTTGTGTATATTATGACATCATTACACACTGCTCAAAAAAACTGAAGGAACACTTTGAAAAAAAAAATCAGATCTCAACGGGGGAAAAAATCTCATGCTGGATATCTATACTGGTATGGACTGGGTAATGTTTTAGGAATGAAAGGATGCCACATCGTTTGATGGAAATGAAAATTATCAACCTACAGAGGGTTGAGATCAAAGACACCCCAAAATCAAAGTGAAAAAATGATGCAGCAGGCTAGTTCATTTTGCTAAAATTTTATTGCAGCAACTCACAATGGTCCTCAGTAGTTTGTATCGCCCCCCCACGTGCTTGTATGCATGCCTGACAATGTCTGTGGGAAGCTTCTAATGAGACGACGGATGGTGTCCTGGGGTATTTCCTCCCAGATCTGGACCAGGACATCACTGAGCTCCTGAACAGACGAAGGTGCAACCTGGCAGCGTTGGATGGACCGAAACATAATGTCCCAAAGGTGTTCTACTGGATTTAGGTCAGGCGAGCGTGGGGGCCATTTAATGGCATCAATTCCTTTTATCCTCCAGGAACTGGTTGCATACTCTCGCCACATGAGCCCGTGCATTGTCGTGCACCAGGAGGAACCCAGGACCCACTGCACCAGTGTAGGGTCTGACAATGGGTCCAAGGATTTCATCCCGATACCTAATGGCAGTCAGGGTGCCATTGTCCAGCCTGTAGAGGTCTGTGCGTCCCTCCAGGGATATGCCTCCGCAGACCATCACTGACCCACCACCAAACCGGTCATGCTGAACGATGTTACAGGCAGCATAAAGTTCTCCACAGTTTCTCCAGACCCTTTCACATCTGTCACATGTGCTGAGGGTGAATCTGCTCTCATCTGTGAAAAGCACAGGGCACCAATGGTGGACCTGCCAGTTCTGGTGTTCAATGGCAAATACCAATCGAGCTCCACAGTGCTGGGCAATGAGCACAGGGCCCACTAGAGGAGGTCAGACCCTCAGGTCACCCTCATGAAGTCTGTTTCTGATTGTTTGGTCAGAGCCATTCACACCAGTGGCCTGCTGGAGGTCATTTTGTAGGGCTCTGGCAGTGCTCATTCTGTTCCTCCTTGCACAAAAGAGCAGATACCAGTCCTGCTGATGGGTTAAGGACCTTCTACGGCCCCATCCAGCTCCTCCTAGCGTAACTGCTTTTCTCCTGGAATCTCCTCCATGCTCTTGAGACTGTGCTGGGAGACACAGCAAACCTTCTGGCTATGGCACATATTGATGTGCCATCCTGGAGGAGTTGAACTGCCTGTGCAACCTCTATAGGGTCCAGGTATCGCCTCATACTACCAGTAGTGACACTGACCCTAGCCAGATGCAAAGCTAGTGAAAAAAGAAAAGATGAGTAAGGAAAAAAAATGTCAGGGGCCTCCACCTGTAAAACCATTTCTGTTTTGGAGGTTGTCCTCATTGTTGCCCATCTAGTGCACCCGTTAATATCATTAACACCAAAGCAGCTGAAACTGATTAACAACCCCCACTGCTATTTAACGCACCAGATCAATAGCCCAGGAGTTTAATTGACTTGATGCTATACTCTGATTAAAAAGTGTTCCTTTTAATTCTTTTAAGCGGTTTACAATGTTGACTGGTATATAGTGGTATTGGTGGTATACCAGGAACCCATTAAGAAACATCCAGTGTGAAGTCTGATATGAAGGGCTGTGTATATTATATGACCTCAATATAGAATGGTGATCGCTATATACTGCTACTGGTGGTATACCAGGAACTAATAAAGAGACACACCCAGGTGTAGTCTCATGTGAAGGACCATGTGTGTATGTTATGGCATCGAGGAAAGTCCCTCTTTGAACTTGTTCTGTGTGTTCCAGTTTCCAGGAGCCGATGGAGGATGAAGAGGATGACATTGGGAAGGAGGTCCTTCCTCCTATGATGGTTCCTGTGGCGGACTTGCTGAACCATGTTGCAAGGCACAATACGCACTTGGAGTTTGCGGCTGTGAGTCTCTGGCTTGGTTTCATGTCTTTTTCAGGCTGTGTTTGGTATGAAGGGGTCATTTATTGTGTGCTGTTACTTCCAGGACTGTCTGCGAATGGTGACCACGCAGTCGGTTCCAGCGGGCCATGAGCTGTTTAATACTTATGGCCAAATGGGGAACTGGCAGCTTCTACACATGTATGGCTTCTCTGAGCCACATCCAGACAATATCAATGACACAGCCGACATCCAGATGACCGTTCTGCGGGAAGCTGCTCTGCAAGGTGAGTGATGATCAGCGCCAGCCATGTTGAGATGGTGTCCTGTGACTTATCCTATGCAGGTCCTCTTTTCAGTGGACGATGTTAGCAGGAGACAAGCTGAGATTGGTGCCTGTGGTTTATCCAATGTACAGTCCTCCTTTCAGTGGGTGGTGTTAGCAGGAGACATGCTGAGATGGGTCCATGTGGTCTATCCTATGTACAGTCCTCCTTTCAGTGGGTGGTGTTAGCAGGAGACATGTTGAGATGGGTCCATGTGGTCTATCCTGTGTACAGTCCTCCTTTCAATGGGTGGTGTTAGCAGGATACATGCTGAGATGGGTACATGTGGTCTATCCTGTGTACTGTCCTCCTTTCAATGGGTGGTGTTAGCAGGAGACATGCTGAGATGGGTCCATGTGGTCTATCCTATGTACAGTCCTTCTTTCAGTGGGTGGTGTTAGCAGATGGGTGCCTGTGGTCTATCCTATCTATATACAGTTCTCCTTTCAGTGGGTGGTGTTTGCAGGAGACGTGCGGAGATGGGACCATGTGGTCTATCCTGTGTACAGTCCTCCTTTCAGTGGGTGGTGTTAGCAGACGTGTGGAGATGGGTCCCTGTGGTCTATCCTATCTATATACAGTTCTCCTTTCAGTGGGTGGTGTTAGCAGACGTGTGGAGATGGGTCCCTGTGGTCTATCCTATCTATATACGGTCCTCCTTTCAGTGAGTGGTGTTTGCAGGAGACATGCTGAAATGGGTCCATGTGGTTTATCCCACAAGACTCAGATTTTAGCTGTTGAGTTATCATAAGGTTGTATTTGTAGGTGCGGAGTCAGAGGAGCAGAAGGCAAAGCTGCAAGAGAGGTGGTCCTTCTTGTGCCATATGGAGATGGTGGGGGAAGAAGGAGCATTTGTCTTTGGCTGTGAGGAGGTGCTGACAGATGAAGAGCTGAGGACCTGTCTGAAGGTAATGGCAGATGTTCTTACTGCATGAATCTCCCAACTCTGTTATCTCATAGTGCAGCACTTTGTGCCTCCAACTGGAAGAGGGAAGGGCTATCCTTATAACCAGTTTACCTTCTGTTCACCCTTATCAGTAGAAAAATGAGAGGTGGAATCTAATTGGCTGGAAGTGCAATGGCCCCTCCTCCTGTATATAGATTGGACCGGGTGCTGATGTCTGGTAGAATCTGGAGCAAAAGTGGACCTCTGAACAGAACAATACGTTTCCCAGTTTTGGGTAAAAAATAAAAAGCAATTAGTAGGTACCTGCCTTACCTTAATATAGCGCCATTTATTACTCCAGAGACACACAAATAATTTTTTGAAACGCAATTAATAGTTCTGTACAGTGGCTCCACATTGCCATCCTCGCTCTGCCGCCATCTGTGCTAAGACCTGGAATATGCACATAGTTTTATTTTGAAGAGCCCCAGAATGTAAAACCCACATCTCTGTCCATATATCAGATAGGAATTCTACATAGTGTGCTGGGACAGGGGTACATGTTTTACTTAACCTCTTGTTGACTGCCCTAATAGCAGTTTTACTACTACAGGACAGCAGGCGTGCACAGGATCATGTGTTATTTATATATATATATATATATATATATATATATATATATATATATATATATATATATATATATATATATACGTGATCCTGCACTTCTGGGTATCGTGCGCAAATGCGTGCCTCTGGTGGCTCAGTGCCACTGTCCTTATACACAGCGGGGGCCAATCAGCAGGTACCATGGACTCGATGTCCGCCGGCACCTGCCGATCATCCTGCATAGACAGAACTGCGATCTGTCTAGCCCACGTTTCACTACAGAGTGCCTGTGATCCTTCTATATAGGATCACAGGTCTTTGTGATAATTTCACAAGCCACGCCCCCCCCCCCCGTTAGAATCACTCCCCTAGGCTCACATTTAACCCCTTGATCACCCACAGTGTGTTAACCCCTTCCCAACCAGTGTCATTATTGCAGTAACTGTGCATATTTTTAGCACTGATTACTGTAGTAATGTCACTGGTCCCCCCTAAAGTGTCAAAAATGTCAGTTAGGGGTCCGAACTATCCGCCGCAATGTTGCAATCCTGCTAAAAATCGCAGATCACCGCCATTACTAGTAAGAAAATAAAAATGACAAATCTTTCCCGTAGCTTGTAGACGCGATAACTTTTGCGCAAACCAATCAAAATACGCTTATTGCAATTATTTTGACCAAAAATATGTAGCAGAAAACAAATTGGCCTTTAAATGTTAAAAAATTTTGATTTTTTACATTTTTTTTTTTTTTTTTTTTTTTTGTGGAATGTTGTATAGCAGAAAGTGAAAAATATAATTTTTTATTTCAGAATTGTCGCCCTTTTTTTTGTTTATAGCGCAAAAAAATAAAAATCGCAGAGGTGATCAAATACCACCAAAAGAAAGCTCTATTTGTGGGGAAAAAAGGATGTCAATTTTAGTTAGGTACAACGTCGAACGACCACGCAATAGTCTGTTAAAGTAACACAGTGCCGAATTGCAAAAAATGGCCTGGTCATGAAGGGGGAAAATCTTCCAGTCCAGAGGGGGTTAAGAGAATTCCTTGGGGATGCCCAGGTCACCAGAACTAGTATCCTCATTGGAACATTTCCCCTCTATTACTTTTCTGGGGACAACCCAAATTTTGGGGTTTTCTTTTACTTTCATATTCAATGATAATGGCAATCAGGACAAACAGAGAGGGGGAATTTCCGTAACATCGGAATAGACAGCAATAAAAGCCTGAAAGGTGTTCCAATCCCTCTCCACTCTACTCAAACCTAAAAAAAAAAAAAAGTTTTGCCTTTTAGTTATACTTTAAGTTTATTAGTTTTACCTAGCGGGAGAACCCTTACTTCCAGATGGTAGCAAATGGTGATGGGCTCCGGAGTGTTCGAGTCGTACTTGCCAGGAAGGCGTTACCATACACCACCAATCATAAACAGCAAGGCATTTTCTGACCCGCAGCTGCACATACAAACACTGGCTATGATTGGCGGTGTGCAGTGCCGGTGTTCTGCCGAGAACTGCAATCCCATCACTTCCGGTGACTGTACATCATGAATAATTGGAGAGTTCAACAACTTGGTGTTTTCGCAGAACAGGCGGCAGCATATACACTCCTGTACACGCTATAATAAGTGGAAATCGTTAGTCCGCCCACTAGTAACCAAAAACATGGCCGCCTCCAAGGTGGCAACAACTAGTGGGTGGACTAAGAATGTCCAGTCATTATAGGATGTATCGGAGTGTAAAGGCGGCCGGTGTTCTGTGAAAACATCAAGTGGTGGAAATCTCCAATTATTCCTGGTGTACACTGACCGGAAGTAACTGTACACTCACCGGAAGTGACGTCATTGGAGTTATCGGCAAGTTGGAGTTTTTGTCAGAACGCCGGCGTCCTGGTATGTAAATCACTAAAATCCACCTGATAACACAACACGTGGTCTAAATGTAGCAGCCATTTTCTTTGATAATGGCGCCTTCCAGACCCCGCGATGGCTGCCGTATTCACAAGTTACACTTTGTCTTCCAGCTGCTTTGTATGTCTGCCGAAGAGTTTGCCGAATACAAGGAAAATGATGGCTGGGAAGAGGATGAGGATGATGATGAGGAGGAAGAGACTCTGACCTATGAGAAAGTGGCTTGTATGCCATTGTCTTGGCGCAGGCTTCTCCATGCCAGTGCAGAACTGACCATGAAGAGCTACACAACCAATCTGCACAGCGACCAATGTGTCCTAGACGATCCCGCCGAGTACGCCAAGCTGAGCAGCAGACAGAAGTATTCTCTTCAAGTGCGCTATGGACAGAAACGAATATTACAGAGGCTGATGGAACTGACTGCTGGCTGAGCCACCAATACTAACTGAGTACTACAAGTACTAGTAATATGTGACGCTTCACAATGATAATGAAAAATGTTCATCAGAATGTTGTTGGTTTCTGGAATCCAGATCGGTGTGTGCTATGGTGAGGGGTAACTCTATATTATTGGCCATGGTGGGTTAACTCCACATTCACTGCCAGGTCTGTATGTTGTACGGACCTGACAGCGGGGGGGGGTTTCACATACAATCTGGAGGCTGCAGCCACCAGGATTGTGTGTAAAACTAACAGGCAGATGCATTTGGTGGCTGCGCTGTGACCTGATTGCCTCCACACCCCACCCCCCCCCCCCACCCCCCGTACTGACCCTGTCACTTTCCCCATCTAGCATAGCAAGGAAGGAATGTATTGTAATGTGATCTGCATTGCAATAGATTCAGTGGAGCCCCTGCATGTCTCATTAAAGAGAACCTGTCGCCTAAATATCATCACATAGGGGACTCTTTTTCTCTTTCCATCACATAGGGGACAAAGTTAAAGTGATTGTAAAGTCTCTTTAAAAAAAAACAAACACGTTATACTTACCTGTTCTGTGCACTTGGTTTTGCACAGAGTGGCCTGGATCCTCGTCTTCTGTGCTCCTGGCTCCTCCCTCCTGTTGAGTGCTCCCACAGCAAGCAACTTGCTGTGGGGGCACCTGAGCCGAGTCACAGCTCCCTGTGTCCATTGAGACATGGAGCCGCGATCCGGCCCTGCCCCCTCTCTCTCCTGATTGGGGTGACTGACTTTGATTAACAGCAGCGGGAGCCTATTGCGCCAATGAGGAGGAGAGTCCAGGGCAGCTGAGACACTCCTGCACCATCTCTGGATAGAGATGGGCCCAGGTAAGTATTAGAGGGGCTGCTACACAGTTTTTTTTTTTTTTTAATAGAAAAAAAATGTTCTTTATAAAAAATTGTTACACCGAAGCACCTAAAATCCCACCCCAAAAAATGTTGAGAACCCCCCATCCCCATGTTTATGCATGTGCAAACATAAACGCATGTGTCAGGGCCCCTACGTGTGTATATTGCCACGCACGCCAGAGTGAGAGCGAGAATTCTAGCACAAAACCTCTTCCGTAACACTAAACTGATGATCTACAGAGGGCTTTTGAAGTGTTGCCTATAGAAAATATAGAGAACTGAAGTTTGTTGCCATTTCACAGTCGCACACAAATTTAAGGTTTGACATGTTGGGTATCTATGTACTCAGTGCAACCTCGTCTTTTGTATTTTTATCAAAAATGTGGGTAATTTATTGCACTTGCCCCTAAATTTACTTTAGTGTGTTTTTTTGACTGAAATTTTGCATTACCTAGACCTTTGTGGTAGTATCAAACAACAAATAAAATTGGAACTACCACTACTTTATATGTTTTCTCAAAGCAGACACCCTAGATAATAATGTTTGGTGAGGTTATGTAATCTTGCAGCCCAAAATGATTTTTAAATGTGTGCAAAAACAGCTCTGGCAGCGAAAGGGTTATTGGCTGTGGAAGTGGAGTAACTCCATATTAATGGCCTTGGAATGAACAATTATTGACACAAATCTGGTACTGAACATGTTCATTTTTGTTTAATGCTTAATGGCTGGCACAGGGGCTGTGGGTGGCTGTCTGGCACCCTGTGGTGGGTGGCTGACTGGTACAGGGCTTGTGGGTGACTGGCTGGTACAGGGCCTGTGGGTGGCTGGGTGGCTCGCTGTTACAGTGCCTGTGGATGTGGGTGGCTGGCTGGCACCGGGCTGCTGTGGGTGGGTGTATGGCTGTGATACACTCCCGCGAGACTAGTCCAGATTTCAGACGAGGCTGTCCAAGGTGAGGTAGGTGGCCTAAGAAGGCAGAATGACGACAAAAAAATATTGGCCAGTCCTGGGGCCGATACCGATATATATATCGGCGGAAAGTGCATATCGGCCCCCGATATATGGGCCTTGCCTATAATCGGTCTATCCCTAGCTGCCACCACTATGTTTCACAGTGGCGATGGTGTGTTCAGGGTGATGTGCAGTCAGTTTTCCGCTACACATAGCTTTTGCTTTTAGGCCAAAAAGTTCAATTTTGGTCTCATCTGACCAGAGCACTTTCTTTCACATGTTTGCTGTGTCCCCCACATGGCTTCTCGCAAACTGCAAGAACTGGACTTCTTATGGCTTTCTTTCAACAATGACTTTCCTCTTGCTACTCTTCCATAAAGGCCAGATCTGTGGAGTGCACGACTAATAGTTGTCCTGTGGACTGATTCTCCCACCTAAGATGTGGATCTCTGCAGCTCCTCCAGTTACCATGGGCCTCTTTGCTGCTTCTCTGAATAATGCCCATCTTGCCTGGCCTGTCAGTTTAGGTGGACGGTCATGTCTTGGTAGGTTGGCCGTTGTGCCACACTCTTTCCATTTTTGGATGATAAACTAAACTGCTCCATGAGTTGTTCAAAGTTTGGGATATTTTTTTTATAACCTAACCCTGCTTTAACCACTTGCTGTCGGCTTACTGTATATTTACGTTGGCAGAGTCGCTCTCCCAGGCAAAATCACGTTAATAAATGTCATCTGCCTGGAAGGAGCTAGGGGCCGTGCGCGCCGCCGGCGACACGCTCCCGCCCCCGATCGTCAGTGGGGAAGCTGGCGCGTGTGTCAGGTGGCTCCGGTTGCCGCCTGACACCCTCGATCTCTCCCCGCTGAGAGAAAAGGACGGACAGCTGATGTAAACACAGCTGTCTGTCCTTCTGCCTGCAATGATCATAGAGCCCATGTGATCCTGCTATATAGGATCACATGTCTCTGTGATCATTTCAAAAGCCCAACCCCCCCACAGTTAGAATCACTCCCTAGGCTTACATTTAACCCCTTGATCACCAACAGTTTTAACCCCTGCATATTTTTAGCACTGATTACTGTAGTAATGTCAATGGTACTCCCAAAAATGTCAGTCAAGGGTCCGATCTGTCCGCCGCAATGTCGCAGTCCCACTAAAAATCCCAGATCGCTGCCATTACTAGTAAAAAAAAAAAAATGACAAATCTTTCCCGTAGTTAGTAGACTCAAAAATTTTTGTGCAAACCAATCAAAATACGCTTTTTTTTTTTTTACCAAAAATATGTAGCAGAAAACAAATTGGCCTAAAATGTTAAAAAAATTTGATTTTTACATTTTTTTGGGGGGGGAATGTCATAAAGGAATGTGAAAAATATTGTTTTTATTTTTTTTTTTTCAAAATTGTCGCTTTTTTTGTTCAGAACGCAAAAAATAAAAATTACACAGGTGATCAAATACCAACAAAAGAAAGCTCATTTGTGGGGAAAAAAGGACATCAATTTTATTTGGGTACAGCGTTGCACGACCACGAAATTGTCTATTAAATTAACGCAGTGCCGAATCACAAAGAAGGGCCTGGTCATTAAGCAGGAAAATCTTCTGGTCCAGAAGTGGTTAACCTCCACAACTTTTTATCCCTGACCTGTCTGGTGTGTTCCTTGGCCTTCATGATACTGTTGGTTCAGTAAGGTTCAACCTCAGAGCTTCACAGAACAGCTGTATTTATACAGAGATTATATTACACACACACGGACTCTTATTTACTATATAGGTGACTGACTTCTGAAGGAAATTGGCTCCACTAGATTTTAGTTTAGGGGTATCAGAGTAAAGGGGGCTGAATACAAATGCACACCACGCTTTTCAGATATTTGTAAAAAAAATTGAAAACCATTTATTATTTTCCTTCCACTTCACAATTATGTTCCACTTTGAGTTGGTCTATCACAGAAAATCCTAATAAAATACATTTTTGTTTTTGGTTGTAACACGACAAAATGTGGAAAATTTCAACGGGTATGAATACTTTTTCAAGGCACTGTAGATTCGCTTGTCCTGGGATCAACTGCTTGGGGCTGATCACTCAGATCTGGATTTTCCTCCATGCGTACCTCTTATGTACCCCCAGTCATACTGTGTGCCTCTGGTGAAACCGCAGCCATAATCAGCTGTATTGTAAGCCTCCAATGTACCCCCAGCTGTACCATGTGCCTCCAATGTACCCCCCCACCTTACTGTGTGTTTCCAAAGTGCACTCAGTCGTGTCACATGCTTTCGATAAGATTTCTACCACTTGACTGTCTTTTTAGGTCATTCAGGAAGCAGAAAGCTGTCTTTTGTGTAAAGTTTTATTCCAGCAATATGTCACCTTGTAGAAAATATCTGTATACAATATCAACATTTACATGTAAAAATACTTGAATATCAGTGCAGGTTGCCTAACAATATCCATAGGATCCGCAGAATTTCCATATCATGTGAACAGTCAGCGCAGTTGGATGGAGAAGACCTTGTTCCCAGCTTTGCAACAAATTTTTTCTGCGTGAAATCGAGTCAGGATCTCCGAATCATCAAAATCATCCACCACGCTCTAAAAAAATAAAGGGGACACATTAAGTGAGCCCCCAGAAGAGGGCGCTGTGACCCTCCTAGCACAGATAGGGAAGATACACTGGTGTGGTGGCCTGCTCTCACAGTCCATATCTGATCCCTTATCTCCATTCTATGTACCACATTACCCTCTTCTGCCAATAAACCTCCACAAACCTCGGCTGCCAGATCACCCCAAATTTTCCAGATTGGAGCTGGGTACCAGGATTCCTTTACAGGCAGCTTGCTTGAGCCTGATTGGCCAGTAAGCTGCCATCACCTGGTCTGGAAGTTGCTATGTGTTATTAGAGCTACTGCATTTGCTGCTCTCTACTGAATGTATTGATAGAGGGAAGCAGAGTACAGCGCCCCCTGGAGGATGTGGTAGGTGAACAGGACAGTTGAGTGCTACACTATGGCAACTGGAAGTGTATTAACCACTTCAAAACTGGGCACTTTCACCCCCTTCCTGGCTAGGTCAGTTTTTAGCGCTGTCGCATTTTGAATGGCAATTGCGTGTTCATGCAACACTGTACCCAAAACTGGATTTTTGTCTTACCGTAAAATCCTTTTCTCTGAGGTTCACTGAAGGACTCATCGTCCAGTCTTCAGACCACTGGGCCTTATGCTGTCACTCTTCGGGAGTAGAACTCGGGGGAAACCTTTTTGCATACGCCCTTGGGGCAGTCCCCGGGGGGGTATACCAACATTCCCTGCTGTAAGACTCGTTTGTAACAAGCAGTGTCAGAAGAACATAGAACTCGACCCCAACAGAGGGGCGGGTGCTGTGTCCGTCAGTGAACCTCAGAGAAAAGGATTTTACGGTAAGACAAAAATCCAGTTTTCTCTTTCGTTCACCGACGGACACAGCTTCAAGTCTTCAGACCATTGGGATGTCCCAAAGCCGTATCAATATGAGGGGTGGGAAAAAATGCAGAATTCCCAACAAGGCTAAACATAGCCAACCAGGTAACAACCGACGCTCAACCAGGAACAACTGGAGCTCACCACCAGGAAAAAATTACACCCTCAAGAAGTGGAAGCCTCTGCAACCGCAGCCTGCAAAACTTTGCGGCCAAACGCCGCACCTGAAGATGCAAGTACATTCACCTTATAAAAATGTGTGTACAAACGATCACGTAGCCGCCTTGCACACCTGAACTACTGATGACAGAAGGCCCAGGAAGTGCGAAGCGCATTCGTAGAATGCGCTTTAACAAGGAAAGGAGAAACCTGACCCTTAATGGAGTAGGCCTGCACCATCGTCTGCCTGATCCACTTGGAAATGGCTGCAGCAGATGCGGCCTGCCCCTTATGAGGTCCATTCGTAAGAACAAAGAATCGGATTTTTGTATTGGTTCAGTCACCGCCAGGTACACCCAAATCGCCCTTACCACAGCTAAGGAATGTAAGGCAATTTCCTTAGGATGTTTCGGCTTAGAACATAGGGGCGGTAACACAATATCTTCATTCTAATTAAACCCTGAGACAATCTTAGGAAGGAACGCCTGACAGGGTCGCCTGACCACTTTGTCCCTATGAACCAAACATAAATAATAAAGAAAAAGTAAAAAATTTCACTTAAAAAGGAAAAAATGCCAGGACTGCAGATCCCAGCAGAGAGCAAGGTCCTTACTCCTGACTAGGCAGAAAAAACTGGAGTACTACAGCAGGAAGTGATGGTATATCCTCTGGGACTGCCCCAGGGGTGTAACCAAAAAGGGACTGCCCCAGGGGCGTAACCAAAAAGGTTTCGACCTAGTCCTGCTCCGAAGAGAGACCGCATAAAACCCAATGGTCTGATGACCTGAAGCTGTGCCCATCAGTGAACAAAAGAGAAATTAAATTTTTATCTTTTTTTTTTCTAACGTAAATAGAGCTTTCTTATGGTGGTATTTAATTACTACTGGGTTTTTTATTTTTTGATAAATAAAAAAAGCCTGCAAAAAGTTAAAAAAAAAAAAAAAAAATTTTCCTTCATTTCTGTTATAAAATTTTGCAATCTTTCTTCATAAATTCAGGCCAAACTGTATTCAGCTACATTTCTTAGATGAAAATAACCCAAATCAATGTATATTCTTTAGTCTGTAGGTTATAGAGTCCACAAACTATGGTATATACTGTACTGCAGATCTGAAAATTGATCAATCCTGATTTATCTGACTGCCTATCTAATTTCTTGAGGCCTGAAACCGCTAGGACAGTACAACTGACCATTTTTTGGAAAGTAGGCAGTTCATGGTATTTAGTAAGAGGCATGGCGAGTTTTTTGAAGTTGTAATTTTTTGTCACAATTTTAACATACTGTCATCAGTGCAGTAGAGCGTCATCATATAACTGGTGTGGCCGTGATCTGGGAAACTGACTGGTGACAATATGTAAAATATTTTAATTTTTTTAACACACTGTGACCAGAGCAAATACAGTGTTACCATAGTAACATTGTACTACTGTGGGGAAGTAATCAGGTTTTTTTTTTTTCCTTTTTATATATGATTGCTTATACCAGTGAATTTCACTGTTATAAGCAACCAGATTTTACATAGTTACATAGTTTGTGAGGCTGAAAAAAGACACCAGTCCATCCAATTCAACCTATGATGCGCGTGCGAGTTTGCTGTTAACCGTACATTGTATACCCCTGTATGTTGTGGTCTTTAAGGTGCCTATCTAATAGTTTTTGAAACTATCGATGCTCCCTGCTGATACCACTGCTTGTGGAAGAGAATTCTACATCCTTACTGCTCTGACAGTGAAGAACCCCTTACGTATTTTAAAGGTTAAACTGTTTTTCCTCTAGTTTTAGTGAGTGGCCACGTGTCTTATTGTATTCCCTTTTTCTAAAAAGTTTATTCCTTATGCTAGGGTCGCCAGTACAGTATTTGTACATTGATATCATATCCCCCCTCAATCGTATCTTCTCCAGAGAGAATAAGTTCAGTGCTTGTAGTCTTTCCTCATAGCTGATGTCCTCCATTCCCCTAATTATTTTTGTTGCCCTTCTCTGGACTCTCTCCAGTTCCAGCACATCCTTCCTGAGGACCGGTGCCCAGAACTGGACAGCATACTCCAGATGTGGCCGGACCAGAGTCTTGTAAAGTGGGAGAATAATTCCTTTATTTCTGGAGTGAATCCCCTTTTTTATACATGCCAGTATTCTGTTGGCTTTGCTTGCAGCGGCTTGGCATTGCATGCCACTGCCAAGCCTGTTGTCCACCAGTACCCCCAAGTCCTTTTCCATCTTAGATTCACCCAGAGGTTTCCCCCATAGTAAGTAGCTTGCTTTTGTGTTTCTGTGTTCATTCAGTGTTTACTATTGTGGTTAGCTGTGATTGGCCAAAGCTAATCACACGATACAGATGGGCTGTGATTGGCCCTGTCTGTATCATGTGATCACTGACAAATCACAGAGATCTACACAATAGATGGCATGAATGAAGCCATCCATTGTGTAAAATTATCATGTGATCTGCTGTGAATGGTCACAGCGATCACATGGTACTGGCAGCAGCCGATGCCCTGGTGATTATCTGCTGTGTCCGGTGGACATAGTGGTTGACAGATCACACCGCACTGCGGCCTGTGGGGGTGCATTATGGGAGGACATTGTATGTATAAGGGTAATGTCCCTCCCTGCTGCCATTTGTCTATAGGCCGGATAGGAACTGCTTAACCACCTCAATACTGGGCACTTAAACCCCCTTCCTTCCCAGACCAATTTTCAGCTTTTAGCGCTGTTGCAATTTGAATGACAATTGCGCGGTCATGCAACACTGTACCTAAACCAAATTTGTGTCATTTTTTCCCCACAAATAGAGCTTTCTTTTGGTGGTATTTGATCACCGTCAGGTTTTTTCTTTTTTGGTGCACAAATAAAAAAAAGACGGAAAAGTTTGAAAAAAAAAAAAGTTTTTTTGTTTAGGTTATAAAATTTTGTAAATAGATACATTTTTTCCTGCACTGATGAGCACTGATGATGCCGCACTGACAGGCACTGATGAGGAGACACTGATGGGGTGGCACTGATATGCAGCACTGATGGGCACTGATATGTGGCACTGATATGCAGCATTGGTGGGCACTGATAGGCAGCGCTGATGGGCACTGATAGGCAGCACTGATTGGCGGCACTGTTGGGCGGCAATGATCGGCACTGATGGGTGACACTGATCGGCACTGATGGGGGGCACTGATAGGCAGCACTGGTGGGCAATAATGGGCACTGGTGGGCGGCACTGATAGATGGCAATAACGGCACTGGTGGGCAGCACTGATAGATGGCATTGGTGGGCAACACTGATAGGGAGGGCACTGGGGGGCTCTCTGAGCCCTGATTGCCATCCCTGGTGGCCATAGTGGGCATCCCTGGTGGTCATGGGTGGGCATCCCTGGTGGCTTAGTGGCACCCCCCCAGGGCTGCACTGGTAATCAATGTTCTGATTACCAGCACAGACCCCCACTGTGATCGGTGAATAATTAGAAATACTCACTGATCACCCCCGCAGCAGCACCGATCCTCTCCTCTTCTCCTCACTGACAGGATCTGTCAGTGAGGAGAAGAGATCGAAGCCGTTACAACGGCTCTATTTACATTACATGACGGCTGTGATTGGACACAGCCGTCATGTGATCAGGAGGGCCAATCACAGGGCCCTCCTGCCGAATGATGTTGCTCTGTGTCCGAGGGACACAGGCACATTGAGATCGCGCCGCTGCGCGTGCCCGCGGCGCGATCTCTCTCCTTCTGAAGGACGTTCCGGGAACGTCCATTCAGAAGGACGAGACTCCCGCCCGGCCGTATATCTACAATGGCCCGGGTGGGAGGTAGTTAATAACCAGAAAAATTAGCATTTTTTTTTCATAGGAATATCAACTTGCATATAAAATCTATTTAAAAGAACATTACTCAGCCATTCGTAATATTTAAAATAAAAGTTTGCTTTGGCTGGAAATCTAACAATGGCCTACTGTGTGCCAGAGGAGAATTCTACTACCGAACCACTAATGCTTCACACACCATACATCTGGATGTACTCAGACTCTGATCTCACAAACAGCTGGACTAAAAGACAGTCCTAGAAAGAGGAAAAATATCCTCTCCAAACTGCTGATTTTGCAAATCTATGTCAGAACTTGTTGGAAGAAGCAAGAAAAGCTAATATCTACAGCATTGGTGGTTCAGTGGTAGAATTCTCGCCTGCCACGCGGGAGGCCCGGGTTCGATTCCCGGCCAATGCAAGATATTTTATTTTCCCTTGCTCTTTCGTATTTTTAAATCTCAGTTTCCCCTTTAACCACTAGCCGACCGCTCACATTGCTGCTACTGCAGCAGAGCGGCTCGGCTGGTTTCCAGCGACCTAGACCTACGTTGCTGAACTCCACCCTCAAACGGCGGCGTGCGCGCGCCGCCGGAGGCTCGCTCTCGCTGTATTCAGACACAGCGGGAGTCGGGCCAGGGGAGGAGAGGCGGTGATGACCGCCACTCTTCCCCAATCGTCGGGGAAAGAGTGAGCAAATCTGCCCGTTTGTGTAAACAAAGCGGGCGGATCACAGGATTCAGCATAGCTGAACCTGCGATCTGCGTCTCTGTCACACAACCCCCTCCCCCCACACACGTCAGTAAGCATGAGGTACACATTTAACCCCTTGATCACCAACAGTGTTAACCCCTTCCCTGCCAGTGTCATTACAGTAACAGTGCATATTTTTAGCACTGATTACCATAGTAATGTCACTGGTCCCCCCAAAAGTGTCAAAAATGTAAGTTAGGGGTCCGATCTGTCCGCCGCAATGTAGCAGTCCCGCAAAAAAAAAAAAAAAAAAAACACAGATCACCGCCATTACTCGTTAAAAAAAAAAAAAACAACAAAAATGACAAAAATCTTTCCCGTAGTTAGTAAACGTGATAACTTTTGCGCAAACCAATCAAAATACGCTTATCGTGATTTTTTTGTACCAAAAATATGTAGCAAGAAAACAAATTGGCCTAAAATGTTAAAAAATTTTGATTTGTACATTTTTGGGGGGGGGAATGTTATATATCAGAATGTGAAAAATATTGTTTTTTTTTTTTCAAAATTGTCGCTCTTTTTTTCAAAAATTTAAAAAAAAAAAAAAAAAAAATTGCACGGGTGATCAAATACCACCAAAAGAAATCTCTATTTGTGGGGAAAAAAAGGACATAAAATTTAGTTTGGGTACAGCGTCGCACGACCACGCAATTGTCCGTTAACCACTTAAGCCCCGGAGGATTTGGCTGCTAAAGGACCAGGGGTTTTTTTGCGATTTTTTACTGCGTGACTTTAACGGACAATTGCGCGGTCGTGCGACGCTGTACCTAAACGAATTTGACGTCCTTTTTTTCCCACAAACAGAGCTTTCTTTTGGTGGTATTTGATCACCTGTGCGATTTTTTGATCACGCGCTATAAACAAAAAAAGAGCGTAAATTTTGCAAAAATAACAATATTTTTCACATTTTTTTATATGAAATTCCCCAAAAAAAAAAGTAAAAATCAAAATTTTTTAACATTTTTCGGCCAATTTGTTTTATGCTACCTATGTTTGGTAAAAAAAATCGCAAAAAGCGTATTTTGATTGGTTTGCGCAAAAGTTATCGCGTTTACTAACAAAGAGAAAGATTTTTGTCATTTTTGGTGTTTTTTTTTTTAACGCGTAATGGCGGCGATCTGCGATTTTTTTTTTCGTTACTGCGACATTGCGGCGGACAGATCGGACCCTTGACTGACATTTTTGACACTTTTGGGGTTACCAGTGACATTACTGCAGTAATCAGTGCTATACATATGCACTGTTACTGCAAAAATGACACTGGCAGGGAAGGGGTTAACTTTATTGGACAGGGAGGGGTTAAGTGTGTCCTAGGGGCGTGCTTTCTACTGTGTAGGGACATTGCTATTGGTGTAAAAGCAAAGATCAACCGTTCTACATAGTAGAACGGTCAGATCTTTACTTTTACACAGGGAGAACTGACAGGCAGCTTGTTTACACAAGCTGCTCTGTCTTTCTCCCTTCACAGGAGCGATCGCAGTGTGACTGGCGGACATCGAGTCCGCCGGTCACACGCACTGACTTGCCTGTGAACGAGCCGCGGCGGGCGCGCGCCTCGGCGGGCGCGCGCCCGCCCGCGATAGGCTCGCAAGTCAGTGACAGGCGAGTGACGTACCGATACGTCACTCTGCCTGGCCGGGGCTGACCGCCGCAGTATATAGTCGTGCGGCGGTCGGCAACCGGTTAAAGTAACGCAGTGCCAAATCGCAAAATATGTCCTGGTCAGGAAGGGGGTAAAATCTTCCGGTCTTAAAGTGGTTAAAAATACACTCATTGAGAATTTTTTTTTGTCAAAGACATGTAGCTAAATACATTATGGCCTAAATATATGACAAAAATTGAATATATTGGATATTTTTTAACTGTCAAAGTAGAAAATGCCAATTTTTTCGCAAAATTTTCGCTTTTTTTATTAATATCGCAAAAAATGAGGTGATCAAATACCACCAAAAGAAAGCTCTGTTTGTGGGAAAAAAGGGACGTAAATTTAATTTGGGTACAGCGTTGCATGACCGCGCAATTGTCAGTTAAAGTCGCGCAGTGCAAAGTTGAAAAAAGTGGCCTGGACGTTAAGCAGGAAAATCCTCCGGAGCTAAAGTGGTTAATAAAGTACAAGGTCACCTTTTGGACAAAAAAAATAATAATTTTATATATATATATATATAAATGCACATTTTTTTTAAGGTAAAATAATATGTCAATTTATTATTTTTTATGTTCTAAAGGGACCTGCAGAGCACTGTAACTATGATCAGCAGATCGTGGGTGCAATGCCAAGCTCTCACTGACACAGGATAGGAGTTTGCCCAAACCTCCGGACAACAACTCTGCTCTTCTCCATTACCGTTCACAGACTCCGCCCTCTTCCTGACTCTGGGCTGCCCAAACCCACCTCCTATGCAATGTCATACAACTCCGCCCCTTCAGTTCCTAATTTCCCAGACGTCACAGGACTCTGTCCAAACCTCTTCCTGCTGAGCGTTGTGTGTATAGTATAATATATATATATGTACAGTATATCACAAAAGTAAGTACACCCCTCACATTTTTGTAAATATTTTATTATATCTTTTCATGTGACAACACTGAAGAAACTAGGCAGAAAAAAACTGAGTGCCTATAGCTGAGAGTGGGAGTATACCCCCTGGGACTGCCTATAGGCGTAGTCAAGCTTTTTTTCTGCCTCACTCCTGTAGGGGGCAGTATAACTCAATGGTTAAGAAGGTCAGGAGCTGTGTCCCTCAATGAACCATAGAGAAATAACTAAATTGCCATGTATAAGTGTGACCAATCGGGTGGAAATACCTCAGAATAGTATAGAGAGACAGGTGCCCATTGACAAAGTGAAGAGACCAAGAGAGCAGGTGACATGGGAAACTATCGGCTTTTATTCATATACAGTGGGTACGGAAAGTATTCAGACCCCCTTAAATTTTTCACTCTTTGTTATATTGCAGCCATTTGCTAAAATCATTTAAGTTCATTCTTCTTCCTCATGAATGTACACATAGCACCCCATACTGACAGAAAAACACAGAATTGTTGACATTGTTGCAGATTTATTAAAAAAGAAAAACTGAAATATCACATGGTCCTAAGTATTCAGACCCTTTGCTCAGTATTTAGTAGAAGCCCCCTTTTGATCTAATACAGCCAGGAGTCTTTTTGGGAAGGATGCAACAAGTCTTTCACACCTGGATTTGGGGATCCTCTGCCATTCCTCCTTGCAGATCCTCTCCAGTTCTGTCAGGTTGGATGGTAAACGTTGGTGGACAGCCATTTTTAGGTCTCTCCAGAGATGCTCAATTGGGTTTAAGTCAGGGCTCTGGCTGGGTCATTCAAGAACAGTCACGGAGTTGTTGTGCAGCCACTCCTTCGTTATTTTAGCTGTGTGCTTAGGGTCATTGTCTTGTTGGAAGGTAAACCTTCGGCCCAGTCGGAGGTCCAGAGCACTCTGGAGAAGGTTTTTGTCCAGGATATCCCTGTACTTGGCCGCATTCATCTTTCCCTCGATTGCAACCAGTCGTCCTGTCCCTGCAGCTGAAAAACACCCCCACAGCATGATGCTGCCACCACCATGCTTCACTGTTGGGACTGTATTGGACAGGCGATGAGCAGTGCCTGGTTTTCTCCACACATACCGCTTAGAATTAAGGCAAAAAAGTTCTATTTTGGTCTCATCAGACCAGAGAATCTTATTTCTCACCATCTTGGAGTCCTTCAGGTGTTTTTTAGCAAACTCCATGCGGGCTTTCATGTGTCTTACACTGAGGAGAGGCTTCCGTCGGGCCACTCTGCCATAAAGTCCCGACTGGTGGAGGGCTGCAGTGATGGTTGACTTTCTACAACTTTCTCCCATCTCCTGACTGCATCTCTGGAGCTCAGCCACAGTGATCTTTGGGTTCTTCTTTACCTCTCTCACCAAGGCTCTTCTCCCCCGATAGCTCAGTTTGGCCGGACGGCCAGCTCTAGGAAGGGTTCTGGTCGTCCCAAACGTCTTCCATTTGAGGATTATGGAGGCCACTGTGCTCTTAGGAACCTTAAGTGCAGCAGAAATCTTTTTGTAACCTTGGCCAGATCTGTGCCTTGCCACAATTCTGTCTCTGAGCTCTTCAGGCAGTTCCTTTGACCTCATGATTCTCATGTGCTCTGACATGCATTGTGATCTGGAAGGTCTTATATAGACAGGTGTGTGGCTTTCCTAATCAAGTCCAATCAGTATAATCAAACACAGCTGGACTCAAATGAAGGTGTAGAACCATCTCAAGGATGATCAGAAGAAATGGAAAGCACCTGAGTTAAATATATGAGTGTCACAGCAAAGGGTCTGAATACTTAGGACCATGTGATATTTCAGTTTTTCTTTTTTAATAAATCTGCAACAATGTCAACAATTCTGTGTTTTTCTGTCAGTATGGGGTGCTATGTGTACATTCATGAGGAAGAAGAATGAACCTAAATGATTTTAGCAAATGGCTGCAATATAACAAAGAGTGAAAAATTTAAGGGGGTCTGAATACTTTCCGTACCCACTGTACAATTAATTCATGGTGTTTCCTGTATACAAGAGATGACGATTATCTATTACAGATGTATGTACCCATTATTATGGTTTTTCAATGTCTTATGCAAATAAATATGCTAACACCATTTTATCTTTTTGGTTATTACCTGTCCCATTTAAAGTCCTAAAAACGTCCCTTTTTTGTAATTCTATGAATAGAGAATTACAAGCTGTCAGCCGCAATGGGTGACAGTACTTGAAGCCTATTCATTCACAGGAAACTGTGAATGAATGACGTGGGCAGAGCCCCGCATGGCTTCGCTATTTTCAAATTGTGACAGCAGGTGCGGGGAAAGGATCCCTTGCCCAGGTATACACAAACGGAGCAATAACTTGGGGTATTGGTGACAGTAACATGGGGTATGGCACCCATCTTACCTGCAGATGATCCCGCACTGCCTCCTGCAGGAGATCCACCCTGTCACCCACACACCAGGCCAGACTGACATGGAAAGAGGGATGCTGGGAAAAGAGAAAATTAATTATGGGTAATATACTGACAGGAACGTAAAATACAATCAATTTGCAGGTCTTACGAAACTGCCCAATTACACGGACCTTTATTTACATGGGGGGAATTCTGCCCGTCTCGTCTCCCCAACAAGGCACTATTGCAGTGGAAGGAGTGTATCTATACAAGTTTGGCTGCAGCGTATTTCCACACATGGGTGTAGTATTTAATATTAGCTGTCAGATCCCACCAATTTTGGCTCAAAAGTCTGATGACCGCACAGCTAGGAACTCATTGGGACTGTGAGGGGTTCCCAGGGAATGGGACACCCTTCACTGGGACATACAGGGACCTGCAGGAGGCTCCTGAGGCACTGGCTGCTCTTCATTGGAACAAGCCACTGTTCACTGGGACACATAAGAACCTGCAGGGGGCTCCACAATTCACTGGGACACACAGGCACCTGGGGAACCGGCTACTCTTCACTGGGACACACAGGCACCTGGGGAACCAGCCACTCTTCACTGGGACACACAGGCACCTGGGGAACCGGCTACTCTTCACTGGGACACACAGGTACTTGTGGGGGCTCCATACTTCATTGGGACACACAGGGACCTGTGGTGGGGCTCTTGAGGAAAGGGACATTATTCATTGGAACACACAAGGGCTTGCAGGGGACTCCCAGGGAATAGGCCACTCTTCATTGGGACACAAAGGTACTTGTGGTAGGGCTCTATAGTTGACTGTGACACTCAGGGACCTGTGGAGGGCTTCAGATGCACTGACCACTCCTCATAGGGACACATGGTGACCTGTGGATGACTCCCTGGCAACAGGCCACTCTTCTTCAGGCCACATGGAGGCCTGTGGGGTGCTCCACTCTTCATTGAGACACACAGGGGCCTGCAGGGGACTCCCATAGCAAGGGACACTCTACAGCGGGACACACAGGTACTTGGTGGGGTTCCAATCTTCATTGCAACATACAAGGGGTTCTTGAAGAAAAGAGCACTCTTCATTGGGACACAGGAAAGAACCAAAGGGACCTGCAGAGGGCTCTCAGAGAGGGACACTCTTCATCTGGATACACGGGTACTTGAGGAAGGCTCCATACATCACTGAGGCACACAGGTACCTGTGGGGGACTGCCAAAGAAAGGGACACTCATCGAGACACACAGGAACCTGCCGGGGGGGGGGGGGGGGGGAGGTTGGTGTGCTCCTGGGGCACTACTCATTGGGACACACTACTCATTGGTACTCCCAGAGAATAGGCCCTTCCTTACATGTGGAACTGTAGAGATCTCTCCAGGAAAAGGCAACTTTTCGTTACAGCAACAAAGGGGCCTGCATTGGACTACTAATGAATGGGCCAATCTTCATTGGGACATGCAGGGACCTGGGGCAATGGCCTCCCTTCAGCAGGATCCATGGGGGGGGGGGGGGGGATGACGACTCCACTCTTCATGGGAACACCTGTGGGGGGCTTTTGGGAAATGGACACTCTTCATTGGGAAACACAGGTACCTGCAGAGAATCCCAGGGCACTGGTCAAACCCCATCAGGACACACAGTGACCTGCAGGGGGCTCCAGTCTTCACTGGGACACGAGGATCTGTAGGAGGCTCCCAGTGACACACAGAGAGATGGGCATCAAAGCTGTGAATGTCTGTTTGTTAATGGACGCATGTACTAAGGCCACAAGTCTAAGTGGACAGGTGTGATAATAGTAGTACACAGAGTGCTGTGGCAGGCCAGGGTACACTACCGCACTCACCTGGTAGAAGGTCTCTAGCCTGAACTCCTGCAGTGATTGGTCCACTTCTGACACCATGTCCAGGAGCTGCTGCTGCCCCACCGTCACCTCCAGGCCCAGGAAAGTTCTGTCAGAGAGATGACAATTAACCCCTTTCTGCCGACTCCTACCGGACCCTTCAAAGTGTCTGGACCCCCTCCCCCCAGATCATGTGATTACTGTAATTGGATGTCAAGGTGATCATGTGATTGGGAGCCTGTCCTACTAGCTTCTGATTGCTCCTGAGTAACTGGGAGCTGTTGGTGGCAGTGTGGTCACAGTGTTGGGGTTGCTGACTGAGCTCACGCCTGATACAAAACTGTGACTTAGCACCAAATAGGGCCCGCCTCCACGGTGCCACATATACAGTATGCCTGATAATATCCCACTTAGAAGGGTTTGTTATGTCTGATCCTGTGACATGACAACTTCCTAGTCTTATTAGTTACAATGTTCCCAGCTGTCTCTGAGGATTACAGGACCACCCCCCCCCCCCCCCCAATTATATGAGGATGATGACTGGGAGGTTTACCTGTAAACCTGTGACAATTTGGCATAGATCACATCTAGGCGTTTTGGGGAGTTTTTCTGCTCTAGGATCAGCTCTCAAAACGCCCAACAAGACAAATCCTATTCATTTCAATGGCCCCTGTTCACATCTGAGCGTTTTGATGCTGTATACAAAACGCCCAACGCTCAAAAAAGTACATGAGCTTCTTTTTGGGCAGATTACAGGCGTTTTCCATTGGTATCTATTCAATCTAAAAACGCCTGCACAAAAATCGCGGTAAAAATCGCGGTAAAAACGCGCGAAAACGCTACGCTCAGGTGTGAATGTAGCCTAAACACCCCACACCGAATACACCTATCCCCGGAGTCTTGGGGTGGTGAGCTAGACATTACCCGTCGCTTACAGTGTGTCTCAGGTAGGTAGAACACACACACTCCTCAGGAAGGCAAGAGGCATGCTCGCCTCAGGTAGGTAGGACATGGGACACACTCTCAGGTAGGTAGAATGCAGGGCATGTGCTCTCCTCAGGTAGGTAGGACGCGGGAGAGGTGCTCTCCTCAGGTAGGTAGGACGCGGAAGACGCGCTTTCCTCAGGTAGGTAGGACGCGGGAGACGCACTCTCCTCAGGTAGGTAATATGCGGGAGACACGCTCTCCTCAGGTAGGTAATATGCGGGAGACACGCTCTCCTCAGGTAGGTAATATGCGGGAGACACGCTCTCCTCAGGTAGGTAATATGCGGGAGACACGCTCTCCTCAGGTAGGTAGGATGCGGGAGACACGCTCTCCTCAGGTAGGTAGAATGCAGGGCATGTGCTCTCCTCAGGTAGGTAGGATGCGGGAGACACGCTCTCCTCAGGTAGGTAGGACACGGGAGACACGCTCTCCTCAGGTAGGTAGGACGCGGGAGACACGCTCTCCTCAGGTAGGTAGGACGCGGGAGACTTGCTCTACTCAGGTAGGTAGGACGCGGGAGACGTGCTCTACTCAGGTAGGTAGGATGCTGGAGACACGCTCTCCTCGGGTAGGTAGGATGCGGGAGACACGCTCTCCTCGGGTAGGTAGGATGCTGGAGACACGCTCTCCTCGGGTAGGTAGGATGCGGGAGACACGCTCTCCTCGGGTAGGTAGGACATGGGAGATGTGCTATGCTCTGGTAGGTAGGATGTGGGACATGTGCTCTCCTCAGGTAGTTAGGACATGGGCGACATGCTCTCCTCCGGTAGTAGGGATGCAGGACATGTACTCTCCTCAGGTAGGTAGGACATTGGGTGATAGGTTGAGTGGTATGCATAATAGTATGGGCTGTCCTCAGGTAGGTAGGACGCAGGACATGTGCTCTCCTCAGGTATTAAGGATGCCGAACATGTGCTCTTCTTAGGTAGGTAGGACATGGGGTGAAAGGTAGGGTAGTAGTCATAACAGTTCGGACTTTCCTTAGGTAGGTAGGACGTGGGAGAGGCGCTGCGCTCTCCTCAGGTAGGTAGGACGCAGGACATGTGCTCTCCTCAGGTAGGTAGGACATGGGGTGATAGGTAGGGTAGTAGGCATAATAGTTCGGACTCTCCTTAGGTAGGTAGGACATGGGAGAAGCGCTGCCCTCTCCTCAGGTAGGTAGGACGCAGGACATGTGCTCTCCTCAGGTAGGTAGGACATGGGGTGATAGGTAGGGTAGTAGGCATAATTGGCTCATTCCGGAGATAGGGGTGATACCTTACACACAGCACCCTCACCTGGTCTTCTCCTGATTGGTGTAAACCTTCAAGCGGTCGGCGACACACAGGAACCTGAAACAAGATCAGCCACTCAATGAGAAGCACATTGGAGAGAGGACAGAGATAACATTTACACAATGCTCCCAATAATGCACCCTCAGTGCAGATGGCACCTCAGAGGAAATCCCACCCACACAACCATCACTGGTTGGAGGTTTCCACTCACCGATTCACAGAGCTCAGCCTCTCCCGCAGTGATTGGACAAAGGGCTCGATCCAGTGATGACGCAGGATAACCGTCTGTGATTGGGTGATATGAAATTCCTCCATCTTGGTGAGGTGAAGCCCATTGCTCCCAGCCGCGTCCAGTAGATCATCCAGCAGCTCAGAGAACTCCTCCCGGGGACGGACTGAGGGAGGAAGGAGGAGGATGAGGATGACTCCAGAACTGTTTTACGCCCCCTTCATTCACATGGCACACAGCGCAGCCATGCCTCCTACAGTCAAATGACACACAGCGCAGCCATGCGCTCCTACAGTCAGGAAGTGAGGGAAAATCCAGTATGTTTGGGTTGTCACTGGAACAGGAAATGAGGAAAAATCTGCCAATGGGGACACTTGTGGTAACAGCTGATTTCCTTTCACTTCCTGTTGTATCCCAGGGATAGAAAGTAAACAGTAATCTCTCAAATTGAACAAAAACACAACAGAGGTGCTGACAGTTCTCCACACACACAGTGTACAGTGCATGGTGACAGAATAGCACACATGGGTACTCACCCGGCACATAGACGTAGGTGGCCCAGTGTCCTCGCTCATGGGGAAAGCTGCGCTGGCGTCCGCCGTGCCTGGTGGGGTCATCTGTGGAATGAGCGACATCCGGGAACATGTTCAGGATGCTTTCCGGGACTGGGAGGGGGCAGGGCTGCCTGGAGAGAGAAGATTAACATGACTCGTATGTGGAGTTTTGCTCTAAAATTAACCCCCTAGCCCCTAACACAGCGCCAACCAACCTCTGACAGGAACACCTCCTTCCCCTCAACACAGAGTCAACCAATCCCTGACCGTGACACCCCTCCAACACAGCGCCAGCCAACCTCCGACAGGGACACTTCCTTTCCCCAACACAGTGCCAACCAACCTCTGACAGGGACACCTTCTTCCCCCTAACATATCGCCAACCAACCTCCAACAGGAACACCCCTTCCCCCCTAACACAGTGCCAACCAACTTCCTACAGGGAAACCTCCCTGCCCTCAACACAGCGCCAGCCAACCTCCAACAGGGACACTTCCTTTCCCAACACAGCGCCAGCCAACCTCCGACAGGGACACCTTCTTCCCCCTAACATAGCGCCAACCAACCTCCAACAGGAACACCCCTTCCCCCCTAACACAGTGCCAACCAACTTCCTACAGGGACACCTCCCTGCCCTCAACACAGCGCCAGCCAGCCTCAGACAGGGACACCTCCTTCCGCCAACATAGGGCCAACCAACCCCTGGTAGGGACACCTCCTTACCCCCAACACAGCGACAACCAACCTCCAACAGCAAAACCCACTCCCCCCAACACAGCGCCAGCCAACCCCGGACAGGGACACCTCTTTCCCCCCAACACAGGGCCAACTATCTCTATCAGGGACACCCCCCTACCCCCAACACTGAACCAGCCAACCTCCGACAGGGACACTTCCTTTCCCCAACACAGTGCCAACCAACCTCTGACAGGTACACCTTCTTCCCCCTAACATAGCGCCAACCAACCTCCAACAGGAACACCCCTTCCCCCCCAACACAGTGCCAACCAACTTCCTACAGGGACACCTCCCTGTCCTCAACACAGCGCCAGCCAGCCTCAGAAAGGGACACCTCCTTTCCGCCAACATAGGGCCAACCAACCCCTGGTAGGGACACCTCCTTCCCCCCAACACAGCGACAACCAACCTCCAACAGCAAAAGCCCCTCCCCCCAACACAGCGCCAGCCAACCGCCGACAGGGACACCTCTTTCCCCCCAACACAGGGCCAACTATCTCTATCAGGGACACCCCCCTACCCCCAACACTGAACCAGCCAACCCCTGATAGACACCTCCTTCCGCCCAACATAGAGTTAACCAACGCCTGACAGTGACACCCCTCCTACACAGCACCAACCAATCACCCACACATTCCCCAGTCATAAGGCCCTGGGTGGAGCGGTGGGTTATGACAGTTGCCACCCCAGAGTGCTTCATCCTCATTGGCCAGTGAAGATGCTACTTGGGGGAGTGAACATCTGGGGGGACCTGTCTATCCACCAACAGACATCCATGGAAAAGACCATATGACCTTCCCCTGAGGAGAACATGGGACTTTTCCCCTGCCCACTGGACTGTCATCTCTATCAGCAGTATCAATGTCAACCAAAAATATTTTAAAAATGCCCCCAATGAGGTTTATTTCATATTGTAGAAGTGTGTACCATATTCATGAACATTATGGCAGACTAAGCTGCCAAAGGAGAACCTCCAGTGATACGCCCTCACTGATCCCGCTGGTCCTATAATCCTCGCCTGGTCTGCCTTTCAGGTTCCCTCTTTTTTGGCCACTTGAATAGCCAGGCTAGGGTGACCACATTTACAAACTGCCATTCAGGAAAACCCCCCCCATGCACCGGTCAGTGACATCACACGAGGGCAGTGCCACCATGGGTGGCCGCGCCCTTTACCCATTTAGAAAATGTCACTCGGCTTACAATGCAGTCCGCAGATGGCTCTGCTCGAGAGCGGAGCGGGGTTTATATGCAACTTTAGTGCCTTAGGTTGTCACTCCGGAAACACATCACCACAGCACAGGGAGGTGCCATAAGTGTACACTGAGCTGCACATGAGCACAGAGCGGTGCCATAAGTGAACACTGAGCTGCGCCTGAGCACAGAGCGGTGCCATAAGTGTACACTGAGCTGTGCATGAGCACAGAGCGGTGCCATAAGTGAACACTGAGCTGCGCCTGAGCACAGAGCGGTGCCATAAGTGAACACTGAGCTGCGCCTGAGCACAGAGCGGTGCCATAAGTGTACACTGAGCTGCGCATGATCACAGAGCGGTGCCATAAGTGTACACTGAGCTGCGCATGAGCACAGAGCGGTGCCATAAGTGTACACTGAGCTGCGCCTGAGCACAGAGCGGTGCCATAAGTGTACACTGAGCTGTGCATGAGCACAGAGCGGTGCCATAAGTGAACACTGAGCTGCGCCTGAGCACAGAGCGGTGCCATAAGTGTACACTGAGCTGCGCATGATCACAGAGCGGTGCCATAAGTGTACACTGAGCTGCGCATGAGCACAGAGCGGTGCCATAAGTGTACACTGAGCTGCGCATGAGCACAGAGCGGTGCCATAAGTGAACACTGAGCTGCGCCTGAGCACAGAGCGGTGCCATAAGTGTACACTGAGCTGCGCATGATCACAGAGCGGTGCCATAAGTGTACACTGAGCTGCGCATGAGCACAGAGCGGTGCCATAAGTGTACACTGAGCTGCGCCTGAGCACAGAGCGGTGCCATAAGTGTACACTGAGCTGCGCATGAGCACAGAGCGGTGCCATAAGTGTACACTGAGCTGCGCATGTGTGGCTCAAATCCCATTACAGCGGTCAGAGGGGGTGGGGGGATGGGGGCATTTATCAGTCTGTTATACAAATATGGCCTCCCAGGTTTTCAAAAAATCTATTCAATACCACTTTAACCAATTCTCTACCAAAGTATGTTTATAAACGGCATGGCACAAGTGATTAAATCAGGTTTACGCTGTGAGCTTGGTAACGGGTTTTAGAGGGAAGGGTCACAGCTAGTGTGGCCGAAGACACAGCTTTTAGCTGTGACAGCATTCACACCAATGCATTTTTTCATGCTTTTTGCATAAATGCAGAGCATTATTTTTCACATGGGTTCCTATGGAACACGTTCACATCAATGCATTTTTGTGCCTCTGTTTTTTGAAAGGATTGGGGACTTTTTTAAACGCAAAACGGTGCTTTGTTGGTTCAATAGAATTCAATTGAAAAGCTACAGAAAAGCACGTAGTGCGTTTTTTACTGCGATTTGCGTTTTTCAATCTCCCCAACAACAAATTTGCCACAAAAAAAAGCATAAAAAAATGCAAAACGCAAGTCGTGGCAAAAACGCAGCAAAATTGC
Organism: Pelophylax lessonae; assembly: GCF_965119305.1. Lineage (NCBI taxonomy): Eukaryota > Metazoa > Chordata > Amphibia > Anura > Ranidae > Pelophylax > Pelophylax lessonae. Next base: position 202,879,249 of record NC_138777.1, on the reverse strand, counting down.
TGTTAAAAAAAAACACAAAAATCACTGCAGAAATTTAAATTGATTTTTTTACCAAAAATTAGGTAGAATATTGTGTTTGTGTGCACTAAAATGTATTTTATTTGTATTTTTTCTTGAAAATATGTGTTTGGCAAATAACTACCCAAATAATGCGCAACATAAAAAATTGCAACTACCACCATTTTATCATCCAGGGTCTCTGTTTTACAAAATATGTACTTTTGATGGGGGGGTTACAGTAACTTCTAGCAATAAAAAAAGAAAAAAAAGCAGATTTTAACCGCTTAGCGACCGCCACGAGTATAATTGCCAAATTGCCATGGCAGGGCGGCTGCTGTGTGTTGGATAATGTATGTAATCAGTGCTCCTTGGTAGGGCGCCAGCCGCCCCCAGCTGTGCTGTGATTTGTTACACACAAGCCGATCAGTGGGTTACGGCCAATGATTGATCGCCTGGGACCTGCTGATCGGCTCCGTCATTCACTGTAGAGAGCTCTGTGTTGCTAGACAACACAGAGCCATGTACACTGACAGGCGATCTTGCTGTTTTTTTATTTCCTGGAGAGCAGGGGGAAAAAAAACAAGATCGCTTAGTAAAAGCAGCAAACATTACAAAATTTTTAGGCATACAGGTAACCCCTTGATCCTCCTTATATTTTAACCCCTTCCCAGCCAGTGTCATTAGTACATTGACAGTGTATAGTTTTAGCACCAATCACTGAATTAGTGTCACTATTCATGTCATTGTCAGTTAGTGTACCCCAACCAGCGTCACCTAGTGTCAGATTTCCCACCATACTATCACAGTTCCTCTTTAAAGAGGAAGTAAACCCTCCTCAGGAAGTTGTACCTATAGGTGCGCCTATGATAAGACTTACCTATAGGTACTGTAAATATCTCCTAAACATGCACCGTTTAGGAGATATTTACCTTACATGCAGCCAGTGACATCATTGGCGCATGCGCTCTGAAGGAACGGCCGCTGGTGCCATTCTTTCAGAGCCCTGTGCCGTGACCGTCGGCTCCCCCGCGCGTGCGCGGGAGTGACGTCACCGCAGCTCCGGCCAATCAGATGCCGCGATCCCGGAAGACGGGCGGCTGAACATGTTGCCCGTCATACAGGTAAGCGGGCAGCACGGCGGGGGCTCGTTCTAAGGTAAGTATTTCATAATGAGCTAGTATGCGATGCATACTAGCTCATTATGTGTTTCTCTTTCATGTTGAAAAAATTTTTTTTAATGGGTTACAACCTCTTTAAGTCACTGATAGCCGCCATTACTAGTAAATGAAAATAATTTAAAAACTGAGCGATTGAGGGAGAAGGGCCTTAGTCAGGGAGGTGACCAAGGACCCGATGGTCACTCTGACAGAGCTCCAGTGCTTCTCTTTGGAGAGAGGAGAACCTTCCAGAAGAACAACCATCTCTGTAGCACTCCACCAATCAGGCCTGTATGGTAGAGTGGCCAGACAGAAGCCACTCCTCAGTAAAAGGCACATGACAGCCGTCTGGAGTATGCCAAAAGACATTGTAGGACCTGATGAAACAAAGATTGAACTTTCTGGCCTGAATGGCAAGCATCATGTCTGAAGGAAACCAGGCACTGCTCATCAACTGGCCAATACCATCCCTACAGTGAAGCATGGTGGTGGCAGCATCCTGCTGTAGGGATGTTTTTCAAAGGCAGGAACTGGGAGACTAGTCAGGATCGAGGGAAAGATGAATGCAGCAATGTACAGAGACGTCCTTGATGAAAACCTGCTCCAGAGCGCTCTAGACCTCAGACTGGGGCAAATGTTCATCTTCCAACAAGACAACGACCCTAAGCACACAGCCAAGATAACAAAGGAGTGGCTATGAGACAACTCTGTGAATGTCCTTGAGTGGCCCAGCCAGAGCCTAGACTTGAACCCCATTGAACATCTCTGGAGAGATCTGAAAGTGAAGAGCTCTGAAAATGGCTGTGCACCGACACTCCCCATCCAACCTGATGGAGCTTGAGAGGTCCTGCAAAGAAGAATGGGAGAAACTGCCCAAAAATAGGTGTGCCAAGCTTGTAGCATCATACTCACAAAGACTTGAGGCTGTGATTGGTGCCAAAGGTGCTTCAACACAATATTGACCGAAGGCTGTGAATACTTATGTACATGCAATTTTTTTTCCTTTTTTTTTTTTAATAAATTTGCAAAGAATTCAAACAAACTTCTTTCACATTTGTCATTATGGGATATTGTTTGTAGAGTTTTGAAAAAAAAAAAATAATGAATTTAATCCATTTTGGAATAAGGCTGTAATATAACAAAATGTGGAAAAAGTGAAGCGCTGTGAATACGTTCCGGATGCCCTGTATACCATAGTTTGTAGACACTATAACTTTGAAGCAAACAAATAATATACACTTGGGATTTTTTTTCTTTACTAAAGACATGTAGCAAAATATATTTTGGCCTCAAATCATGAAGACATTTTTTAAAGAATATGTTTTTAAGGCAGAATGTACTTTTTTTTTTTAATTCTTTGGTCTTTTTTGGTTTATATAAAAAGAAAATGAAAAAAAAAAAAAAAAGAAACCTCAGGGGTGATCAAATACCACCAAAAAAAGCTCTATTTGTGTGGAAAAAAATGATATAAATTTAATTTGCGTACAGCTTCAGCTAGAGTCAGATTGTCCGCCACACTATCAAAGTCCTACTATAAGTCACAGATCACCGCCATTACTAATATTAAAATAAATAATTAAAAATTCTAGTATATATACACACACCATAGTTTATAGGACACTATAACCTTCACACAAACAAATAATATACACTTGGGATTTCTTTCTTTACCATAGACATGCAGCAGAAAATATTTTGCGCTAAATTATGAAGAAATTCGTTTTTTTACGTTTTTTTATTGAATATGTTTTATAGAAGTAAAACGTTTTTTTAACAAAACTTTTGGTCTTATTTTGTTTAAATAAAAAAAAACAGTGGTGATCAAATACCACCAAAGAAAGCTCTATTTGTGTGAAAAAAATGATATAAATTGCATGACGCACAATTGTCAGTTAAAGTAGCGCAGCTCTGAATACCAAAAAATGGCCTAGTCGTGAAGGGGGTAAAACCTTCCGGAACAAGTGGTTAACATATGGGGGGGGGGGGATAGAAAAATAAATCACCCCGGTAGCCAGGCGGTTAATCTGACGCCATCGAGTACAACAAGAACTGTACAAAACCTGCACGCCAATCCTGACCCAACACGTCCTCTAAAAATAGCTGGAAAATACTTCATACCGATAAGTCGTCACTAACCTATCAGAGTGCAATAACGGGGACGGTTCTTCATGACATTCCTGTTAACTCCAGTTTCAAGTACTTGGGAATAGTTGTCACCCCCAGCCCGCTTGACTATGTACATCTGAACCTATCCCCCTTACTTAAAGCAGAGTTCTGGCCTCAAATACCTTTTTTAACTAAGAATACCCCTATAATAGTAATCCATCGCCCTTTACAGAACCGCTATTCTCATACTTACAAGGTGCACGGTATTGGATTTTAGTCAGAATCTTACTTTTAAAAACGATGTCTGAGAGCGGCCATCTTAGATGTGGGCATCTGAAGCCGCAGTGTAATGTGTTGTGTCCTTCTTCCTAAATCCAGGGAGTATTCTGGGAGTTCTTCCTGATTCCAGCCTCCTGGGAGTGATGACAAACAGCACCCAGGATGCAATGCAAAGGCGGAAGTGATGTCGGTGGCCGCGGCCATAGAGGGGGGAGAAGGAAGAAGTACAATCAAAAATGCCCTAAAAATAAGGTAAGGGACCCCCGAAAAAATTGAAAATGCCCAATTGTTGATCAGCATAGCGACCACTCCAAGAATCACTAAAGTTGCAAAATAGGCCGGAACTACGCTTAAACCACATTAGAGACAAGGCAAAAATTTGGTCCAGACAAACTCTTGGTGGTATGGAAAATTAATCTAATCAAAATGATTTTTATACCACAACTTCTTCAGGTTTTACACAATACCCAGATGGTTATCCCCCTAAAAACATTTTGAATTATCAACTCTAGGTCAGCCCTCAAAAATTCTACTCGCCTGCTCGCATTTTGCGAGTGGAATGATGAGGATGGCGAGTAAGGGCTGTGCTGTAAGAAAAGGGTGGACCCGGGGCGCAGAGCGGTGCGCCCTGAGCCCACCCATTGTGTGACAATAGCGAATTGATATTCGCTATTGTCACAAGGATCCTCCTCCTGGCCAATCAGGAAGTGGGTCCGAGACCCGTTTCCTGATTGGCCGAAAGGCGAACAATTGCCATTGGCCAAGGAGGAGGAGGAGGACTCGGGAGACACGGAGGATTGAGGAGAAGTCGCCGCTGCATCAGGTAAGTGCACGGTGGTCTCTCTGCATGCTGTGGTCACTCTGCATTTAAGGGGGCACGCTGTGGGCACTCTGCATTGAAAGGGGGCACGCTGTGGGCACTCTGCATTGAAAGGGGGCATGCTGTGGGCACTCTGCATTGAAAGGGGGCACGCTGTGGGCACTCTGCATTGAAAGGGGGCACGCTGTGGGCACTCTGCATTGAAAGGGGGCACGCTGTGGGCACTGTGCATTGAAAGGGGGCACGCTGTGGGCACTCTAAAGTTGTTGTTAATATTTTTTTGTAACTTAATTCTTAATAAAACATTTAATAGTGTATTTTATGAGATATTTTACGAGGGCGTGTTTAGGGGTGGAGCAGGGTAGGGTTTGGGTGGGGCAACAAGTGGCGAGTAACTCTTAAGGCCTGGCTAGAAGCTCATGACTTGAAATTTTGAGCCCTGCTTTAGGTTTAGAGTTTTTATTTGGCATTCTAGGCCTCCTAGAAGAAAGTTGGAACAAATGCAGAGACCAAAGAAGGGGAGGTGACCAAGAACCCGATGGTCACTCTGACAGAGCTCCAAAGCCTGGCCTTACTGAACCCCTGGTTATATTACCTCGCTGCCCAGTTACAACATATTGCTAGAGCTAGGGTTCCGGAGGATGCTCCAACCGATCCATCCACACGCATTCTCCTTCATGAGACGGGAGTGAACAGTGTAGCCATGGGTCTGGAGGCTCTGACCTTTAGAAAATCCAACAAACTCTTTCCTACCTATTAAGGGCTGCTGTTAGAAATCACGGGGCCCCGTACAGACTACCTGGCAGGCCCCCCCCCCCCCCCAAGAAAATATTAAAGATATATTTAGCTAAAATTACAACAAAATCACTATTATCAGACACAAATATAACATAACTCGCATAATTCCTGCTAAATCTAAAAAAAAAAAACTATGTTAAATAAAAAAGATGAGAAAAATATACAGGCTGGGCAGTTGGAGCTCAGTGATCAGAGAGACAGAGAGAGAGAAACAAAGTTACAATTTACAAATAAACTCCTGAGCAGAGATAAGTGCTGGGAGGGGGGCCCACACAAGGGAGGGGGATTAGTGAGGGACGACTGTCTCTTTCTCAACAGATAAAGGGCTCTTTCACACGGCGGCTCCATGTGAAAGCTCCGCTGCGGTCCTTTTTTTTTTTTTTTTCCACGGAGTGGATGACATTTCGGTCATCCGCTCCGTATGCCCACATATCATCCCATCCGTTTTTCGGATGATAGGCGGACATAATGTAAGTATATGGCACTGCGGATGTCAGCGGATGACACCGCTGACATCCGATTTTCCTTCCTTTCCGTTTTTTGAACGGAACAAAAATAGGGTTTTGTTCCATTCCAAAAAAAGAAACAGAACTGACAGGAATAAAATCGGATGTCAGCGGATGGTATTCCACTGACATCCGCAATGCCATTGACTTACATTATGTCCGCAAATCATCCGCAAAAAAATAGGATGATTTGCGGACATACGGAGCGCCCGTGTGAAAGGGCCCAAAAGCTGATAGCAGGGAGAGGGACAGATCAGATTCAGGTGCTGGAGGAAGATTTCTGTATTTGTTGTCCATCACTAATCCCCCTCTCTGTGTGGGTCCCCCTGTGTGCTCGGGCCCCCTACAAGAGGGCTGGTGGTCCCCCCCTATCAGCGGCCCTGTACCTATTCCCCTATGCAAAAAGTTTGGAATAGGGCGAGACAAATGCAGGAGGTTGTGGGTTTTACTTAACCACTTGCCGACCGCCGCACGACTATCTACGGCGGCGGTCAGCCCCTCACAGGCAAAGTGACGTAGGTCTACGTCGCTCGCCTGTGAGGGTTTAGGGAGCGAGCGCGCGCCGCCGGAGGCGCGCTCCCGCTCCCGCGTGGTCACGGACCCCCCCGCGCGTGTGACCGGCGGACCCGATCGCCGCCGGCCACTCTGCGATCGGCGGGGGAGAGGGAGAAAGTCAGGCAGCTTGTATAAACAAGCTGCCTGTCATTCTCCTCTCTGTATGAGAGCTGATCACATGGATCTACTATGTAGATCCATTGATCACTCTGCATACAGTTGAAGCCACAGCCAATCACAGTTAGAATCACGCCCCTAGGGACACACACAGCCCCTCCCTCTCAAATAAAGTTAACCCCTTCACTACCAGTGTATTTTTACAGTAACAGTGCATATATATAGCACTGATTACTGTAGAAATGTCACTGGTAACCCCAAAAGTGTCAAAAATGTCAGTCAAGGGTCCGATCTTTCCGCCGCAATGTCGCAGTACCGCAAAAAAAATCGCAGATCGCCGCCATTACGCGTTAAAAAAAAAAACAACAAAAATGACAAAAATCTTTCCCTTTGTTAGTAAACGCAATAACTTTTGCGCAAACCAATCAAAATACGCTTTTTGCGATTTTTTTTACCAAACATAGGTAGCATAAAACAAATTGGCCGAAAATATTAAAAAATTTTGATTTTTACATTTTTTTTGGGGGAATTTCATATAAAAAAAAGGGAAAAATATTGCTATTTTTGCAAAATTTACGCTCTTTTTTTGTTTATAGCGCGTGATCAAAAAATCGCACAGGTGATCAAATACCGCCAAAAGAAAGCTCTGTTTGTGGGAAAAAAAGGACGCCAAATTCGTTTAGGTACAGCGTCGCACGACCGCGCAATTGTCCGTTAAAGTCACGCAGTGCCGAATCGCAAAATACCCTCTGGTCGTTTAGCAGCCAAATCCTCCGGGGCTTAAGTGGTTAAAGCGGAGTTCCGGGCACAAAAACTATTTTTTTTTTTTGTGCCCCTCCGCTAGGTAGAGCTCACCTGAAAAGGAATTGGATAGTTATTTTTATTTTTTTTGTTTACTCACCTTTTTATTGAAGATCGTAAATACTCACCTATGACTGCTTCCTCCTCCAGCGCCGAGGCTCACCCCGTCACTTCCTGCCTCGCGATGATTCCTGGGAGCTAAACGTCATAGCCCCCAAGAATCATGCCCAGAAGCTGTTTAGGAATGCGGCGCCGCACCGGAAGTGACGAGAGGGGCCGGTGCGGCGCATTCTGGGAGAAGAAGACGCGGAAGAAGACACCGAAGAGGACCGCGCCGGCTTCAGCTGCCCACAAGAGAGATGGAAACGCTGTGGAAGAAATTTTCAAAGTAAGTATTTCTTCTTGCAGGTAAGTGCGAACCGGGACAGATCAGAGGCTAGCCATTGTGGAATGTGCTAGCCCTGACTGTCCCGGGGGTATGTTCAGCAAAAAATAATTTCTGTGCCCGGAACTCCGCTTTAATTTAGCTCCATTTGGGAATGGCATTACACATTTGTCTCACATTTTTGATGGTGGCATCTTGTGTCCATTTTCGGTATTGCAAAATAGATTTTGCCTCCCACAATCTGTGTATTTTTATTACTTACAGTTACAACATGCATGTAGAGCGCAGGCTGGTGTTGATGATTGGGTACAGTCGCCAACCCCCAAATTTAACTATGTACATGTCAGAAGTGGAAGTATATAAAGGGGTCATATCCAGATGCTACTACATGCTACTGTGCTTTTTTCTAAAAGACGTCCATCGAGAGCGGAGAGTAGATGGGAGCAAGATGTGGGTGCATTTGAGGAGGAACGGTGGGAGGAGGCCTCACCGGCGGTGCAGTCTTGTTCCCTTAACGTTAAGGTTATCACAATCATATATTCTCCACAGCGTTCCCCTCACTCCAGTGAGATTATTCAAAATGGTACTTAGAGAAAACCCGACCTGTACAAGGTGCTCTAGAGACCATGGTGATTTATTCATCTCATGTGGAGGTGCCCCAAACTACATCTTTATTGGAGGAGCGTCCTGGACACCCTGAATAATTTAATGTAGTTATTCCTGCTAACCCCAAACTATGAGTTCTGGGTGTCCTGAATGAATTTCGGGTGGAAGAGATTATGAAACAAATCATAGCTAGGGCCCTATTCTAAGCACGCACATTCATTCTCAGACATTGGAAGTCAACGGAACCTCCCTCATGTAAGGAGTGGATAGCCCAAATGGGTGACCGGTTCGAAAAGTACATCTTTTACCATAGAGGGCGCCCAGGCAAGTCCCAGGCTGTTTGGTCCCCCTGGCTAGACACACACAGGCTCCTGCAGAATTGGTCTTGGACAGAATATTGGGGTGAAACTTCATTTATATACGTAGCTGAGGGTTGTGGGAGGGTGGGATTGGGGGGAAACTGAATGACTGATACCTTACATTTATTAATTGATGGTTTATGGTGCGGTTGTTCATATATAAAATGTTTTGGTACATTTTCTGTGGAAGCTGACATTGGAATTTATTTTGGATGGTTTATATTCTCATTAAATATTTTTATATATATATATATATATATATATATATATATATATATATATATATATATATATATATATATATATATATATATATATAAAAGAAATGATTTTACACACAGAGCTGTCACAAATCCCCAAACAGCTGTACCAATACACACAACATCTGTCAGTGTCCCTATGACATCTGTACCAGAGCACAAAACATCTGTCAGTGTCCCCATCACATCTGTACCAGAGCACAAAACATCTGTCAGTGTCCCCATCACATCTGTACAAGTGCACAAAACATCTGTCAGTGTCCCCATCACATCTGTACAAGTGCACAAAACATCTGTCAGTGTCCCCATCACATCAGTGCCAGAGCACAAAACATCTGTCAGTGTCCCCATCACATCTGTACAAGTGCACAAAACATCTGTCAGTGTCCCCATCACATCTGTACCAGAGCACAAAACATCTGTCAGTGTCCCCATCACATCAGTACCAGAGCACAAAACATCTGTCAGTGTCCCCATCACATCTGTACAAGTGCACAAAACATCTGTCAGTGTCCCCATCACATCTGTACCAGAGCACAAAACATCTGTCAGTGTCCCCATCACATCTGTACCAGAGCACAAAACATCTGTCAGTGTCCCCATCACATCTGTACAAGTGCACAAAACATCTGTCAGTGTCCCCATCACATCTGTACCAGAGCACAAAACATCTGTCAGTGTCCCCATCACATCTGTACCAGAGCACAAAACATCTGTCAGTGTCCCCATCACATCTGTACAAGTGCACAAAACATCTGTCAGTGTCCCCATCACATCTGTACAAGTGCACAAAACATCTGTCAGTGTCCCCATCACATCAGTACCAGTGCACAAAACATCTGTCAGTGTCCCCATCACATCTGTACAAGTGCACAAAACATCTGTCAGTGTCCCCATCACATCTGTACCAGAGCACAAACATCTGTCAGTGTCCCCATCACATCTGTACCAGAGCACAAAACATCTGTCAGTGTCCCCATCACATCTGTACCAGTGCACAAAACATCTGTCAGTGTCCCCATCACATCTGTACCAGAGCACAAACATCTGTCAGTGTCCCCATCACATCTGTACCAGAGCACAAAACATCTGTCAGTGTCCCCATCACATCTGTACCAGAGCACAAAACATCTGTCAGTGTCCCCATCACATCTGTACCAGAGCACAAAACATCTGTCAGTGTCCCCATCACATCTGTACCAGAGCACAAAACATCTGTCAGTGTCCCCATCACATCTGTACCAGAGCACAAAACATCTGTCAGTGTCCCCATCACATCTGTACCAGTGCACAAAACATCTGTCAGTGTCCCCATCACATCTGTACCAGAGCACAAAACATCTGTCAGTGTCCCCATCACATCTGTACAAGTGCACAAAACATCTGTCAGTGTCCCCATCACATCTGTACAAGTGCACAAAACATCTGTCAGTGTCCCCATCACATCTGTACAAGTGCACAAAACATCTGTCAGTGTCCCCATCACATCTGTACCAGTGCACAAAACATCTGTCAGTGTCCCCATCACATCTGTACCAGTGCACAAAACATCTGTCAGTGTCCCCATCACATCAGTACCAGTGCACAAAACATCTGTCAGTGTCCCCATCACATCAGTACCAGTGCACAAAACATCTGTCAGTGTCCCCATCACATCTGTACCAGTGCACAAAACATCTGTCAGTGTCCCCATCACATCAGTACAAGTGCACAAAACATCTGTCAGTGTCCCCATCACATCTGTACAAGTGCACAAAACATCTGTCAGTGTCCCCATCACATCTGTACAAGTGCACAAAACATCTGTCAGTGTCCCCATCACATCTGTACCAGAGCACAAAACATCTGTCAGTGTCACCATCACATCTGTACCAGAGCACAAAACATCTGTCAGTGTCCCCATCACATCTGTACCAGAGCACAAAACATCTGCAATAGTGTTGCATTGTGACATCAACATCTGTCATAGTGTACAAAAAACATCAGTTAGTGTACCAGTGACCCACCAATAAGTAAAACATTTAAAGTGCCCTGTCCAACCGTGCAAAGGCGAACACACACGTTGGTCCCGTACGCATACGTAAACAGCACGTAAACAGCGATTGCGCCACACGTAAGGTGTCGCTGCGAACGCCAGAGCGAGAGCAATTGTTCTAGCACCAGACCTCCTGTGTAACTCTAAACTGGTAACCATTAAAGGCTTATATATATAAAGCATCCCCTCTGAAGATTTTTAACCACTTGCAAAAAAGGACATCAATTTAATTTGGGTACAGCGTCGCACGACCACGCAATTGTCCGTTAAAGTAACGCAGTGCCGAATCGCAAAATATGGCCTGGTCAGGAATGGGGTAAAATCTTCCGGTCTTAAAGCGGTTAAAAATATGCTGATTGAGAATTTTTTTTGTCAAAGACATGTAGCTAAATACATTTTGGCCTAAATATGTGACAACAATTTAATATATTGGATATTTTTTAACTGTGAAAGTAGAAAAATATAATTTTTTCAAAATTGTTGCTTTTTTTTATTAATATCGCAAAAAATAAAAATCACAGAGATGATCAAATACCACCAAAATAAAGCTCGGTTTGTGGGAAAAAAAGGACGTAAATTTCGTTTGGGTACGGCATTGCATGACCGCGCAATTGTCAGTTAAATTCGCACAGTGCTGAATCGCAAAAAGTGGCCTGGACGTAAGACAGCAAAATCCTCCGGTGGTAAAGTGGTTAAAGTCGCACAGATATGGACGGTACTCATTGGAAATCATGAGGTACGACTTTGCAGTCCCAAGTCGCACAGGGGTGTGAAAGGGGCCCTAAATACCACTCACTTGTCCCAAGATCCAGCAATGTGCTCACCCGAGGGGGCGCCGGGGACCGTGTTCAGCCCTTGGAGCCGACATCTTAACTGTGGGCACCCAGCTGTGACAGCTTGTGGCTTCATAGCTGGATGCCCGCTATTCATTGTGAATGGTCCCTGTGACATGTCCCAGAAGACTGCAGGGAGGGAGGGGGAGAAGAGAACTTCAGCACAGATCGCCTAGCGGAAGTGAGAGGGTACATGTCAAAACCAGATACCAGAGGAGAAGCGGAGGAGACATTAACCACTTTACCACCGGAGGATTTTGCTGTCTTACATCTGGGCCACTTTTTGCGATTCGGCGCTGTGCGACTTTAACTGACAATTGTGCGGTCGTGCGACGCCGTACCCAAACAAAATTTACGTCCTTTTTTCACCACAAACAGAGCTTTCTTTTGGTGGTATTTTATCACCTTTGCGATTTTTATTTTTTGCGCTATAAACAAGAAAAAAAGAGCGAAAATTTTTTAAAAAAGTAACAATATTTTTCACATTTATATGAAATTCCCCCCAAAAAAAATGTAAAAATCTAATTTTTTTATCATTTTTGGCCAATTTGTTTTCTGCTACCTATGTTAGGTAAAAAAAAAAAAAAATCACAATAAGCGTATTTTGATTGTTTTGCGCAAAAGTTATCGCGTTTACTAACTAAGGGAAAGATTTCTGTCATTTTTGGTGTTTTTTTTTTTTAACGCGCAATGGCGGCGATCTGCGATTTTTTTTTGCGGGACTGCGACATTGTGGCGGAACAGATCGGACCCTTGACTGACATTTTTGACACTTTTGGGGGTACCAGTGACATTTCTACAGTAATAAGTGCTAAAAAATATGCACTGTTACTGTAAAAATTACACTGGCAGGGAAGGGGTTAATTTTATTGGAGAGGGAGGGGTTAATGTATGCCTGGCGCTTACTGACGTGTGTGGGGGGAGGGGACTGAGTGACACAGGGACAGATCGCAGGTTCAGCTATGCTGAACCCTGCAATCTGTCACTTAGGAGATCCGCCCGCTTTGTTTACACAAGCAGGCGGTTCTCCACACTCGATTCCCCGACGATCGGGAAAGAGCAGCGGCGATCGCCGCCGTTCCTCCCCTGGCCCGACTCCCGCTGTGACTGAATACAGCGGGAGCGAGCCTCTGAGAAAGGGGGGTGTCTGGTGACGTAGGTCTACATCGCCAGACGATAACGAACCACTTTGCCGCAGTAGAGCTCTAGTGAGCAGGCGGCAAGTGGTTAAAGCTGAACTTCCCCTTTTGGGTGGAGTTCCACTTTAATCTTCAGCGATTTCCTGTTTTGGCTATGGCACAGGAAGTAAAGGTAAATCTTCCCAATGGGGACACAGATGGCAAAAAAAAAAAAAAAAAAAGAACCTTGCAGGGTAGAACCCTCCCTTACCCTATCCAAAAAAAAGTTTTGCCTATAGTTGCACTTTTAAAGCGTGATATGAAATCTATTAAGTAAGCACAACCTCGTCTTTTATATTATCCTTATTTATCCAGCCCCTCCCCCCACTCAGCGTACAATCTCATTGTACAATCACCTACAACTATCCAGTCACATGACACACCGCGCAGCCACGCCCCCGCACAGTCACATAACCTGCTATCCACTATGTAATAGAAAGGTCCATGTTGTAAATGAACAGAAATGATCGCATTGTCTTCATCTATCCCTATAACACGCAATATCGTACTTTATGGACACAATCCCCCCTCCTCCTCCCCCCTTATCTCGCGGGACACGGGTCATGTGACTATAGGGAGAAATCAGCACCCCCCCCCCCCCCAATACACACAGACCCCCACCGGAGAACCATAAACCCCCCTAGTGACGTCACTCACCGCACTGGCGGCTCCTCCCCCTCCGAGCCGCTGCTACTATATTCCACTAAAGCCAGGCTGACCGGAAATCGACCGAGGCCCCGCCCACCGCCGGCTTCAGCCCAGTGTCTTCACCAATATCATCCGCCAGCTACAGAGAAAGAGAACAGAGTTCCGTGAAATATTAATACCCACCAGATTCATTACACCCCTCCCCTCTATTACAGCCCCCTGTAACGTTAGGAAACCCTACCTCGTGAGTAGGAAATTTTCACGGGTATGGTTTTTTCACGGAACACCGGTATATGTCGGCGATATTCCCGGAAGTGTTGTGTCCGGCACGCCCGGTAGGGGGCGGTGCAGAACCTGGCTCCTCCCCCGGGATGTAGACGGATGTCGGGTGTGCAGGCCGGGCGGCAGGTAACGGGAGAAGGGGGAGGGACAGCGGGCTCATCGGATATAAAAACTATCAGCAGACTACACCCGATCCAACATCCCCTCCCCCCACACACACAGATCACCGACCGGATATCACTCCCCTCCCCCTCCCCAATATAATCTCTAACACCCCCAACATTATCCCTCCAAAAACATTATATACCCCATTATATCACCTCCCCACCCCTGTATATTATATCACCCATCCTCCACCCTGTACATTATACCTGTTATTATATCCCCTCTACATTATACATACTACTATATCCCCCATACATTATACATACTACTATATCCCCCCCTACATTATACATACTACTATATCCCCCCCCCATACATTATACATCTTATTATATCCCCCCTGTACATTATACATCTTACTATACCCCCCCTGTACATTATACATCTTACTATACCCCCCCTGTACATTATACATCTTACTATACCCCCCCCCCCCCCTGTACATTATACATCTTACTATACCCCCCCCTGTACATTATACATCTTACTATACCCCCCCCCCCTGTACATTATACATCTTACTATACCCCCCCCTGTACATTATACATCTTACTATACCCCCCCTGTACATTATACATCTTACTATACCCCCCCTGTACATTATACATCTTACTATATCCCCCCCCCTGTACATTATACATCTTACTATACCCCCCCTGTGCAATATACATCTTATTATATCCCCCCCCTGTGCAATATACATCTTATTATATCCCCCCCCCTGTACATTATACATCTTACTATACCCCCCCTGTACATTATACATCTTACTATATCCCCCCTGTACATTATACATCTTATTATATCCCCCCCATACATTATATATCTTACTATATCCCCCCCTTGTACATTATACATCTTATTATATCCCCCCCATACATTATACATCTTATTATATCCCCCCTGTACATTATACATCTTACTATATCCCCCCTATACATTATATATCTTACTATATCCCCCCCATACATTATACATCTTACTATATCCCCCCTATACATTATATATCTTACTATATCCCCCCCTGTACATTATACATCTTATTATATCCCCCCATACATTATACATCTTACTATATCCCCCCCTATACATTATATATCTTACTATATCCCCCCCTATACATTATATATCTTACTATATCCCCCCCCCTGTGCATTATACATCTTATTATATCCCCCCCTGTACCTTATACATCTTAATACCCCCCCCCTGTACATTATACATCTTATTATATCCCCCCCGTACATCATACATCTTATTATATCCCCCCCGTACATCATACATCTCACTATATCCCCCCCCCCCCTGTACATTATACATCTTATTACCCCCCCTGTACATTATACTTCTTATTATCCCCCCCGTACATTATACATCTTATTACCCCCGTACATTATACATCTTATTATATCCCCCCCCTGTACCTTATACTTCTTATTATCCCCCCCTGTACGTTATTCATCTTATTACCCCCCCCCCCCCCCCCCGTACCTTGTACTTCTTATTATCCCCCCCCCATACATTATACATCTTATTACCCCCTGTTCATTATACATCTTATTATATCCTCCCCCCGTACCTTATACTTCTTTTTATATATCCCCCGGACCTCATACATCTTATTAACCCCCCCCCCCCCGTACATTATACATCTTATTATATCCCCCCCATACTTTATACATCTTAATTCCCCCCCCCCCTACCTTATACATCTTTTTATCCCCCCATACATTATACATATTATTATATCCCCCCCCCGTACCTTATACATCTTATTACCCCCCCCCTTACATTATACACCTTATTATATCCTCCCATCGTACCTTATACTTCTTTTTTATATCTCCCCCAGTCCTCGTACATCTTATTACCCCCCCCCCCCCGTACATTATACATCTTATTATATCCCCCCCTTACCTTATACATCTTATTATATCCCCCACTGTACCTTGTACATCATTTTATTCCCCCCCCCGTACATTATACATCTTATTATATCCCCCCCGTACTTTATACATCTTATATTCCCCCCCCCCCGTACCTTATACATCTTATTATATCCTCCCCGTACCTTATACATCTTTTTATCCCCCCGTACATTATACATCTTATTATATCCCCCCATACTTTATACATCTTATATTCCCCCCCCCCCATACATTATACATCTTATTATATCCCCCACCGTACCTTGTACATCTTTTTATCCCCGTGTATGTTATACATCTTATTATATCCCCCCGTACCTTATACATGTTATTACCCCCCCGTACATTATACATCTTACCATGCCCCCCCCCCCGGTACATTTCACATCTTATCTCCACCCCCATACATTATACATCTTATTATTCCCCCCTGTACATTATACATCTTATGGTCCCCCCCCCCGTGCATTATACATCTTATATCAACCCCCCCCCGTACCTTATATTATATCCCCCATGTACATTACACAACTTATTATATCCCTCCCCCCCCCCCTTCGTACCTTATACATCCTATTATCCCCCCGTACCTTATACATCTTATTACCCCCCCCCCCCCCCGTACATTACACATCTCATTATATCCCCCCCAGTACCTTAGACATCCTATTATCTCCCCCCTTACCTTATACATCCTATTATATCCCCCCGTACACTATACATCTTATTATATCCCCCCCCATACATTATACATCCTATTACCCCCCCCCCCCCGTACATTATTATATCTTAATATATCCCTCTCCCCCCACATTATACATCCTATCTCTCTCCCTGTACATTATACATCTTATTATTCCCCCCCCCCCCCCACCGTATCTTATACATCTTATTATCCCCTCCCCCCTGTACATTATACATCCTATTATATCACCCATCCTCCGCTCAGTACATTATACATCTTATCATATCCCCCTCCCCCCCATACATTATACCTCTTATTATATCACACAGCCCATGTACCTTATACATCTTATTTTATCAATCCTCCCCATACATTATACATTTTATATCCCCCTCCATACATTATGTGTTGTTCTGTCACCCATCCACCCCTAAACCATAAACTTTTCATTATAATAGTCATTTCTTCCATTGAGGGACGGAGGAGTCCAGTCTGCCGGGTTATACCGCCCCCCACAGGAGGAGGTCCTCTCTGCTCTGTCTGGGGAACACTCGGATATATTATTCTCTTTATCTTCTAT
Source organism: Pelophylax lessonae (assembly GCF_965119305.1). NCBI lineage: Eukaryota > Metazoa > Chordata > Amphibia > Anura > Ranidae > Pelophylax > Pelophylax lessonae. The sequence goes on along the minus strand of NC_138777.1, from coordinate 202,862,166 downwards.
CCGGATTCTTCCACTGAGATGATCTCTACAAACCTAGAATGAAGAATCCTCAGCGTCCTCTTCGGAAGCCGTGGACAGGACGGTGATTGGGCCCACCTAGAATGTCATCTTCAGGTTTCTTGGCTCTGCAGCAATGGTGGGACCCTGGTGAAATGTGACCTCTGGGCCCCAGGTTTGAGGTGTGACACTGTCTCTGACCACTCACTGTGTGAGTAGTCTGTACTCCTGTACTTGGACCCCGCGTGACAGAACGAAGGCTGGGCCCACCTAGAATGTCATCTTTGGGTTCTGGGCTCTTCAGACTCCGTTCTCTGAAGACTCGGTACGCCGCGTGGGCCAAGCATCAGGATCAAAAATTATTGGTTATTTGGACCATTGGGCGCCGTTTTTTTTTTTCTGATTTCTGTCGGTTTTACCACAGAAGAGCTTCATGCTGAAGGATGGACCACTGACCTCATCCTCGGGGTGTAGTGTCACCGCCATCTTCTCAGGGTGTAGTGTCACCGCCATCTTCTCAGGGTGTAGTGTCACCGCCATCTTCTCAGGGTGTAGTGTCACCGCCATCTTCTCAGGGCGTAGTGTCACCGCCATCTTCTCAGGGTGTAGTGTCACCGCCATCTTCTCAGGGTGTAGTGTCACCGCCATCTTCTCAGGGTGTAGTGTCACTGCCATCTTCTCAGGGTGTAGTGTCCCCTCCATCTTCTCAGGGTGTAGTGTCACCGCCATCTTCTCAGGGTGTAGTGTCACCGCCATCGTCTCAGGGCATAGTGTCACCGCCATCGTCTCAGGGCGTAGTGTCACCGCCATCTTCTCAGGGCGTAGTGTCATCGCCATCTTCTCAGGGCGTAGTGTCATCGCCATCTTCTCAGGGTGTAGTGTCACCGCCATCTTCTCAGGGTGTAGTGTCACTGCCATCTTCTCAGGGTGTAGTGTCACCGCCATCTTCTCAGGGTGTAGTGTCACCTCCATCTTCTCAGGGTGTAGTGTCACCGCCATCTTCTCAGGGTGTAGTGTCACCGCCATCTTCTCAGGGTGTAGAGTCACCGCCATCTTCTCAGGGTGTAGAGTCACCGCCATCTTCTCAGGGTGTAGTGTCACCGCCATCTTCTCAGGGTGTAGTGTCACCGCCATCTTCTCAGGGTGTAGAGTCACCGCCATCTTCTCAGGGTGTAGAGTCACCGCCATCTTCTCAGGGTGTAGAGTCACCGCCATCTTCTCAGGGTGTAGAGTCACCGCCATCTTCTCAGGGTGTAGAGTCACCGCCATCTTCTCAGGGTGTAGAGTCACCGCCATCTTCTCAGGGTGTAGTGTCACTGCCATCTTCTCAGGGTGTAGTGTCACTGCCATCTCTTTCCTACCATTCAGCATTGAGGAAGCTCCTTCGTGCCGTTCCTCCTAACTTTGCATGACACGTTGATCTATCCTTTGGTTCTTCTCTGCTGGTCACTTCCAGCCTCCTGACCCTATTCCTTGGGCCCAGCAGCCTGGTCCATGAGTTTTTGAGGCCCAGAGTTATTTGTTGTTCCTTCTTGCAGTTTAACCACTTTACCACCGGAGGATTTTCCTGCTTTACTTCCAGGCCACTTTTTGCGATTCGGCGCTGTGCGACTTTAACTGACAATTGCGCGATCATGCAACGCCGCACCCAAACGAAATTTTTACATCCTTTTTTTCCCACAAACAGAGCTTTCTTTTGGTGGTATTTGATCACCTCTGCGCTTTTCATTTTTTGCAATATTAATAAAAAAAAGCGACAATTTTGAAAAAATAACAATATTTTTCTACTTTGACAGTTAAAAAATATCCAATATATTCAATTTTTGTCATATATTTAGGCCAAAATGTATTTAGCTACATGTCTTTGACAAAAAAAATTCTCAATGAGCGTATTTTTAACCGCTTTAAGACCGGAAGATTTTACTCCATTCCTGACCAGGGCCTATTTTGCGATTCGGCACTGCGTGACTTTTTTTTTTTTTTTTTTTTTTTTGCACGACTGCGACATTGCGGCGGACAGATCGGACCCTTGACTGACATTTTTGACACTTTTGGGGTTACCAGTGACATTACTACAGTAATCAGTGCTATACATATGCACTGTTACTGTAAAAATGACACTGGCAGTGAAGGGCTTAACTTTTTTTGAGAGGGAGGGGTTAAGTGTGTCCCTAGGGGCGTGTTTCTAACTGTGATTGGCTGTGGCTTGAGGTGTAAGAACAGAGATCAATGGTCCTACATAGCAGAACCGTATGATCACCATTCATACACAGGGGAGAATGACAGGCGGCTGTGTTTACATTAGCCACCTGCCTTTCTCCCACTGTAACGGACAATCGCGAGTGCCCGGCGGACATCGGGTCCAGCGGGCACACGTGCGGGGGGGGGGGGGGGCTCCGTGAGTGAGCGGGAGCGCGCCTCCGGCGGCACGCACTCCCTCCCCAGAGCCTCACAGGCTAGCGACGTAGATCTACGTCGCTTTGCCTGTGAGGGGCTGACCGCCGCAGTAAATAGTCGTTAGGCAGTCGGCAAGTGGTTAACAACTGAAACCACCAAGCTACTCATTCACTCCCTTGTTATTTCTCGCCTTGACTACTGCAACTCCCTTCTCATAGGCCTACCGCTCCATAAGGCTATCCCCTCTTCAGTCCATCATGAATGCTGCTTCCTGGCTTATCCACCTTACAAACCGCTTAGTGTCTGCCTCCCCTCTCTGCCATTCCTACACTGACTCCCAATTGCCCAGCGAATTAAATTCAAAATACTAACCATAACATACAAAGCCATTCACAACTCTGCCCCGAGCTACATCACCAATCTTGTCTCTAAATATCACCCAAACGGTCCTCTCCGCTCCTCTCAAGACCTCTTGTCTCCTCCTCCCATGCTCGTCTCCAGGATTTCTCTAGGGCCTCTCCCATCCTCTGGAACGCTCTACCGCAACCTGTACGGCTATCTTCTACTCTAGCTGCTTTCAGGCGATCCCTGGAAACTCATCTCTTCGGGGAAGCCTATCACACCGCCAACTAATCTTCCATCAGCTCATTCCCTACTGTTACAACCTCTTGTACCACCTGCCCCACCCCATTAGATTGTAAGCTCTTCTGAGCAGGGCCCTCTTAATCCTCTTGTATTTTATTGTATTTTATTGTATTGTAACTGTATTGTCTCCCTCTAACACTGTAAAGCGCTGCGTAAACTGCTGGCACTATAGAAATCCATAATAATAATAATTGTCCAAAATGGTGGGATGCCTGTTGGCCTTTGCAGACCGTTGTACAACCAGCAGCTCAGTTGCTTGGGTGCAGGAGATGGTTACCAGGAGCTGCAAACTAGAATTTCACTCCCAGCCCCCTCCCCGAATCATTACTTTGAACCTCCCTGCAACACTGCACAGATTAATAGATCTCCATACTGTCCTGGCAGGTCTTCTTGAGCAGAGCATAATTATCCCAGTCGCTGTTGTGGAATGATTCCAGGGGTTCTACATCATCCTGTTCAATGTTTCCAAACCAAAAGGGCGCATCTGTCATATGTTGGATCTCAAGGCCCTAAATGTTTTCATTTGGGATCAGAAATTCTGCATTGAAACCAACAAGTCTTTCATAACCTCCCTTCTTCTGAGAGCATTATTTCTGGCCTCTGTGTACCTATAGTATACTGTACAGCAGTGCTCCCCAACCTTTTTATTGCCGCGGACCGGTCAACGTTTGAAAATTTTTCTGTGGCCCGCTGAGGGGGGGGGGGAGTCAATGCAGAGTGCCACAGCGTGCCCCCAATCAATGCAGAGTGCCACAGCATGCACCCAATCAATGCAGAGTGCCACAGCATGCACCCAATCAATGCAGAGTACCACAGCATGCCCCCAATCAATGCAGAGTACCACAGCATGCCCCCAATCAATGCAGAGTGCCACAGCGTGCCCCCAATCAATGCAGAGTGCCACAGCATGCCCCCAATCAATGCAGAGTACCACAGCATGCCCCCAATCAATGCAGAGTGCCACAGCATGCCCCCAATCAATGCAGAGTACCACAGCATGCCCCCAATCAATTCAGAGTACCACAGCGTGCCCCCAATCAATGCACAGTGACCAGTGCACTTACCTGATTTGCAGCGGTGGCTTCTCCTTAGTCTTCCCGCATCTCCTCGAGTCCCACCTCCTCCTTGGCCAATGGCATGGGTTCGCCTTTCGGCCAATCAGGAAACGGGTCTCAGACCCGCTTCATGATTGGCCAGGAGGAGGATCCGTGTGACAATAGTGAATATTAATTTGCTATGGTCACACAAATGGGTGGGCCCAGGCCGCACTGCTCTGCACCCCGGGTCCACCCTTTTCTGAAAAAAATTTTTTTTTCTAAAATTGAAATAATGTAATGTTCTTTGGGCGGACCGGTACCATTTGATCCATGGACCGGTACCGGTCCACGGCCTGGGGGTTGGGGATCACTGCTGTACAGTATGTCCCCATTTTTTCAGCTCATTCATGATATCCTCAATTAGCTGTGGGCCTCCTGCACATGACGTTTGTGGCCCTTTGCTGTGATCCCAGGGCATCCCCATTGTTGGTTTCTTAGATGACCTGCTGCTGAGAGAACAGTTGGCACAGGTTCTGGTAGATGGCATACCCTGGACTGCCCAGGACTTGTAGAGGTTCAGTTGTGTCCAGAATCTTCCAAAGTTTTCACTGTAACTGACTTATTGCTCAGAGCATCTGGGTTTTATCCTAGATACAGATCAAACCAAATTTTTTCTTCCCCAGACAAACTTTAAATTCTTTGCAACCAGACTTGGACTCTTCAGTCCAATAGTCACCTGACTTTTATCTTCTGGGGCTGATGGTACCCTCTTTTTTTCCCAGTTCACTCTAGACCCCTACAACACAACATCCTGTCATTAAGGAACAAGTCAGTCCAGTCCTTGGATAGACAGATTTATTCTGACACCAAAGGCCTGGTTTTCTCTGGTTGGGTGGCTCAGGAATCCTGCTCAGGAGTTAGGGGAGACCTTCTTTCCAATCTCTTGGAAGATCCTTATGGTGGATGCCAGACTATCAGGCTGAGGAAGAGTCTCTTACCCTGTAAAGAACCCTTTCTAGTCTTAAGCCTCGTACACACGCAGCGATTATCGGCCGACCGATCGGCCGACTTTTGTCCAGTGTTGTTGTGTTGGTTGAAATGTGCTCTAGACTGCACATGAATTTTCTCGGCCAACAAAAATCTACTTCAGAAGTGGTGTCATGTGCTGGTTTACTTTCCCTGTGTTTTTTCTTCTCTGAGCATGCCCAGTCTTGCTCATCAGATTTTTGTCTGCCAAAATCTGTACTGACTGACGGAAAATCGGCCATTGTGGTGACGGCCAACAAAAATTTTATAGCCTGCACACCAGATTTTTTTCGGCCGAAAAGTCGGTTGTCGGAAGCATCATACTAACAAGCCGAAAAACGGCCGATCGGACGTTGGCCGAAAATTCACGGCCAACTATCGACGCGTGTGTACGGGGCATTACACAAGGGCAAGGTACTACCTCTCGGAAGATAGTCTCGGACTTTCACCTCCACCTTGACATCGTTTCTCCACCTTTTTTTTCCAGCTCTAGTTCATCAGAAGGAGATCCCCTCCATTAACTGGTTGTAGTTTGTGTAGTGAGACTGGCACTCTCTGTCATTCCTTGTAGTTCCTGTATAAGGGAACCAGTTTCTAGTTCCTCCTTTTCTCAGTGGCTCAGACAAACCATCATCAAGGCTTATGGGTCTTACTGATCTGGTTCCACCCTTCCCTGTTAAGGTGCACTCTACTATATCTATGAAATCTTCTCGGGCTGTTTGCCTTTCTTCATCTGTTTTTCGGATCTTTAAGGCTGCCCCCCGGTCTTCTGTTTACATGTTCTTCTCCTTCTACCAGGTGGATGTCCAGGCCTCCTGTAATGCCACCTTTGGGTATAAGGTCCTTCGAACGGCTCTTTAAACTGCAGGCAGTCCTCATTTGGTTGGGGTTTTTTTGTAGGGATGCACCGATCCGACTTTTTTGGTCACGATCCCGATGCCGATCTTTTGCTTTGTGAAATCGCCAATCCGGAAGTACTGTTTTGTGTGCTTATAACAAAATAATACTTCGGTATCGGTAGATACCTTATAACATTGTGCATTTATAGTGGAGTTCCACCCATTTTAGTAACTTTAGATGTATGTAAAGTACTTTTACCAATGGAAACTTTTTTTTTTTTTTGCGATCATCAAATACCTTATTTTCTTCTTTATTCATCCTCACTTCCGGGTCTGGCCGCCGATCGGCGATTACGTCATTCGGTGATTCGCAAGGGCTGCTGGGATGTATCTCATGGGATGAAATCTCGCATTATTACACAGGTGTCCTGAGCTGTACTGTATGTATTGGATTGAGGCCGTGCTTCGCCCCGCCTCCTCTCAGTGAGTTGTACTCGGATATATTGGATTGAGTCCGTGCTCCGCCCCGCCTCCTCTCAGTGAGCGTGGACTGAAAGAATTATATCCCATAGAGCTCACTGAGAGGAGGCGGGGCAGAGCACGGACTCAATCCAATGCATACAGTACAGCTCAGGACACCTGTGTAATAATGCGAGATTTCATCCCATGAGATACATCCCAGCAGCCCTTGCGAATCGCCGAATGACGTAATCGCCGATCGGCGGCCGGACCCAGAAGCGAGGAGAGGATGAATAAAGAAGAAAATAAGGTATTTCCTAGCAAAAAAAAAAAAAGTTTTCATTGGTAAAAGTAGTTTTAAAGGGGATTACATACATCTATGTAATCCAAGTTATTAAAATGGGTGGAACTCCACTAGAGCCCATTCACATTAGCGCGACTTGTCAGGCGACTTGTCGGCTTGACAAGTCGCGCTCGGTCGCGGCCCATTGATTAGCACAGGACCCGTTCTAATAGGAGCGACACAAGTCGCTCCGACTTAGAAAAAGGGTCCTGTACTACTTTGGGGCGACCTGGAGGCGACTTGCATAGACTTCCATTATGTGAAAGTCGGATCGCGCCAGTCTGAATGGGCTCTTAAGGTTAAACTTCCCTCCTCTGGCAGACGGAACGAAAAGATACATTGTATGCATTGTGTTTACTTAACTGGGAGACTGACAGGCATTTGCAGGAGGCTCTTTTTTTTTTTTTTTCTTTGACAGCTGTTCTCTGCTCCCTCACAGCTATGTAAAGAGCAAAACCTGATCGGCCCATGGATCTGTTAATTTTACCGATCCCTCGATCAAGCTATTATGGCCATATCGGCGCTGATATCCGATCCAATATTGGATCGGTGCATCCCTAGTTTTTTGTGGGCCTGTTAGCTTTTGTTTTTCACTGCTTTTGACATTCCAATGGTCTCTGAATTCTTGTGTTTCTCAATGGACAAGAAAATGTTTTTCTCTTTTTTTTATTTTTTTTTTAACTTACCATAAAATCCTTTCCTTGGAGCCCATTGAGGGTCCCAGGTCCCCCCATCTCTGTTTATGATCATGCTGTTGATATGGCCAACAATGCTAGAAGTAGAATGGGTTATTATAGTTTTTTTTTACCGGTGTTTAATCCTCCTTAAGGGGAAAGTATAACCCGTCAGTCTCTGAATTCCTGTGTCCCTCAATGGAATTCAAGAAATGGTTTTTATGTTATACTAAAACTGGGATTTTTGTATTTGTTTCCTATAGTCCATTGTCCTGCCAGGATCAAAAACTATTGGGGGGTGATAAGTATGTATATATGCTTTGCCCACACTCACACATAACATATAATAGAAGCATGCACTGTGTATGACGCATAATCTTTTTTTTTTTTCTCGTTGCAGATTCCTCATGGACAGTGGCATGACAGGCTTCTTTGGATTTCTGTTTGGTGACCAATGACTCCACACCATCCGACACCCTGAATCTGCACCGGTTTGCTCCTCCCCAGCATGTCGGAGGGCTGGCCTCATGTACAAGCCCCTCCTCCTTCCATGCAGCCCACCCAACAACAAGCTCCACAGCAGCCCATCACACTTGGGGAACATGCCATCCCTCCACCCGGCTCGGCTGAGAACCCTCTGGGCTGTGCCGTCTATGGCATCCTGCTGCAGCCTGACCTGGGGGTTCAGCACCCACCATTACCCCCCAGCGAGCCCAAATGTGGGCTCTGTGGCCATGACCTGTCACACCTTGGCAATCCACAAGAGCACCAATGTCTGACGCCCGCAAACCAGGACCGATCCTTCCAATGTACCCAGTGTCTGAAGATCTTTCACCAGGCCACCGATTTGCTGGAGCACCAGTGTGCTCAGGTGGAGCAAAAACCATTTGTGTGTGGAGTGTGCAAGATGGGCTTCTCCCTGCTGACCTCGCTGGCACAGCATCACAATGCCCACAATGGCAGTGCCCTAAAATGTTCCATCTGTGAAAAGACATACAAATCTCCAGACGTCGACAGGGCCTGTTTACCTGGAGCACCCCCACCCCTGCCGCCACCTCCCCCCACCCATGACCGACCATTCAGCTGCACGCTGTGCCACAAACCCTTTAAGCACCTGTCAGAACTGTCTCGGCATGAGCGTGTCCACACGGGCGAGAAGCCCTACAAGTGTACACTATGTGACAAGAGCTTCAGCCAGTCTTCGCACCTGGTGCACCACAAGCGCACACACAGCTCTGAACGCCCTTACAAGTGCACCGTGTGCGAGAAAAGCTTTAAGCATCGCTCGCACCTCCTGCGCCACATGTATGCTCATGCCGGCGAGCAGCTGTTTCAGTGTCAGACGTGCCAGCTGCGATTCAAGGAATCCTCCCAGCTGCTGCAACACCCGTGCACCCCAGCCGGAGAGCGGCCTTTCCGCTGCAGCGCTTGTCAGAAAACCTTCCGACGGCCATCCGACCTGAGGCAGCACGAGCGCACGCACAGCGAGGAGCGCCCCTTCCACTGCGACCTGTGCCAGATGAGCTTCAAGCAGCAGTACGCGCTCATGAGACATCGACGCACGCATAAAACTGACGATCCCAACTGCACACTGTGTGAGAAGGTGTACACCCAGCACGGAGCAGAGAGCATCTTCAAATGCAACGCCTGCCAGCGAGGTTTTAGCCAATCTCAGGAGCTGCTGCGACACAAATGTGGTCAGAGCGGCTCGGAGCGGCCTTTCCAATGCAATGTGTGCCACAAGACTTACAAACGCTCCTCTGCTCTGCAGAAGCACCAGGCGGCTCATTGCTCAGAAAAGCCCCTGCGCTGTACAGCGTGCGAACGCCGCTTCTTCTCTTCATCAGAGTTCGTACAGCACCGCTGCGACCCAACCAGGGACAAACCGCTGAAATGTTCGGACTGCGAGAAACGCTTTAAATACGCTTCAGATCTGCAACGACATCGACGGGTACATACAGGCGAGAAGCCCTACAAGTGCCCGTCGTGCGACAAGAGCTTCAAGCAGCGGGAACATCTCAACAAACACCAAAGTGTCCACAACCGAGAGCAGCAGTACAAGTGTCTGTGGTGCGGTGAGCGATTCCATGAGCTGACCCAACTGCAGGAGCACAGCACCCAACACACCGCCGAAGGGGCCTTTCAGGTGGCTGCGTGTCTCCCCTAAACTGACTCTGGACATTGGAGGGGTGCCCTCTGCTCACTACCCATCTCCCCACTATATGGCCTCCACTACTAGCACCACCCAGTGTTACCAGAACCCTATCCCCACTTTCTGTCCAATCAGCATTTTATACACCTGTCCATGTGACCCAATAATAAAACTGTGTATAAGGAGACCGTGCGCCAATCTATGTATAATGAGACCATATGCCAGTTTTAGCAAAGTCTGGCATTACTTACACTAATGTTTGGCTTGCTGCCTGCAGATCCACACCAGGGATACGTTTGTGAGGTATCCTAATGGTGGGGACCTGGTTGGAGGTCTGTAATACCTGCAGGTGTCAGAAATGTTTATTACACCCATATGTCCTAATAAGTCCTGTTATCAGTGTTTACAGATTCCAGTACTAGGTGGTACTATCCTATTTATTGGAGTATACCGGTTTGGATATTCATGTATACAGGTCCTGGCACTAGGCAGTACAATGCTATTTGTGAGTGATTATGGCTCCTGCCACCAGGCAGTACCGCTGTGGTTTTCAGTGTATACAGGTTCTGAAGATAGGCAAACTACTTAGCTTGTGAGTGTATATTTGGACCTGGCGCTAGGTGGTATCATCCTGGTGGAAAATATATACAGATCTTTGCACTAGGCAGTACTGATCTCTTTATCAGTGTATACAGGACCCAGCATAAGACAGTACCACTCTGGTTATCGGTAAATGCAGTCCTGAGTCCAGGTGGTATGACATTGGTTATCCGTGAATACAGTACTGGGTCTAGGTGCTAACAGTCTGGTTATTGGTGAATACAGCCCTCATTCCAATTAGTACCACCCTGGTTATTGTTAAATACAGCTCTGGGTCCAGGCGATACCTCTTTGGTTATTGTTAAATACAGCTCTGGGTCCAGGCGGTACCACTCTGGTTATTTGTAAATACAGCCATGGGTCTAGAGGTGGTAACATTCTTGTTATCAGTTAATACAGCTCTGGGTCTAGATGGTACCATTCTGGTTAAGGGTGAATGTAGCCTTAGGTCCAGGCAATACCACTCTGGTTATTAGTAAGTACAACGCTGAGTCTAGGTGGTACCATTCTGGTTATTGGTGAATACAGCCCTGAGTCCAGGTGGTACCATTCTGGTTATCAGTGGATACAGACCTAGGTCTAGGTGGTACCACATTGGTTATTAGTGAGTACAGCCCTGGAACCAGGTTGTACCACTCTAATTATCAGTAAATACAGCCTTGAATCTACCTAGTGCAACTCTGGTTATCCGTGAATGCAGTTCAGGATCCAGGTGGTACCACTCTGGATTTTAGTGAACCCAGCTCTGAGTCCCAGCGGCACCACTTTGGTTATTGGTGAATACAGCCCTGGGTCTAGGAGGTGGTACCAATCTGGTTATCAACAAATACAGCCCTGTGTCCAGGTGGTACCACATTGGTTATCGGTGAGTACTCCCTGGAAGCAAGTGATACCACTCTGGTTATGGATGAGTCAGCCCTGAGTCCAGGTGGCACCAATCTGATTATCAGTGAATAGAACCCTAGGTCTAGGTGGTACCACATTGGTTATTAGTGAATACAGCCCTGAAACCAGGTAGTACCACTCTAATTATCAGTAAATAAAGCCTTGAATCTAGCTAGTGCAACTCTGGTTATCCGTGAATGCAGTCCAGGGTCCAGGTGGTACCACTCTGGATTTTAGTGAACCCAGCTCTGGGTCCCAGCGGCACCACTTTGGTTATTGGTGAATACAGGCCTGGGTCTAGGTGGTACCAATCTGGTTATCAACAAATACAGCCTGTGTCCAAGTGGTACGGCTATGATTTTCGGGTCAGTACATCCCTGGGACCAGTGAGTGAAGCCCTGGAAGCAGATGGCACAACTTTGGTTAGGGATGAGTACAGTCCAGAGTCCAGGTGGTACCACTCTGGTGACCAATGCATACAACCCTGGATCCAGGCTGTACCACTCTGGTTATTGGCCAATACAGCCCTGGGGCAAGGTGGTACCATGCTGGTTATCAGTGAGTAGAGCCCTGGAAGCATGTGGTACAACTTTGGTTATAGGTGAATACAGTGCTGAGTCCAGGTGATACCACTCTGGTACCATTTTTGGTTCTAAGCAGTGCCACTTTAGTTATTGGTCAATACATCTCTAGGTCTAGGTGGTACCATTGTGGTTATCAGTGAATACAGCCTTGGGTCTAGGTGGTACCAGATTAGGTATTGGTAAATATTGGCCTAGATTTGGGTATTACCACTCTGGTTATCAATAAATACAGCTCTAAAAAGAAATACAGCGGGCGCACCAGTCTAGCGCATTACCTTTGCGACAATTTTTTTAAAAAGTATATGCACCTCCTACTCACTAACAAGATGAAATGTTAACTGAAATATAAGTCCACCAGATTCTCCACTGAGCATAGTGACGGGGTCAAGTCAAAAAAAGTTTGAAATATGCAATAAATTTCGTTCCACTTCATGATTGTGTCCCACTTGTTGATTCTTCACAAAAAATTACAGTTTTATATATTTATGTTTGAAGCCTGAAATGTGGCAAAAGGTCGCAAAGTTCAAGGGGGCCGAATACTTTCGCAAGGCACTGTACCAAAATTATGCCGGCCTGGAACGCACGAACGACGTGGCCATACTTTTAGTATTTTGCCAGCGTATATTCCACAAGACGACCAGTCAGACGTTCACCATTATGTGCAGCCATATGTACGATTGAGCTCTTGCACTATGTAATTGTAGTCTGGCTCCATATGCACCCCAGTTCATTGGAAAGCTCAGATGACGAATATTTGGTAATTAATTATTTGTTGATGATCAGTATTTTATCCTACCTGTTTCAATTGAAACTTGTAAGTCTTAAGCCAAAATATTCACCTATTTCAAATTGCGCTCCATATTACAGGATGGGTTATATGCGTATACACATTTTTTTTTAGCTAGAATACTTCTTCTATATAATGCTTTTTGATGTAAGACCTAGTGCAGGAGATCCATATGTGCATGTTTGTTTGTGTATATATATATATATATATATATATATATATATATACGTATATACATTTTTATTTTTATATACCTAATCATATGACTTGACCCCCATCAGCCCGACCATTGTGGGAGGGGCTTAGATTAGAGATCATATGGCATTTTGATTATTTAAAGACCAGCTACCTGCATTCTAAATCCAGCTCTGAAGAGGGGACACCCCAGGAAACGCGTCAGATTTTTTGAGGTTTCCATTCCACAATTGTCACTAAACAGCAGACTATGCTGAGTGGAGAATCTGGTGGACTTATACTTATATTTCACTTAACATTTCATCTTGTTTGTGAGTATGATGTGCATATACTTTTAAAAAAATTAATTGTCGCAAAGGTAATGAGCTAGGCTGGTGCGTCCTCTGTATTTTTTCTTTTTAGAGCTTTACGTGGGTTTCCCCTGACCTGTTGAGAGTGGCAGCACAGCCAATGTGTTGGCTGAACCAGTGGAGACGTATGTTTTCAATCAGCCGCACAACAACTTCTTAAGCACAGAAGGAATAACATCTTTTTATAGTCTCATCCATAAATACAGCCCTAGATCTAGGTGGTACAACATTGGTTATTGGTGAATACAGCCCTGGATCCAGCTGGTACCACTCTGGTTATCAAAGAATACAGCCCTGGGTCCAAGTGGTACCAGTGGTTATCGAAGAATAGAGCACTGGGTCTATGCTGGTTTTGGTTCATACTGTCCTTGGACCAGATGGTATCATTCTATCACTGCGTAAAAGTGGGAATATTGTGCAGAATGAATGAACATCATGAAGGTTTTCGCAATGTATTTTATTCATGGTGTGCTGTCCCCCAACCCTTCATCTGTTCGCTGGAATTGCATTGTCTCCCCTCTTCGTTTAGTGCCAGGGACGCAGGTAAGTGTTCCAGCTGGTAGGAAGCAGAGAACAATGAGATATGAAATATTTGCCAGATGGAATGTCTACAGAGGCTCGTATGTCTCTAAACAGTTTCAAGAACTGAATTACCATATCTGACTGACACTGTTGTATTTCCAGGGAAGGTAACATATAGGCAGCATTGTCCTGTTTTGCAGATCTAACGTCCTATATGTTAGCAAAGTGTCTGGTGTGATGGGTCCAGGAAAATGTGTCTCAATGTTTGTCTTGCTGCTGACTCTTATGTACATTCAGAGATAACCAGTAACACTATGTTTTTTTCTGATCATTCTCTGATGTCTGTGTGGTCACTGCAAATAAAGTCTCAGGTCATAGTTGTGGATCTTAGGCATGGTCAGGCTCTTGGGTTATAGTTGTTGCTCTCAGGTCCTGCTAGGGGCTGTCAGGTCATGGTTGGGCTCTCAGGTAATTCAGGGTTCTTGGGTTATAGATAAGGTTCTCAGGTCATGGTTGGGAGATCTATGGTCATACTCAGGGTTTTGGGTCATAGTCAGGGATTTTTGAGTTATAATTAAGACTCTTAAGTCATGGTCCAGGATCTTGGGTCAAAGGTAGAGCTTGTGTAGGGAGGGAGTTCTTGTGTAATAATAGGAGCATGGTCAGGGCTCTAGGGCCAAGATTCCGGCTTTCAGGTCCTGGTTGAGACATTTAGACCATGACCCTTTTCAGTCATGGTCAGGATTCTCGGGTCAAACCTCTTAGGCCATGGTCGGGACTCTTGAGTTGTAGTTGGTGCTCCCAGGTCATGGTCAGAGCTTTCAGGTGATAGTTGAGGCTCTCAGGTCATATTTTGGGCTTTCGGGTCAAAGTTTATGGCCCCCTGGTTCATATTTGAGGGTTCTTGGGCCACAAGTATGGGCCCTGGGGTCAAAGTCTAAGCTTTTGAGTCATAGTCAAGGTTCTCGGGTTATAATTGGGACTCTTGAGTTATGGTCTGGGTACTTGGGTCATCGTTAGGACTCTTGAATCATAGTTAGGGCTCTTGGGTTATGGTCAGGGCTCTAGGGCTATAGTATGGGGATCTCGGGTAATTTATAGGGACTCTCAAGTCGTGGTTGGTACTCTCAGGCCATGCTCAGGATTCCTTAGCTAACTCTCCGGTCAAACCTCTTTTAGGCCATGGTTGGGGCTCTTGGGTCATAGTTGGGGAACTTGGGCCATGGTCAGACTCTTGGGTCACATTGCTGCTCTCAGGTCATGATTGAGGCTCTTAGGTCATACACTGGGCTCTCAAGTCATATGTGATGGCTCCTTGGTTTATTTCTTGGGTTTTGGTTATTGACAGATTTCTGAAGTCATGGTTGGGGCTCTGAGGTGATGAACAAAACTTTTGGGGCATGGTCAGGGCTCTTGGGATATAGCCTGGGCTTTCAGGCCATGGTCAGGAATCTTCGGTCATGGCAGAGACTCTCAGACCATGGTCGGGATTCTTTGATTGTAGTTGGATCTCTCAGGCCATGATTGTGGATCTTGGCTGGGCCTCTCGGGCCATGGTCCAGACTCTCAGGTTGTGATTGGGACTCTCCGGTCATGGACGAAGCTCTTGGGTCATGGTTGGACTCTCAGGTCATAGTTGGGACTCTTAGATCATAGTCAGATCTCTCACGCCATAACTGGGGCTTTTGAGTCCTAGTTGGGACTCTCAGGCCATGGTCGGGACTCTCAGGTTGTGGTAAGGACTCTCAAGCTATGGATGAAGCTCTTAGGTCATGGTGGGACTCTGAGGTAATGGTCAGGAATCTCAGGGGAGAATGATGTAAACTGAACTTACCTGTATGAAGATCCAAATGTACGAAAAGTATTTCTGAAAGAAAAACATGCACATTAAAGAATGTTAGCAGCTGTGGAATCTCCTGTGTCTCCTTAAGGATTCATATGGTGCTGACATTCTGTGTAGTGCTGTACATAGGGCAAGCAGGTTGACTGAACATCGTCATAATGTTACTGCTGACATTTGGTGGTCAGGAGGGGCGGGCTGTGTGAACACAATCCTAGATTTATTTTAGAGGACACGGTGGAAATGAAAATATTGTTTTTTTTTTTCTTTTTTACTTTTGAATGGAGCATGTAGGACTAGATCCCCTGTCACGTTTTATTGCTATCTGGGGCTCCATGCAAGGGATTTCCCTCACTTGCTGTCATAGTGATATTGGTATCACCAGACAGGTAGTGACAAAAGACTAGAACCCTTAGTCAGATTTGTATTGTTATCTGTGTCCCCGTTTCTGATTTTTCTCACACTTCCTGTCCAGTTATAACTCTTGTCACCAGAACAGGAAGTGAGGGAGGGGGAGAGGGGAATTTCCATGCCCCAAGTGGGAGCTGGGTACCTGTCAAAACTAGGTACCCACTCCCCCTCCAAAAAAATGACATGCCAAATGATGCATGTCGGGGGGGGGGGGGGGGTCAGGAGTACCTAAAGTGGAAGTTTCACTTTTGGGTGGAACTCCGCTTTAACCCTTAGAGTGTTTATTGCATAATATACCAGTCCATAGTGCTGAGAAAAGTGGGGACACACATGGGGTATAACATGTAAATGAAACCCATGCAATGGGGACTTACAGCGTGTCAGTGGGCAGAGGTGTCTGTCCTGTCGAGTCCAGGGATGGTGTTTGGCGAAGGCAGTACTGCAGGGAAAAACAGGGAGATCACTGTATACATCTAAAGTGGGTAGATCACCATAGACAGCACAAGCGGAGAGATCACTGTACACATCACAAATGGGGAGATCATTATACATGGCACAGATGGGGAGATCACTGTATACAGCTAAGGTGGGTAGATCATTGTACATAGGAGAGACCACTAACAGGGAGATCACTGCACACATCACAGGTGGAGAGACAACCATACATAGCACAAACCGGAAGATCACAGATGGGAAAATCACTGTGCTGGGCACAGCCAGTGTGCAGACCTGGGAGCACAAAGATTTTACCAATAGAATCCCTAAAAGAAGGAGGAAACTGTCCAGGAGAGGTGACTGGTAGGTTGAGCAGTGATCAGTACTGTAGGTGTAACTAAAGCCTCGTACACACGCACCGATTGTTGGGCGACCGATCGGCCGTCTTTTGTCCAGTGTTGTTGTGTTGGTTGAAATGTGCTCTAGACTTGCACTGGACTTTTGTTGGCCGACAGAAACCAACTTCAGAAGTGATGTCATGTGCTGGTTAACTTTCCGTGTGTTTTTTCTTCTCTGAGCATGCCCAGTCTTGCTCATCTGATTTTTGTCTGCCGAAATCTGTACTGACTGACGAACAATCGGCCGTTCTGGTGACGGCCAACAAAAATTTTATAGCATGCACACCAGATTTTGTTCGGCCGAAAAGTCGCAGCCGATCGGACGTTGGCCGAAAATTCACGGCCAACAATCGGTGCGTGTGTACGAGGCTTTAGAGTTGTGTTGGTTAGGAGACAGGTCCACATTCTCTTGCTTTAGAAATAATTCAATAGACTGGATGACACATGTCAAGCTAATCCTCTTACCTTCCAGGAACGGGTCACGGTGGGATTCAGGTGTCGTACGGCGTATCCACTGTACCCGAGGACTGCATATGATAAAGAAGGTCAGTGATGGAGTGTAAACTACTGCGTAGTGCAGTGGTAATGGTGGAGACAGACAAGAGATGCCCTGGGCAGTGAAACCTGGATGTGAATAGAAGTATTGGTGGGGGAGGGGAGTCTTTGTGCAGGGGAGGGGTCAGTGCATAGTAGTGAGGTCTGTTCACAGTTGTATGGTCTTTGCTCAGAGGTGAGGCCTGTGGGCAGGGGTGGTTTCTGTGCACAGGAGTGATGTCAGTGTGTAGAAATGAGGTTAGTGTTTAGGGGTGGGGTCAGTGTGCAGTGGTGAGGTCTGTATGCAGGGGTGAGGTCAGTGTGTAGGGGTGGGGCCAGTGCAACAATGAGGTCAATGTGCAGGAGTGAGGGCAGTGTAGGGGGGTGAGCTTGGTGCCTGGAATGAGGTCAATGTGCAAGGGTGGTAACTGCCCAGGAATTAAGTCAGTGTGCAGTTGTAAGGTCTGTGCCCAGAGGTGAGACCTGAAAGCAGGGGTGGAATCTCTGCAGAGGAGGGATGTCAGGGTGCAGTGGTGAGGCCTGTACAGGAGTTGGGTAAGTGTGCAGGGGTGGGGTCGGTGTGCAGTAACCTTCTAAAGAAATACATGGACAAATACTCAAATAAAAGATGCTTTATTAGATAATGTAATCAAAGCCAACATCTTTCAGGGTTTTATTAAATTCTCTTAATCAGGGTTATACACAAATTATCTTAAAAAGTCCCCTCCCACATTCCTTTTCCATGCCCTTTACCCCTTTCATTCCGCCTCCCCTCTTCCTTTTCAACTTGCCATCCACCACCTATTTCCCTTTACCTCTCCCTTCTGCTTTCCCCCTCCCCCCAAATTCCTCCTCACCTCATTCCTTTCCCCCTTACTTTCCCTCTCCTATTCCTACTCCCCTGCCTACCTCCCCTTCTCTATTCTCTCTTGCCCTTCCCTTTTCCACCCCCCCCCCCATGTTCCTGCACGCATTCTTCCTCCCCCTCTCTCCCTCAGCTTTGTCCTCTCCTTCCCCTTTCCCATTCCTCCTGTCTTACCACCTACCTTCCCTCAGCCTCAGACCTCCTGTACCTTTTCCCCCATCCTATTCCTCCTTTCCCTTCCCCCTCCTATTTCTTGTCTCCTCCCTATCCTCTCTCTGTTTCAGCTCCTCCTGTTCCTTCTTCCCTCTTCTTCTCTGCCTTCTCATCCCTATCCTTTTCCCTTCCCCCTCATGTTGTTCCTCTCCTGCTATTCCTCGCCTTCCTTCCATTCCTCCTCTCCCCTCTCTTTCCCCTCCCTGTTCCTTGCTTCTCGTCCCTCTCCCTTCCCCCTACATTTTCCACTCTCCCCTTTCCCCTCCTGTTTCTTCTCTTCCCTCTCCATTTGCCCTTCTGTTCCTTCGCCCTCTTCATCACTCTGTTCCTCCTCTCCTTGCCCCCACTTTATTTTCCTCTTTCTCCTGTTCCTCCTCCTGTCCTCATCTGCTCTCTCTTCTCTTTTATCCCTCCCCTATTCTCTTTTCTCCCCTTCCCTTTCCCATTCCCCTCCGTTTTCCACCTTCCCTCCCTGCCTGTCGGCCTCTCCCCCTCTATATTCATTCCTTTGTTTTCTCCCTCCTGTTCCCCACCTTCCCTATTTTTCCCTTCCTCCCTTTCCTCTTTCTTCCTCCTCCCTGTCCTCTTCTTCTCCCCTTTCCTCTTTCTTCCGCCTCCCTGTCCTCTTCTTCTCCTCTTTCCTCTCTCTTCCTCCTCCCTGTCCTCTTCTTCTTTTCTTTCCTCTCTCTTCCTCCTCTCTGTCCTCTTTTTTCCTCCCTTTCCTCTCTCTTCCTCCTCCCTGTCCTCTTCTTCTCCCCTTTCCTCTCTCTTCCTCCTCCCTGTCCTCTTCTTCTCCTCTTTCCTCCCTCTTCCTCCTCCCTGTCCTCTTCTTCTTCTCTTTCCTCTCTCTTCCTCCTCCCTGTCCTCTTCTCTTCTTCTCCCCTTTCCTCTCTCTTCCTCCTCCCTGTCCTCTTCTTCTTCTCTTTCCTCTCTCTTCCTCCTCCCTGTCCTCTTCTCTTCTTCTCCCCTTTCCTCTCTCTCTTCCTCCTCCCTGTCCTCTTCTTCTTCTCTTTCCCCTCTCTTCCTCCTCTCTGTCCTCTTCTTCTCCCCTTTCCTCTCTCTTCCTCCTCTCTGTCCTCTTCTTCTCCCCTTTCCTCTCTCTTCCTCCTCCCTGTCTTCTTCTTCTCTTTCCTCCCTCTTCCTCCTCCCTGTCCTCTTCTTCTTCTCTTTCCTCCCTCTTCCTCCTCCCTGTCCTCTTCTTCTTCTTCTCTTTCCTCCCTCTTCCTCCTCCCTGTCCTCTTCTTCTTCTTCTCTTTCCTCCCTCTTCCTCCTCCCTGTCCTCTTCTTCTTCTTCTCTTTCCTCCCTCTTCCTCCTCCCTGTCCTCTTCTTCTCCCCTTTCCTCTCTCTTCCTCCTCCCTGTCCTCTTCTTCTTCTCTTTCCTCCCTCTTCCTCCTCCCTGTATTCTTCTTCCTTCCCTTCTTCCTGCTCCCCTCCCTGTCCTTCTCCTACACTATGTGTATAGATGGTCATTCCCTGTGCTGGTCACTCACCGTGTCTATTTAGGTCCCTCAGCTGGAACTCACCACACGATGAAACACATCGGGACCAATCTGTAGCAGCCTGGGTCAGGCTCAACCCTTCCTCTGGTTTAACCCTAGGAATCTCAATGTGCCCCATGGACCCCGATCTGTATTTCCGGGAAACCTCCCTTCCAGTGTCTGTGACCTGCTGAAATAAAAGATTGCCATTACATGATGGTCGTCCAGGATATAATAGTTCTAATAAGAATATGCACTCACCAGGGATGGCAGGCGCTGCTCTGCTGGCCCAAATGTTACGAATCTGGCATTACGGAAGTTTTCTGATAGAGAAAGTTATAGTAAGAACGAGGCTGGACAATGGGCCCTAATCATCAATGTGTCAAGACGACCTGTCTAGTACTTCAAGCAACCAAATAACCTGAGAGCCCCCTATATTAAAAATGGCTCTCCGGAGCTCTGGTGAGGAGATAAAGGCAACACCTACTACTGCCATTACTAGAGGCTCCATCACCACTGCTGGATTATGGGGAATCCAAAAAATTTGTGCAGGATTTTCAGTCATGGCGAGAAAATATGCAAATATAACAGCAGGAATTATTCAGGTCATGGGTGGACAGGCTCATGTTGGTTTCAAATAGTTTTTGCATTTCTATTGAAGTTTATAGGGTTGCAAAACACCCTTTGAAGGTCAGGAGGTCAATCGCAGGTCAGAAGGATGTCAACTGGGGGTCAGCTGCAAGTCAGAAGGAGGTCCACTTCATGGGTGGTAGGTCAACTCCAAGTCAGAAGAAAAAAACTCAGATCAGAAAGTAGCCAACCACAGGTCAGGAGGTCAGCTGCAAGTCAGAAGGAGGTCCACTCCAGGGGTGATAGGTCAACTGCAGGTCAGAAGAAAAAAACCTCAGATCAGAAAGTAGCCAACCACAGGTCAGGAGGTCAGCTGCAAGTCCAGAAGGAGGTCCACTCCAGGGGTGATAAGTCAACTGCAGGTCAGAAGAAAAAAACCTCAGATCAGAAAGTAGCCAACCACAGGTCAGGAGGTCAGCTGCAAGTCCAGAAGGAGGTCCACTCCAGGGGTGATAAGTCAACTGCAGGTCAGAAGAAAAAAACCTCAGATCAGAAGGAAGCCAACCACAGGTCAGGAGGTCAACTGCAGGTCAGAAGTTTGTCAGCCCCAGATCAGAAGGAGGTCAACTGCAGGTCAGGAGGAAGTCAGCTGCAGGTCAAATACACCTGTCAACGAATTGTGAATGATCTCAGAAGCTTCTCAGACTGATGCAGTGAGGACAGGGGGTCGTGTGGGTGTCTCACCGGGCGCACAGGGTGTGCTGCTCCGGCTGTGCTCCTCACTAAGCTTGTGCCCCATACTGTCCACTTCCATCCTGCGAAGAGTGGGCAGCATCGGGTGGTACAGTGAGTGCTTCACTCCTGCCAGCTTGTACTTCGGTGACTCTCGTGTGGTCGAGCAGCGCCTGTACTGATTCTGTGCAAGTGCCATGGCGTGATGAAGAACACCTGGAAAGAAAACCATTCACATTATGCCAGCTCACCCCAGTACTCAAAGATTAGAAGATGATGTACAATTAGGGCCAACATAAGAAATCTCTGAGAGAAAACTTTTTAGGATACAAATCAGGGACATAAGGTCAAGAGGGGCCATTTCTAAAAATTAGGGATTTTAGTGTGTGCTGTATTTTTCAAGTATTCTCTCCCTGTTATAGAGTGGAAAAGCTGTCCTGTCCCCTGCCTGACAATGCCTGCTATATATAGACAGGGGCACAAGTAGGGGATGTCATCTTTCTATAGATGGGGGGCGGTCACATGCAGGGGGATGTGATCTCTGTTTAGATGAGGGGGTCACTCGTAGAGCATGTTATCTCTGTATATATAGAGGGTCACACATAGGGGATGCAATCTCTGTATTTATGGGGAGGTCACATGTCGGCGATATGATCTATGTATAGATTGGGCGAGGGGGGGGGGTCACACATATGGAATGTGATTTCTGTATATATGGTCACATCTAGGACATGTGATCTCTGTATAGATAGGGAAAGGGGTCACATGTAGGGGATGTGATCTCTGTATATATATATGGAGGGGTCACACATAGGGGGTGTGATTTCTGTTTATATGGAGGGTCACACGTAGGGGATATGATCTCTGTATAGATTGGGCGAGGGGGTCACACATATGGAATGTGATTTCTGTATAGATAGGGGAAAGGGTCACATGTAGGGGATGTGATCTCTGTATATATGGAGGGGTCACACAGATGTGATTTCTGTTGATTTATATGGGGGGGGGGGTAGCAAATATAGGATGGAATTTTTGTATAGATGGAGCAGGGGGTTACATGTATGGGATGTGATCTTTGTATAGATGGGGGAGGGGGGTCACATGTAGGGGATATGATTTATGATTTCTGTATAAATGGGGGGGGGGGGGTCACACGTAGGGGATATGACCGTTGTATAGATGGGGGAGGGGTCACATGTAGGGGATGTGATCTCTGTATATATGGAGGGTCACACATAGGGGATATGATCTCTGTATAAATTGGTGGGGGGGGGTCACGCATACGCATATGGAATGTGATTTCTGTATATATATTAGTCACATGTAGGGGATGTGATCACTGTATAGATGGGGGTTAACACATACAGTAGGGGATGTGATCTTTGTATAGATGGGCCAGGGGGTTACATGTATGGGATGTGATCTTTGGGGGGTCATATGTAGGGGATGTGGTTTCTGTATAAATGAGGGTCACGTGTAGGGGATATGAACTTTGTATATTTGTATAGATTGGGGAGGGGTCACATGTAGGAAATGTGATTTCTGTTTACATGGAGGGTCACACGTAGTGGATATGATGTGATTTCTGTATAAATTAGGGGGGGGGGTCATGCATAGGGAATGTGATTTCTGTATATTTCTATACATATCTTTACAGTATCTTAGGTCACATGTAGGAGATGGGATCTCTGTATAGATGAGGGGGGGGGGGTAACACATAGGGGATGTTCTGTTTGTATAGATGGGCCAGGGGGTTACATGTAGGGGATGTGATCTTTGTATATATGGGGGGTCCCACGTAGGGTATATGATCTCTGCATAGATGGGTGGGGGGGGGGGAGACACATAGAGAATGTGATCTTTGTATAGATAGGGGAGGGGGTCCCATGTAAGGGATATGATCTCTGTATAGACGGAGGGTCAAATGTAGGGGATGAGGACTCTGTATAGATGACAAGGGGGTCTAATGTAGGGGATGTGGTCTCTGTATAGATGGGGGGTCTAATGTAGGGGATGTGGTCTCTGTATAGATGGGGGGTCTAATGTAGGGGATGTGGTCTCTGTATAGATGGGGGGTCTAATGTAGGGGATGTGATCTCTGTATAGATGACAAGGGGGTCTAATGTAGGGGATGTGGTCTCTGTAGAGATGGGGGTCTAATGTAGGGGATGTGATCTCTGTATAGATGACAAGGGGGTCTAATGTAGGGGATGTGGTCTCTGTATAGATGACAAGGGGGTCTAATGTAGGGGATGTGGTCTCTGTATAGAAGGGGGGGGGGTCACACATTGGGGTTGTTTCCTTCTCACCTGTTGTGTTGTGGCCGGTCAGTGCAGCTCTGTTCCCCTCTCTATGTTTGCAGTGTCTCCTGGCGCCGGTTGCTTGGTGATGGGGTCATTGTTCTGCAGATAATGGTGAGAGTCCGGAGAAGGTTGGGGGAAGGAAGTCTTTCATTATATTCTGAATCGTTTTCGGTTTGACACATTTACATCATTTGAATTTTTTTTTTTTTTTCCAAAATCTTTTATAATTCAGGTATAGATCATTATATATTATATATACACCCATACAGGTCAGTTCCTGATATGTGAATTCATTCATCAACCAAGTTCTGTTCATCCATTTTTGTGATCCGGACATCCGACCAGACAGGCAGGGGCTTATCAATGGAAAATAGTGTCTATAGAAGGCACCCAAATTGTGTCCCTGTCCAAACCTCTCACATTGTATTTTAGGCCCCAATCACACTTGGGCGTAGCAGAAATGTGCGTTTCTGCCTGCATTTCTGCTAACCAGCGGAAAACAAACTAAAACGCACTCGCAGTGCCATTATTTTTTAATGACACCCCAAACATAGGTAGTAGTCACGTGTTTTCCACGCGGCAAAAACCGCGTGACGCAAAACATGCTTGGCTCAGGTCCAAAATTTGGTGCATGGGTTTCTTTAGGGCGTTTTTGGAGCTGAAGGAGGCCCATTCATTTTAATAGTTCCGCTCAAAAAAATGAGCAAGAAAAGGTAAAAAAACGTAACGCGGAAGGTCAAGTGTGTACGGGCTGAAGGACTCTGACATCATCTGCACTGGATGATGATGTCACCCTGTTCCTGGCACTGCAGGAGTCCCTCCTTCACTTTAGAGCTCCTTTCACATCAGAGTCCTGTTCACATCAGAACCCCCCCCTCCCCCCACATCAGGAGCCCCACTTCACCTCTTAGCCCCACTTCACAACAGTCCCCCCTTTAAAACAGGAGTCCCCTTTCACATACTAGCCAACCTTTCTCAGCAGCCTCTCTTCAGAGTCCCACCTTCACATTAGAGTCCCCCCCCCCTTAGCATAAAAAGCCCCCCCTTCACATATTTGTCCCCCTTTTTACATCACTAGTCCTCTTCACAGAGGTCCCACTTTCACATCAAAGTTTCCCACTTTAACAAAACAGCCCCTTCACACGGGACTCCTCTCTTTCACATCAGAAGCCCCCTTCCTATCAGAGTCCCAAAGAGGAACCCCCTTTCTTTTACATCAGAGTATCCCCTTGACATCAGAGTCCCCACTTTACATCAATATTGCCTCCTTCACATCAGGAGCCCTTTTCTCATAGTCCCCCTTTACACCAGCAATCCCCTTTCACATAAAAGTTCCCCCATTCACATAGGAGTTCTCGTCAGATGAGACTCCCCCCCTCCCCTTTTACAACAAGAGCCCCTTCACATCAGAGTCCCCCATTCACACCAGGAACCCCCTTTACATCTGAGTTTTCCCTTTGACATCAGAGTTCCCTCCTTTGACATCTGAGTCCCTTTTTTTCACATCACAGTCCCCCATTTACATCGGGGGCAAACCTGCACATCAGAGTCTCCTCTCTTTCTCATCAGAGTATTTCCTTGACATCAGATTTCACCCCTATTGAAATCAGAGTCCCCCATTTACATCAGGAAACCTCCTTTACATCAGAGCCCCTCTCTTCCACATCAGCTACCTATCACATCTGAGTCCCCCCTTTCACATAAGAATCTCCTTCACATGTAACTCCCCATTTTCACACCAGAAGCCTCTTTCACATCAGTGCCCCCCTCCATTCCATCAAGAGCCCCTTTCACATCGGAGTCCCTCCATACATATCAGGAACCCCCCTTCACATCAGAGTTCCCCCCGCTTTCACATAAACGTATCCTCTTGACATCAATGTTCCCCCCTTTCACATCAGAGTACTCCATCTACGTCATGAACCCCCCTTCACATCAGAGTCCCCCTTTTCACATCAGAGTATCCCCTTGTTATTAGAGTTCCCCACTTTTACATCAGAGTCCCCCATTTACATAACTCTTCTTTTTCCCTCACTCTTCTATGTTTTCTGTGTTTTATTCAGTATGTTGATAATTACATTTTTGTGGAATTTAATGAATATGTATTATACATGTGGGCCATCTAGTTATAATATACAGTGTATTGTAGATATGTAGATACAGATCCTTTAAATGTATATGGATGATATACAGTGTATTGTACACAGAGATTCTATATCTGTTTATATCATAGATATACAGTGGGTACGGAAAGTATTCAGACCCCCTTAAAATTTTCACTCTTTGTTATATTGCAGCCATTTGCTAAAATCATTTAAGTTCATTCTTCTTCCTCATGAATGTACACATAGCACCCCATACTGACAGAAAAACACAGAATTGTTGACATTGTTGCAGATTTATTAAAAAAGAAAAACTGAAATATCACATGGTCCTAAGTATTCAGACCCTTTGCTCAGTATTTAGTAGAAGCCCCCTTTTGATCTAATACAGCCAGGAGTCTTTTTGGGAAAGATGCAACAAGTCTTTCACACCTGGATTTGGGGATCCTCTGCCATTCCTCCTTGCAGATCCTCTCCAGTTCTGTCAGGTTGGATGGTAAACGTTGGTGGACAGCCATTTTTAGGTCTCTCCAGAGATGCTCAATTGGGTTTAAGTCAGGGCTCTGGCTGGGCCATTCAAGAACAGTCACGGAGTTGTTGTGAAGCCACTCCTTCGTTATTTTAGCTGTGTGCTTAGGGTCATTGTCTCGTTGGAAGGCAAACCTTCGGCCCAGTCTGAGGTCCAGAGCACTCTTTTTTGTCCAGGATATCCCTGTACTTGGCCGCATTCATCTTTACCTCGATTGCAACCAGTCGTCCTGTCCCTGCAGCTGAAAAACACCCCCACAGCATGATGCTGCCACCACCATGCTTCACTGTTGGGACTGTATTGGACAGGTGATGAGCAGTGCCTGGTTTTCTCCACACATACCGCTTAGAATTAAGGTCAAAAAGTTCTATTTTGGTCTCATCAGACCAGAGAATCTTATTTCTCACCATCTTGGAGTCCTTCAGGTGTTTTTTAGCAAACTCCATGCGGGCTTTCATGTGTCTTACACTGAGGAGAGGCTTCCGTCGGGCCACTCTGCCATAAAGCCCCGACTGGTGGAGGGCTGCAGTGATGGTTGACTTTCTACAACTTTCTCCCATCTCCTGACTGCATCTCTGGAGCTCAGCCACAGTGATCTTTGGGTTCTTCTTTACCTCTCTCACCAAGGCTCTTGTCCCCCGATAGCTCAGTTTGGCCGAACGGCCAGCTCTAGGAAGGGTTCTGGTTGTCCCAAACGTCTTCCATTTGAGGATTATGGAGGCCACTGTGCTCTTAGGAACCTTAAGTGCAGCAGAAATCTTTTTGTAACCTTGGCCAGATCTGTGCCTTGCCACAATTCTGTCTCTGAGCTCTTCAGGCAGTTCCTTTGACCTCATGATTCTCATTTTGCTCTGACATGCATTGTGATCTGGAAGGTCTTATATAGACAGGTGTGTGGCTTTCCTAATCAAGTCCAATCAGTATAATCAAACACAGCTGGACTCAAATGAAGGTGTAGAACCATCTCAAGGATGATCAGAAGAAATGGAAAGCACCTGAGTTAAATATATGAGTGTCACAGCAAAGGGTCTGAATACTTAGGACCATGTGATATTGCAGTTTTTCTTTTTTAATAAATCTGCAACAATGTCAACAATTCTGTGTTTTTCTGTCAGTATGGGGTGCTATGTGTACATTCATGAGGAAGAAGAATGAACTTAAATGATTTTAGCAAATGGCTGCAATATAACAAAGAGTGAAAAATTTAAGGGGGTCTGAATACTTTCCGTACCCACTGTATATATATATATATATATACAGTATATACTGTGTGTGTGTATGTGTATATATATATATATATATATATATATATATATATATATATATATATATATGCAGTATATATATATATATATATATATATATATATATATATATATATATACAGTATATAATATATACATAGTGTATTGTTTATACATCATATGTAGTATGTATAGTTTGTAGGCAGGTCCCATGGTATACATCCGGATCAGGGACATTAGTCGCTGGTGACATATTAGGGCCAGAGAGAAATCCTTTTTCCTGAGGTGTCAGTGATGGGATCAGACTGTAATCAGCGGTGTCAGCACAGGCAGGATTTAGTCAAGGGCGCTCCTCCTGCCTGTACAGCCCTGGCACTGCCAACTGGGTCACTCGCCCTGCACTCCGCACAGGTGAGGGGGACTGGTGCCCATCTGGGGGAGGAGCCTCAATCTATACCTTACTACATAGAGGGTAGATATACAGGGTAAGTGTATGCTGTCAGTGAGAAATGTATGGATGGAATGTATCTGAGTGATGTATGTGCAGTATACATGAATGGAATGTATTTGTATTGTTAGCATATACACCTTGTAGGGATAGATTACACCAGTGATGTGCGTACAGGTCAGAGACAGATATGTGGAGTATACAGACCTGTTACTATATGTGAGTAGAAGTACAAATGAGTCCAAGTAGATAATATATTATATGTAAACTACTTTTGTTGTATATACAGTATACTGTACATTATTAAGTGAATCTGTGCTCAGATCATGCACATTATTTACAGATTCTGAACATGCAAAAAAATGCAAGATAAATTTTAAAAAATACGCCCATACATGTGCATGTGTAAATTAACCCCTTCCCTGCCAGTGTCATTTTTACAGTAACAGTGCATATGTATAGCACTGATTACTGCAGTAATGTCACTGGTAAATCCAAAAGTGTCAAAAATGTCAGTCAAGAGTCCGATCTGTCCGCCGCAATGTCGCAGTCCCGCAAAAAAAATCGCAGATCGCCGCCATTACTCGTTAAAAAACAAAAACACCAAAAATTACAGAAATCTTCCCCTTAGTTAGTAAACGCAATAACTTTTGCGCAAACCAATCAAAATACGCTTATTGTGATTTTTTTTTTTACCAAACATAGGTAGCAGAAAACAAATTGGCCAAAAATTTTAAAAAATTTTGATTTTTACATTTTTTTGGGGGTGAATTTCATATAAAATAAAATGTTAAAAATATTGTTATTTTTTCAAAATAAACGCTCTTTTTTTGTTTATAGCGCAAAAAGTAAAAATTGCACAGGTGATCAAATACCACCAAAAGAAAGCTCTGTTTGTGGGAAAAAAAGGACTTAAATTTTGTTTGGGTACAGCGTCGCACGACCGCGCAATTGTCAGTTAAAATCGCACAGTGCCGAATCGCAAAAAGTGGCCTGGACGTAAGACAGCAAAATCCTCCGGGGGTAAAGTGGTTAAATAAAAGCTTTGGCCTTGCCCTTTCCAACTTAATCATTTGTAAGTGTGGTTTTGTATGGGGAGGGGGCAAGGGGTATTGGTTATTATGGTAACATGGTTCTCCGGACCTATGCACCTCAGCAGTCAAGATGTATTGTACTTTGTACAGCCATACACTTCAACGTAAGGCCATGTGCAAGATCCTTAAAACACGCTCTCATTCATCTCTGTTTCTACAAGCACAATGCAGAAATACATTTTAAGTTCACAACAGTTGTGTTTTTCTATAAGAACAGATCAAAGGAGCCTTCTGGCCTTCTATTGTTAACACAGCTGATGTTTCTATCAGATCATGGTAGCCTGCGGCCCTCTAATGTAAAGACACAGCATATGTTTCTATCAGGTCATAGCATGCCTGTTGGCCCTCTAATTTAAAGACACAGCTTTAGATCATGGAAGACTGCTCCCCCCTTACCCTAACCACGCACGGGTGTCAAACCGGCGGCCCTCCAGCTGTTGCAAAACTACAAGACAAAGCAGATGTTTCTATCAGATCATGGCAGCCTGCCAGCCTTCTAATGTAATGACACAGCAGATATTTCTAAGCTCCTAGAAACCAACTGAAACGGACTCTGGAGTGTATGTTGTGATCTTTGAGGAATTTGAGAAGGAGTAACTTCACATTAACAGCAGATAGCTCTCACTGCGCTGTATGAATATGTAAATAATTTCATGCCCCCCCATCTGAACAATGAATTAGGAGAGGTTTGGCGGGATGTCTGGATTTGGCTGTGGCAGGATCAGGGCTTTGGGGTTGTATTTGAAGGGTTTTGGGGTTCCAGAAGCTATATAAAATAAGCTAAATTCTTCAATCTCAGTCTGATAGGTTAGGGGTTCCAGGATCTGGATATGATGAGCTCAGGGTTCTAGGATTCCATTCTGATGGTTTGGAGCTCCACGTTTTATATATGATGGGGAATTCTGGTTTCGTAGATCTATGGGGTTGGGGTTCCTGGATCTGGATAACAGGGGCTTGGAGTTTTGGTTTTCTAATTTGACAGGTTTTGGAGTTCCAAGATCTGGATATGATGGCCTTAGGGTCAGTGCTGTATTTTGGCCTAGGCCAACAAGGCCCAGGCCTAGGGCGGCACTTTGCAGGGGGGCAGCAAAAAAGCCTCCACCTGAGACTCTTTTGGCCACTGGTTTCTAGAGCCGCCTCTCCCATCTCTCTCGCTCACCCCTCCTTTCTCTCTCTCACCCCCTCTCTCTTTCTTTCTCACTCCCCTCTCTCTCACCCCTCCTCCCTCATCCCCTCTCTCTCACCCACTCTCTTTCTCTCATCCCCCCTCTCTTATCCCCCCTCTCTCTCACCGCCCCCTCTCTCTCATCCTCTCTCTCCCTTTCATCCCCCCTCTCTTTCTCTCTCTCTCTCTCTCTCTCTCTCTCTCTCTCTCACCCCCCTCTCTCTCACCCCTCTCTCTCATCCCCCTCTCTCTCTCCCTCCCTCACCCACCCCCTCTCTCTCTCATCACCCCTCTCTTTCGCTCCCTCACCCACCCCCCTCTTTCTCTCATCCCCCCTCCCTCACCCACCCCCCCTCTCTCTCATCCTCCCTCTCTCTCTCTCTCTCTCCCTCCCTCCCTCCCTCACCCAACCCCCCTCTCTCTCATCCCCCCTCTCTCTCTCCCTCCCTCCCTCACCCCCCCCCCTTTCTCTCTCCCACCCCCTCTCTTGAGATCTCAGGGGTTCATGCTGGGACTTGGAGTCCTTCAATTGTGGAGGGAGTCACATCCGTTAAAAAGGAAGGAGTGAGGCAAATTTACATAAGAGGAAGAAGGGGGGGGGGGCGCCAATTTTAGTCTTGCCTAGGGCAGCACAAAACCAAAATACACTACTGCTTGGGGTTCTGGTTTCCTAGACTGATTGGTTTGGGGTTTCAGGATCTGGATATCAGGAGTTTAGGGATCTGTCTTTTTAGTTTGACAAGTTTGAGAATTCCAAGATTGGATATGATGGATTCCGGGTTCTGGTTTTCTAGATCAATGGGTTTGGATTTCCAGCATTCATATATGATGGGCTTAGGGTTCTGGTTTCCTAGATCAATTGGGTTGTGGGTTCCAGGATCTGTATATCTGGGGCTTAGGTTTCTGGTTTTCTAATTTGACAGGTTTGGGAATCCAAGATCTGGATATGATGGACTCATGGTTCTGGTTTTCTAGATTGATGGGTTTGGGGTTCCAGATCTGAATTTGATTGGCTCGGGGTTCTGGTTTTCTAGATCAATTGGGTTGGGGTTCCAGGATCTGGATATGATGAACTCAGAGAGGCACAGGGTCTGGGATCTTAGTTGGATGTATTTGGGATCACTCCATGATGGGTTGAAGTTCGAGGATCTAGATATGTGGTGCTCAGAGATCTGGAACCACAGTTTGATGGGTTAGGGATTCCAAGATCTGGATATGATGGGCTTGGGGTTCTTGGATCACATTCTGATGTTTTTTTTTTTCTCCAATGTTCTGGAATCTAAGACAGATGAATTAGGAGTTCACGATTCAAGAATCTGAAAATGGTAATGTCTGGGATCTTCGTCTAATGGGTTGAAAATTCCAAGATCCACATACAATTGGCTCATGGATCTGGGATTCTAGTCTGAACATTTTGGGGCTCCATGATCTGGATATAAAGGGCTCAGAGTTCTGGAATCTCAGGTTGATAGGTTTAGGGTTTGAGGATCTGGATATGATGGTCTTATGGATCTCAGTCTGAATGGTTTGGGGTTTTAGAATCTTGATATGAGAGGCTCAGGGATCTAGGATCCTAGTCTGATGAGTAAAGCTGGTCATACATGGGTCAGTTTTTTTTTTTTTTTTTGTTTAACCGGCAAGTTAAACTAAAAAACTGACCCGATTCCCCCATCCTTACATTCGATGTGGACGTGGCAATCCCCTCTGCTGTGTCATTATATACTGACAGCGAGAGACTATTGCCTGTGGTGCTGATCGAGCGAGAAAATAGTGACAGGGCAGTTGGTAGATCGATTTATTTTTATCCATATTGGCCAAACATGGATTTGTTCCTGCTGAATCAGCTAAAATTTTGATCCATGTATAGCAGGCTTTAGGGGGATCCAGATATGATGGTCTTAGGGATATGTGATCTTAGACTGATGAGTTGAGGGGTTCAGAATCAGTGTTTGAGGGGCTGATTGATCTTAGTCTGATAGGTTAGGGGATCCCAAACCCAGACATGATGGGATCATGGATCTTAGTCTGATGAGTTAGAGGTTTCAGGATCAGGATTTGAATGATGCAGTGATCTGGGATTTCAGTCTGATTGGTTTGAGGTTCTAGGATCTGGATTTGAGCTACAGGGAATATAGAATCCAGATATGGTGGGCTCAGGGTTCTGGGGTCTTAGCCTGAAGGGTAGACATTCCAAGATCTAGATATGATTGGCTCAAGAATTGGGGGTTTCAGGAACAGGCTTTGAGGGGCTCATTGATCTTAATCGAACCGGTTAGAGTATCCCAAATCCTGGTATGATAGCCTCAGGGATTTAGGATCTTAAAAACAACAATATCTCTCCTGCGCTCGAGTGGTATGCGGGAAGGTGAAACTTCTAGGCGGTTTTATGACACAAATGAAGTGGTCTTGCTGCCCCTCTCAGGACCAAGGGTATCCAAAAGGTGCTACAAGAAAAAAACAAGAGAAGGGCGCACCGACCTTGTGCATTACCACTTAAAATTTTATTAAAATCGAAGAAGGTAGCGTACAATATACTCACAAACGTAGCATATGAACAAGCATATAGGAAATGGGCACCGCTCGCTTCCAGGACACTTCTCTACTGCTGGGTAGCGTGATGGCGTCCTCAAAACCTGATGTGGCTTACGCGTTTCAAGGGAGGACCCTCTTCCTCAGAGCCAAAATCGTGGGATCTTTGTATGATTGGTTTGAGATTCTAAGACTTGGAAATATTAGGTTCATGAGATCTGGGATCTTACAATAATCGGTTCAGGGTTGCTGGGATCTCACCCTGTAGAACTGTGAATTTTGTAATTGGAGTACTTTGTCTTGGAGGTTCCATGATCTGGTTCTGATGACATCTGAGTTCTGAGGAGTTTTGATAACCTAGGACTCAGATCTCTAGGAAAGACGGAAGCGTTTGGAAAGTGACAGATATTTTCTGCTGTGCCTACAGGACTAAAAATGTTCAGCTGGATTGAAAAGGTGATTCCACAACCCCCTGAAACCCCCAGAAAATCAGCAGCTGATGACCAGGAGTGTCCTGCACCCCCCCTAGTGGTGACTGACAAGTGTGCTGAGGTAAGCAGTATGTACAGAGAGAAGTGGTACTTTGCAGACTCCATACATTCAGAATATGTACAGATACTGAGAATTACACCTGGCATACAGGACAAGAAAAGTGACACACTGCAGAGTCCATACATACAGAAAAATAACAAAAAAACAAGATCAATATCCACATAGATGACAAGAGAAATGGCACTGTGCAGAGTCCATACATACAGAATAAGAACAGATACTAAGGATTACTCCCAGCAAGTGTATATATGAGTGGGTGAACTGTGATTTGTGAATATCTATCTGCTCGTTTGTAGAGAATGATATAGACCAGTGATGGCAAACATTGGCACCCCAGATGTTTTGGAACTACATTTCCAATGATGCTCAACTACAGTGCAGAGTGCATGATGAGCATCATGGGATGTAGTTCCAAAACATTTGGGGTGCCAAGGTTCGCCATCACTGATATAGACTATGTACAAGCAATCAACATTACACGTGACATCTAACTTAAAGTTCACAAGTCCCACTCACGCTGAAGACGTTGGTATCTGTGAAGCTTCATATAACATCCCCTGGAACATTTTCTTTCATTTACAATTTTCTTTTATTTCAGAAAGCTACTTGTGTCGGCAATGAGGCCAGCAACCCTTCAGGTGAGCCCAGACAGCGGGTGATGGGGCACCCCTTTGTGGGTGGGGTTCTGAGGACAGGGGTACAGACTGTGTGCTTTTGAATGAGCAGAAAGTCTAAGGAAAGGGGGACGGAGGTTGTGGTGAAGGGGAAAAGGGGGGCTTTGGGGGCAGTTTGGAGGGATTGTGTTAGGAATACTCACAAAAGCGCTATTAGGAAGTTTAGGGGTAGATTGATAGTGGTTTTAGTAATTCCAGAAAAAGGTTATGGGGGGTCTGCAGGTTGTCAGGTAGGGAAGGGTAGGGGTTTGGTCTCTCCACATGGCCAGGTATGGAAGGGTAAGGGTTTTCTCCAGGATGTCAGGTAGGAAAGCGTATGGGTTTGGTGTCCCCTGGTTGCCAAGTAGCAAAATGTAGGGTTCTGGTTGCTCCAGGTTGTCAGGTAGGGAAGGGCTAGGGGTTGGTGTCTCCCAGTTGTTGGTAGGGTTCTGGTTTCTCCAGGTTTTTAGGTAGGGACAGGTAGGGGGTTGATGTCTCCAGGTTGTAAGATAGAGAAGGGTAGAAATCTACTTTCTCCAGGTTGTCAGGTAGGGACATGTAGGGGTTTGGTGCCTTTAGAGTGTCAGGTAGAGAAGGATAAGGGTTTGGTGTCTCCAGGATGTAAGGTAGGGAAATGTAGGGGTTTGGTGTCGGCACATTGTCAGATAGGGAAAGGTACAGGTTTGGTTTCTTCAGGATGTAAGATAAGGAAGGATAAGAGTTTTGGGTCACATGGTTGTCAGGTAGGGCAGTGTAAGGGTTTGATTTTTCCAGAATATCAGGTAGGGAAGGGTAAAGGCTTGAAGTCTCCTGGTTGTCAGGTAGAGAAGGTTAGGGCTCTTTTTCTCCAGGTTGTCAGTTAGGAACAGGTTGGGCTCTGGATTCTCAAGGTTGTCAGGTAGGGGTTTAGTGCCTTTAAGTTGCCAAGCAGGGAAGGGTATTGGTTTGGTGTCTCCTGGCTTTCAGGTAGGGATGGGTTTGGTTTTTGGTGTCTCCTGGGTGTTGGGTAGGGAAGGGTAGGGCTCTGATTTCTCCAGGATGTCAGGTAGTGAAGGGTAGGGGTTTGGCATCTTTGGATGGTCCGGTACTAACAGGTAGGAGTTTGGTGTGCTAATGTTGCCGGGTAGGGAAGGGTAGGGGTTTGGTGTCCCCTTGTAGTCAGGTAGAGAAGGGTACAGGTTTGGTGTCTCCTGGTTGTTAGGTAGGGAAGAGTAAAAGCTGGTTTCTCCTAGGTGTCAGGCAAGAAAGGGTAGGGGTTTGGTGCCTGCACATTGTAAAGGAAGGGTAAGGGTTTGGTTTCTCCAGGGGACTGGGTAAGGAAGGGTAAGGGTTTGGGGTCTCCTGGTTGCCAGAGAGGAAAGTATAGGCATTTGGTTTCTCCAGAATGTCAGGTACGAAAGGATAACATTTTGGTGTCTCTTGGTTGTCAAGTAGGGAAGCGTGGACCTCTGGTTTATTTAGGTTGTCAGGTAGAGAAGGTTATGGTTTTTGTGTCTCCTGGTTGGTAGGTGGGGAGAAGGGTAAGGCTTTGGTTTTCCA
Source organism: Pelophylax lessonae (assembly GCF_965119305.1). NCBI lineage: Eukaryota > Metazoa > Chordata > Amphibia > Anura > Ranidae > Pelophylax > Pelophylax lessonae. Next base: position 202,827,039 of record NC_138777.1, on the reverse strand, counting down.
AGATTTTCAGGTAGTACCAGGTAGAAGTTTGGTGTCTTCAGGTTATCAGGTAAGGAAGGGTAGGACTTTGGTTTATCTAGCTTGTCAGGTAGGGGTTTTGGGGTCATTAGGTTGTCAGGTAAGGAAGGGTAGGGGGTTGTTGTCAAGTAGGGAAGAGTAGGAAACTGGTTCTCCTGTTTCTCTGGTAGGAAAAGTTAGGGGTTTGGTGTGTTCAGGTAGGAAAGGGTAGGGCTCTGATTTCTCCAGGTTGTCAGAAAAGGGAAGAGTAGGGGTTTGGTGTCTTTAACTTGTCAGGTAGGAAAGGATAGGGGTTTGGTGCCCCATTGTTGTCAGATAGGGAAGGGTAGAGGTCTGATTTTGTTCTGGTTATCTGGTAGGAAATGGTAAGGGTTTGGTGTCTCCTGGTTGTCAGGTAGGGAACAGTCAGGGGTTGGAAGTCTCATGGTTGTCAGTTAGGAAAGGGTAGGGCTCTGGTTTCTCCAGGTTGTCAGTTAGTAAAGGGTAGGGCTCTGGTTTCTCCAGATTGTCTGGTAGGAAAGAGTAAGGGTTTGGAGTCTCTAGGTTGGGAGGTAGAAGAAGGAGGTTTTTCAGATTTCTACTGGGTAAGAACTTCAACAGGATTGTCAGTTGATTGGTTATATGCTACTATTTTTATTCCTACAGGTGACACCAATGTGCAGGATATGAATGCAGCATCTGACAAAAGGTGAGTATGCTGCAGTTCTGCAACCAACAGGGCAGAACAGTTTGTTGTATGACAAACGTCTTTTATATAACAACAATCCTTTTTTTTTTTTTTTTGCAGTTCTGGAAATGTCCTTAGCTGGCTGGCCCAGGGACTGGGTAAAGTGGTTCCTCAGCCAGTTGACAGTCCCTCCTTGTCCCGAACTAACAAGGACATCTCTGAGCCTGTAGCAAAGGTATTGGCAATCCATCTATATGCTTGTGATAAAATTTATAATGAAATGCAGATTTAATGATATTTGTTATTTTCTGTTTTAGAAACCAACGCCAACGATTGAAACAGGTAAAGGAAGTAAATTACTATTCCTTGCTCTGTGCTGTGTCAGATTAAATCACACTTTACCCCCTAGTGCATAACAGAACAATAAATTTTAACACATGTTGCATTAGTATCAGTGAATATTCCAACATAAATCCTTGTGGTTTAAAGCAGCCTTTTTTAACCAGGGTGCCCAGGCACCCTGGGGTGCCTTGAGGTTTCTTCAGGGGTGCCTTGGCAAAATACCTAAAAATTGCCCAAAAAAATTGTAAACAAGCTGGCATGTGGATGAAGCCTGCCTTTTAGTTGCACAAAACCACAGATTTTCATTGTGCACCATTACAACCTTCTAGCTGCCAGCATCCTAATGAGCAATGGCATCATCAGTTGATATGGAGGATGTCAGTCGCCTGCATAGCATCCTTTGTTTGACCCTCCCTTGCCTCTCTCTACTGGGGTAACATAAGCTGAGTGATTGAGAAAAACTGAAGGAGAAGTACCAGTTTGCAAAAGTGTATTTTCTTTGGAAGATAAAATAACCTCTAATGTTGGGTGTCCTACCTGGATATTGCTGCATTATGTAAAACTATTAGAATGGGTTTTACTTTTTAGAACTGGGTGCCTCGAGACGGTCCATAATTTTTAAAGGGTGCCCTGACTGAAAAAAGGCTGAGAAACAGTGGTTTAACCACATCCCGTCCAGCCTATAGCAGAATGACGGCCAAGCGGGGGATCTGTTTTCCGGACTCGGCGTAAGCGCTCAGTGGTGCGTTGTTTATCGCCCTGACACACCGTATCTCTGATCTTAGTAAAGAGCCTATGACGTAGGATCTTTACCACATCATCAGCTGTGACCAATCACATCTAATCACAGCGGTAACCAGGAAGTGCCAGTAATGGGCTTTCCTCAGTTCGTGCTAACAAGGCGCGAGTAGAAGAGAGACGACCAGCAGCTATTCTGATGGGGGGGGGGGGGGGTCTGTGCTGATAATCAGCGCATTGATTATCAGTGCAGCCCCCATCAGAGGTGCCCACAACAGATGCTAATCAGTGCCCATCACAAATACCAATCAGTGCCCATCAGTAATGCCTATTAGTGCCCATCACAGATGCAAATCAGTGCCCATCAGTTGTGCCTGTCAGTGCCTCCTCATCATGGCTGCCTATCAGTGCCCATAAGTGTAACCCGTCAGTGCCCATCAGTGCCACCTATCAGTGCCCATCAGTGCTGCATATCAGTACTGCGTATTAGTGCCTCCTCATCAGTGCCCATCAGTGCCACCTTATCAGTGCTGCCGAATAAGTGCCCGTCAGTGAATGAGAAAACTTACTTATTTAGAAACTTTAATAACAAAAACGAAGAAAAACTTTTTTTTTTCAAAAATATTTGAATTTTTTAATTTGTTTAACAAAAAATAAAAAACCCAGTGGTGATCAAATACCACCAAAACAAAGCTCTACTTGTGGGGAAAAAAATGATAAAAATGTAATATGAGTATAGTGTAGCATGGCCACCCAATTGTCATTCAAAGTGTGACAGTGATGAAAGCTGAAAATTAGTCTGGGCAGGAAGGGGGTGAAAGTGTATTGAAGTGGTTAAACAATCCCATAAAACCAACAGATAAAGAAAAATCTACCACCTAATGTCAGTGCGTATTGCACAATATCTAGAAATATATTAGACCACAAATAAATTCAATTAAATGTGCACAATGTCCCAGTAATAAATCACTCATAGATCTTTCTTCAAAGTGTTCACATAACGCTTCTTAGTAGCGCACTTTAGTGAAGAATTAAATATGAATTATTATGTGTAGCACCCTCCTATCTAGGAGTTTTTGGCTTCTCTGTAAAAAGGAATCAGTGTTCAATTTCTGTTTTCTGTTCTAGGTTTTGCTGGTACAGCTTCAGCTACTTCCCCCTGCATTCCAGTAAATTCTGGAATATAGTTGGTGGGAGAGGCAGAGCCTGGGCTGAATATCCATGCAGTTTCAGCTATTCCCTGGTCAGGAGGGTGACCAGAAGGGGGCTGAGGTGTAGTTAAATCATTTGGGGCCAGGGTTCTGGGCTGATTGCTGCAGCTTAGAAGCCAACTGGGTCCCAGCTCCAGCTAGGGCAAGGTTACCCACGTCCAAAATCCTTGAAAGCAGTGCAGGAAGTCCACATAGGATCTGACCTAGAGGCATTCTGAACAGAGACTGCCTGGTACTACAAGAGAGCATTAAAGTACCCAGGGCACAGTGAGTACAAGCCCTATTTGGGGTAGATGGATACAATTTAGGAAAACTAAGGAATATGCTGAAATAATGATAGAAGGGGAGGAGAGACAAGGGACTATGGGGAAGTAGAATGGGCAGCGCAATTAGTGGCTTGGGTTGGGTGGGGAAAGGAAGAGATTAGACAGGAAGGGGGGATAAGAAGTACATTTTCTTACCTTAATGTGTAAATTCCTCTCTGTTTTATGTTTGGAAAATAAATAAAGTTTAAATAATAAAAAAATCAAAAAAAAGCTGATCACACGTGGCTAAATTTCTAATGCTTAACAAACGCTCCTATAGCGTTAGTATGGGCGTCAGATTGGCGTCAATGAGCTTTAGCATGGGGCGTTTTACAATCGTTAAATGCTCCCTAAATGCCCTATGCATGGTTTTGAAGCGTTTGGTGAGCATTGAGGCACGGTAAAACTGCTCCACAATGGAAAGTGCCAGAAATAATCTAATTTTAACACCCCGCAACCGCACTGCAACCGCCCTGCAACCACCTGCCAGAGCGTTTGCTGAGCATTACCATAGACTTGAATGGGAGGCGTTGAAGGGCTTCAAACGCCTCCTGACTTGACATGAGGCTTCAATTTTGAAGTGAAGCGAAGCTAATGCTTCATGTTTGTATAATGTGAACAGCAACCAGTGTATCATTTGCATAGGAGTTCGAGGGGCGTTTTTAATGCCCCTCAAACGCCTGCTTTTAATGCCAGTGTGAACTCAGCCCTACTATGCACAGCTGCACTAGATTCTGTGTTCTCCAGTTTTAGCGAGTAATACCCTTCTCCCCCTACCCATGTCTCTGATTTGAAAGAAAGCACTTTATGTGTTACTTGGTTCATAGCTGCACCAGCTTTAGAAATGCATGTTCAGGGTTTGAACCCCCCCAGCTTTTTGTTTGTACTTTATGTGTTACGATGTAATGTTCAGGTAAATGAAGGAGAAAGAATTGTGTGTAGTCTGTGGTGAAGACACAGCAGCATGATATCCTTCCAGAGGCTAGAATAGGACCTGATGTGTGGGGATAGAGAGGCCTCATTCCAAACTTGTAGATTTATTCACCCAATTTTATTAACATGTCCCGTATAATATGTACAACCATTCAATTCTGTCCATCTCTTGCATTGATTTTAGTTTCCACTGATGACATAAAATAAAGGTGAGGCCCAGGTCACCTTTGTCAAGTATATAGAGGGGGATTAACCGCGCTTAAAGAAAATAATATTGAACAGCAGCAACTTCAAGTGTGACCACACCCTGTAGAATATTTGTAAATTAAGTTGCGCTAAGTGTGATAAATGGAGATGTAAAGTCCATAAAGTCCCAATAGTAAATGATGATGACAAAATCCTAGATGTAATCCTGGACCAGACTCCCTTAAGGGTATAGGCTTACCAGATTCAGGTAAGAGAAAAGCAGATGCTCAATGAATCTTGTCACCTTGATAGAAGATCCAGGCCCACGTGAGCGGTAGACTCAATGGTCATTGGATCATGAAAAAAATGTAAAATACGCAATAGCGTAAAACCCAACAAATAGGTAAATATCACCAATGTGACTTGAGAATAACGTGTGTAAAAATTAGACCACCACCAAAGATTCTTATTATCAGTGGGCAAGTGTATATTAAAGAAAATGGTGTGTGTTAAATACCCCTTACCAAATATAAATAAGGGTAGGTGTATATAAACCAATAAATAATTCCAGCTGAAGTTGCCTCTTACCAGACGACTATAATGGATGTGCCAAAGTGAAAAAAACAATGATGAAAGATAGGTGTAGAACCATCACCAGCTAGATGAGCCTCTTACCATGTGAACGAAATCAAAATGTGTAAAATCAGATTCCAATAAGACACCAAGATTCAGTACCGAAAAGGAACCAGTAGGGGTCACCTCTTACCAGATCTTTAGATCAACCACGCTTGTATGATATTAATTGGTTGGGGGTCCGGCAACAGACTCGAGCAACTGATCCTCAGATGTTCCCAATGTTCACCATTCAAAAAGAGAGAGAGAGGCTCCCATAGCGTAAAACAGTAAAATTTATTCCAAAAATAAAAGCAAGAACACTCACAGAAACCAGGATGGAATGAGCAATTGTATACAGCCGCCGGCCGAACGGCTTCGCTCGCCCGCACTCTCTGGTCGCGATCGGATGACGTCAGTACGCCGTGCCCTGACGACGTTTCGTCACAGATGACGTTTTCAAAGGTGCGGACGGCGTACTGACGCCATCTATTTATGCGGGGAGGTAAACAGAGACCGGAAGCGAACGAGCACCGCTCCGCCATCTTGGATGGGGGAAACCAAGAACGGGACGGAAACTCATTCAATATCCAGAGATTGATACCTAAAAAACTATGTATGAAAACAGCATTGAAAGTTTCACATAACCCGCAAATTAATTATACTAAACACATGCTAGTTAACATAATCAAATGTCGAATGGTATACATAAATAACCACATAAATGGATCGAGTATGCCGCCATCTAGAGGTTATGAATAAGTATTGCCAAGCTAAACATCATAGTCACAATATAGCCACAATATCACAATATAGTCACAATAGGACAAGCACTCTTTTTAACCCTCACAATATTATAAAATTATGGAGGGAAAAATTATTGACATTGGTGAGATTTCATCTTATGTCCATTTTTAAGTACAGTAAAACTCAAACATCTGTTGGTTGAAAAACTTAATCTATATGACTATCAATTGGATAAACCAGAACTGTGTAGGGCAATTAAGATACCTCAGATATTAACACTTGCATGCTAATTACATAAATTTGATACTGTTCTCTGACTGTAACAATAAAAAATATTAAAAATATTATAAATAAGAAGGGGAAAAACTAATTAGTTAAAAAAAGGAAAAAGAGAACCCTAATGGAATTGGATTGACTAAGCATTATTTATAAACGCGTTTACCTCAATATCGACATTGAGTCCAAACGGTACATAAGTTTTGACCCGGTGAATCCAGGTCATCTCTAGCTTTGAGATTCCTCTAACTAGAGGTTCACCTCTCCAGTGGGGTACAAATTTATCTATCCCAAGAAATAAGGTATTTCTGGGATTTTTATTGTGGACAAGGGCATAATGTTTGGACACTGAATGCTTAGGAAAACCTTTGAGTATATTTGATATATGTTCATTCAGTCTTACTTGTAGCGGTCTTTTGGTACGTCCTATGTATTGAAGCCCGCATGGGCACTGGAGTAGATAAACAATGCCAGTGCTCATGCAGGAGATAAATGGCTTAATGGCATGAACTCTGCCTGTACTGGTAGATTTGAATTCTTTAACTGTTCTACATTTGTTGGAACTGAAAGAACAGACTCGGCATCTGTTGCATTTGTAGAATCCAGTTAGCTGACTTAAAAAGGTGGGTTTGGGAGCAGGTGGTTCTAAAATATTAGGTGCCACTTTGTCCCTCAAAGTGGGAGCCCCTTTGAATACCACACGTGGTTTGTCAGGCAGGGTACTGCCCAAAATTGGGTCATTGCCAAGAATATGCCAATGACGACCAACTATATTTTTAACACTCATATGTTGGGTTGAGAAAGGGGTAACAAAAGGTAAATCAAATGAGGGGTCTTTGTTATCTACTCTGGACACATTGTTCAATAGTTGCGTTCTATTCAATCTGCTAACCTCCAAAAGGGTTGCATCAAGAAACGTTTTACTATATCCCTTGTCCAGGAACCTTTTAGTGAGAACAAGAGCCTGAGATTGAAACTCCTGAAATTCACTACAATTACGCCTAATACGTAGGTATTGGCCTTTGGGTATAGCCCTCAGCCATGGTGCGTAATGACAGCTATCGACAGGAATATATGAATTCCTGTCGGTTGTTTTAAAATATGTACATGTCGAGAATTGACCATCCTTGATGCTGATGGTGAGGTCAAGGAAATTGACAGAAGACTGGCTACATTCATAATTTAACTGAATACCCCGATCATTAGAGTTTAAGTGTTCCAAAAAAGCTATTAAGTCACTGTGGTGGCCATCCCAGAGGAGGAGCACATCATCTATATACCTAGCCCAAAGCAGTATCTGCGGCCTGCGATGGGAATAGATGACGTGCTCCTCCCACTGGGCCATAAATAAGTTGGCAAGTGACGGGGCATATTTAGCGCCCATGGCCACCCCAGTGACCTGTTGGTAAAATTGCCCATTGTACCAAAAGTAATTATGGTGAGTGGCGAACTCCAGTAGTTCCATAATAAAGGATATCTGAATTGTTGGTAAGTCAGAATCCCTATTAAGGTACATGTTGACTGCATTTAACCCCACATTATGTGGAATAATTGTATAAAGAGAGGAGACATCGGCAGTGACCATCCAAAGATGGTCACTGGGAGTCAAACCCATTAGGAGGCTAATGACGTGTCTCGTATCTTTAATATATGAAGGTGTGGTTTGCACCAATGGCTGCAAATAAGAGTCAATGTACTTCCCCACCCGGGACGTCACAGAGTCGATGCCACTGACAATGGGACGACCCGGGGGGGAAGTCAGACTCTTATGCAATTTAGGTAAGTAATAGATAACCGGAGTGCGAGGGCACTTAGGGATCAAGAATGCTTTTTCTTTTTTGTTTATTATATTTTGATTATATCCTCTCTCCACAATGCCCTCCAAAGTCTTTTTATAAGAAATCTTAGGGTCCTTGGAGAGTGGAACATAAGTTTGATTGTCACCCAAGATACGTTGCATCTCTCGGTTATAATCACTGCGATCAAGTACAACGATCCCACCCCCCTTGTCTGCTGGTCTAATGACCAAATCCTTATTTTCACACAAGGAATCTAATCCTGTTTGTAGGCCAGCAGACAAGGAGGTATTGTGCAGTTTGATCTTGTCAAGATCTCTTAGTACAACATCCCTAAAAACTTTTAATGCTGGAGCTAGGGATCCCGGAGGATTAAATAGTGAAGCATTTGAGAGCCCGGAGTGTTGAATTTCTGAGCTAGTCAAACGATTCTCTTTAATAGGGTTGCTTAATATATATCTTTTAATATTAAGCTTCCTCACAAACTTGTGGACATCCATGTAAGTGTGAAATTTGTCCAGGCGTTTCGGAGGAGCATATTTCAAACCCTTATCTAGTAAAAGTTTTTCAGATTCTGTTAAAACTACCTTACTGAGGTTAAAGACCCCTGCCCCAGCTAAGTTTTTACTTTTTTTAGATTGGATGCGCCTGCCTCCTCTACTTCCTCTTGAGGTTCGGCGGGGCGCTTGGTTCCTTGTGTGGCCCTGGGAAAACCCCAACCTGGATAGCTTTGGCCAGTGGAACTGTGGGGGGTTATGTTATCTGAAACAATCTCCCTAGGGGGCTGAGGTGCACCCTGATTGGGGAGGGGTTGGTTATCATTGGGACCCTCATTGTCTTTTAAAGGGTAAAATCTATTTTGCAATGGGACATTATACTGATAACTGTCCTGTCTAATATCGGATCTGTTTTGCCAGTTAGACTCTCTAATTGGACCCCTACCTCGACCTGCAGGTGGATCATACCAATGCACATCTGATCTGGAAGGGCTATGGTCATACCCGCCATAAGGAGGACGTTGATAACCATAATCCGAACCATGATCCCTATAATGATGAGGAGGTTCTGGGTAGTTATAAGGCCCCCTTCTCCACTGAGGAGTATTGGGGTAACCGGATGGATGGATATAATCTCCTTGATGGTAATTTGGAGTATTACCTTGATTTCGCCCACCATGTTGCCAGTTGGTATTATGACCTTGATTGTTAAACACATTGGTAGGCTTAGGTTGATTATGAGGTTGTTTACCCTTTTTGGGGTTCGGTCCCCTGTGGGGTGATTTGTAAGAAGGGCGTCTAGTATTCTGATGGGGACCCTTCTTTTGTGATTTTTTTGTGTTATTTGCTGTTTGTAAGGGGATAGGTATGGCTCTATTGGTTTGAGCCGTAGAAATCTCCATAACCTCTTCATCAGGATTTAATTCCGCCATCAGCCGTTTTTGCCATTCAAAAACGCTACTCGAGTGATAATCCTGGAGATCCCTATTGAACTTCTTGCGTTTTTTAATTTTCTGATCCCTTTCTTCTTTTTCAAGATTTTTCAAGAGATCAGCTGAGGAAGATTTGTACTCCTCACCTTCCTTATAGGGTGCTAATTTCTCTTTGACTAGTTTGATTTCGTCATCGAGTCTGGAAAGTTTGGCACTCTTTCTACCTGATAGAAAACGCAAGAAGTTCACCCCTGCCTCATTGAAGTATTTATACCAATCCTCCAACTCGACCTCTCCAAGTTGGGGACTTACTTCCCACCTGAGGCTCCTGGGAACCATAGTCTTCTTGATATATGTATCCAAGAAGGCTATGTCCCATTGAGTATGAATTTCTGTTACAAGTAAATTCTTAAGCCTCATGAAGAGCCCACTCACATCTGTTTCCTCAGTAGAGAGGACCTCAAAGACTCCATCTGTATTGAGTGACCTGGAGGCTCGGTATTCAAAAATATCCATTGTTATATGAATATAACTAAAAGCTGCAGTTAAAGGTCAAAAGAAAGAATAGTATATAGAGGGGGATTAACCGCGCTTAAAGAAAATAATATTGAACAGCAGCAACTTCAAGTGTGACCACACCCTGTAGAATATTTTTTTTCATGATCCAATGACCATTGAGTCTACCGCTCACGTGGGCCTGGATCTTCTATCAAGGTGACAAGATTCATTGAGCATCTGCTTTTCTCTTACCTGAATCTGGTAAGCCTATACCCTTAAGGGAGTCTGGTCCAGGATTACATCTAGGATTTTGTCATCATCATTTACTATTGGGACTTTATGGACTTTACATCTCCATTTATCACACTTAGCGCAACTTAATTTACAAATATTCTACAGGGTGTGGTCACACTTGAAGTTGCTGCTGTTCAATATTATTTTCTTTAAGCGCGGTTAATCCCCCTCTATATACTATTCTTTCTTTTGACCTTTAACTGCAGCTTTTAGTTATATTCATATAACAATGGATATTTTTGAATACCGAGCCTCCAGGTCACTCAATACAGATGGAGTCTTTGAGGTCCTCTCTACTGAGGAAACAGATGTGAGTGGGCTCTTCATGAGGCTTAAGAATTTACTTGTAACAGAAATTCATACTCAATGGGACATAGCCTTCTTGGATACATATATCAAGAAGACTATGGTTCCCAGGAGCCTCAGGTGGGAAGTAAGTCCCCAACTTGGAGAGGTCGAGTTGGAGGATTGGTATAAATACTTCAATGAGGCAGGGGTGAACTTCTTGCGTTTTCTATCAGGTAGAAAGAGTGCCAAACTTTCCAGACTCGATGACGAAATCAAACTAGTCAAAGAGAAATTAGCACCCTATAAGGAAGGTGAGGAGTACAAATCTTCCTCAGCTGATCTCTTGAAAAATCTTGAAAAAGAAGAAAGGGATCAGAAAATTAAAAAACGCAAGAAGTTCAATAGGGATCTCCAGGATTATCACTCGAGTAGCGTTTTTGAATGGCAAAAACGGCTGATGGCGGAATTAAATCCTGATGAAGAGGTTATGGAGATTTCTACGGCTCAAACCAATAGAGCCATACCTATCCCCTTACAAACAGCAAATAACACAAAAAAATCACAAAAGAAGGGTCCCCATCAGAATACTAGACGCCCTTCTTACAAATCACCCCACAGGGGACCGAACCCCAAAAAGGGTAAACAACCTCATAATCAACCTAAGCCTACCAATGTGTTTAACAATCAAGGTCATAATACCAACTGGCAACATGGTGGGCGAAATCAAGGTAATACTCCAAATTACCATCAAGGAGATTATATCCATCCATCCGGTTACCCCAATACTCCTCAGTGGAGAAGGGGGCCTTATAACTACCCAGAACCTCCTCATCATTATAGGGATCATGGTTCGGATTATGGTTATCAACGTCCTCCTTATGGCGGGTATGACCATAGCCCTTCCAGATCAGATGTGCATTGGTATGATCCACCTGCAGGTCGAGGTAGGGGTCCAATTAGAGAGTCTAACTGGCAAAACAGATCCGATATTAGACAGGACAGTTATCAGTATAATGTCCCATTGCAAAATAGATTTTACCCTTTAAAAGACAATGAGGGTCCCAATGATAACCAACCCCTCCCCAATCAGGGTGCACCTCAGCCCCCTAGGGAGATTGTTTCAGATAACATAACCCCCCACAGTTCCACTGGCCAAAGCTATCCAGGTTGGGGTTTTCCCAGGGCCACACAAGGAACCAAGCGCCCCGCCGAACCTCAAGAGGAAGTAGAGGAGGCAGGCGCATCCAATCTAAAAAAAGTAAAAACTTAGCTGGGGCAGGGGTCTTTAACCTCAGTAAGGTAGTTTTAACAGAATCTGAAAAACTTTTACTAGATAAGGGTTTGAAATATGCTCCTCCGAAACGCCTGGACAAATTTCACACTTACATGGATGTCCACAAGTTTGTGAGGAAGCTTAATATTAAAAGATATATATTAAGCAACCCTATTAAAGAGAATCGTTTGACTAGCTCAGAAATTCAACACTCCGGGCTCTCAAATGCTTCACTATTTAATCCTCCGGGATCCCTAGCTCCAGCATTAAAAGTTTTTAGGGATGTTGTACTAAGAGATCTTGACAAGATCAAACTGCACAATACCTCCTTGTCTGCTGGCCTACAAACAGGATTAGATTCCTTGTGTGAAAATAAGGATTTGGTCATTAGACCAGCAGACAAGGGGGGTGGGATCGTTGTACTTGATCGCAGTGATTATAACCGAGAGATGCAACGTATCTTGGGTGACAATCAAACTTATGTTCCACTCTCCAAGGACCCTAAGATTTCTTATAAAAAGACTTTGGAGGGCATTGTGGAGAGAGGATATAATCAAAATATAATAAACAAAAAAGAAAAAGCATTCTTGATCCCTAAGTGCCCTCGCACTCCGGTTATCTATTACTTACCTAAATTGCATAAGAGTCTGACTTCCCCCCCGGGTCGTCCCATTGTCAGTGGCATCGACTCTGTGACGTCCCGGGTGGGGAAGTACATTGACTCTTATTTGCAGCCATTGGTGCAAACCACACCTTCATATATTAAAGATACGAGACACGTCATTAGCCTCCTAATGGGTTTGACTCCCAGTGACCATCTTTGGATGGTCACTGCCGATGTCTCCTCTCTTTATACAATTATTCCACATAATGTGGGGTTAAATGCAGTCAACATGTACCTTAATAGGGATTCTGACTTACCAACAATTCAGATATCCTTTATTATGGAACTACTGGAGTTCGCCACTCACCATAATTACTTTTGGTACAATGGGCAATTTTACCAACAGGTCACTGGGGTGGCCATGGGCGCTAAATATGCCCCGTCACTTGCCAACTTATTTATGGCCCAGTGGGAGGAGCACGTCATCTATTCCCATCGCAGGCCGCAGATACTGCTTTGGGCTAGGTATATAGATGATGTGCTCCTCCTCTGGGATGGCCACCACAGTGACTTAATAGCTTTTTTGGAACACTTAAACTCTAATGATCGGGGTATTCAGTTAAATTATGAATGTAGCCAGTCTTCTGTCAATTTCCTTGACCTCACCATCAGCATCAAGGATGGTCAATTCTCGACATGTACATATTTTAAAACAACCGACAGGAATTCATATATTCCTGTCGATAGCTGTCATTACGCACCATGGCTGAGGGCTATACCCAAAGGCCAATACCTACGTATTAGGCGTAATTGTAGTGAATTTCAGGAGTTTCAATCTCAGGCTCTTGTTCTCACTAAAAGGTTCCTGGACAAGGGATATAGTAAAACGTTTCTTGATGCAACCCTTTTGGAGGTTAGCAGATTGAATAGAACGCAACTATTGAACAATGTGTCCAGAGTAGATAACAAAGACCCCTCATTTGATTTACCTTTTGTTACCCCTTTCTCAACCCAACATATGAGTGTTAAAAATATAGTTGGTCGTCATTGGCATATTCTTGGCAATGACCCAATTTTGGGCAGTACCCTGCCTGACAAACCACGTGTGGTATTCAAAGGGGCTCCCACTTTGAGGGACAAAGTGGCACCTAATATTTTAGAACCACCTGCTCCCAAACCCACCTTTTTAAGTCAGCTAACTGGATTCTACAAATGCAACAGATGCCGAGTCTGTTCTTTCAGTTCCAACAAATGTAGAACAGTTAAAGAATTCAAATCTACCAGTACAGGCAGAGTTCATGCTATTAAGCCATTTATCTCCTGCATGAGCACTGGCATTGTTTATCTACTCCAGTGCCCATGCGGGCTTCAATACATAGGACGTACCAAAAGACCGCTACAAGTAAGACTGAATGAACATATATCAAATATACTCAAAGGTTTTCCTAAGCATTCAGTGTCCAAACATTATGCCCTTGTCCACAATAAAAATCCCAGAAATACCTTATTTCTTGGGATAGATAAATTTGTACCCCACTGGAGAGGTGAACCTCTAGTTAGAGGAATCTCAAAGCTAGAGATGACCTGGATTCACCGGGTCAAAACTTATGTACCGTTTGGACTCAATGTCGATATTGAGGTAAACGCGTTTATAAATAATGCTTAGTCAATCCAATTCCATTAGGGTTCTCTTTTTCCTTTTTTTAACTAATTAGTTTTTCCCCTTCTTATTTATAATATTTTTAATATTTTTTATTGTTACAGTCAGAGAACAGTATCAAATTTATGTAATTAGCATGCAAGTGTTAATATCTGAGGTATCTTAATTGCCCTACACAGTTCTGGTTTATCCAATTGATAGTCATATAGATTAAGTTTTTCAACCAACAGATGTTTGAGTTTTACTGTACTTAAAAATGGACATAAGATGAAATCTCACCAATGTCAATAATTTTTCCCTCCATAATTTTATAATATTGTGAGGGTTAAAAAGAGTGCTTGTCCTATTGTGACTATATTGTGATATTGTGGCTATATTGTGACTATGATGTTTAGCTTGGCAATACTTATTCATAACCTCTAGATGGCGGCATACTCGATCCATTTATGTGGTTATTTATGTATACCATTCGACATTTGATTATGTTAACTAGCATGTGTTTAGTATAATTAATTTGCGGGTTATGTGAAACTTTCAATGCTGTTTTCATACATAGTTTTTTAGGTATCAATCTCTGGATATTGAATGAGTTTCCGTCCCGTTCTTGGTTTCCCCCATCCAAGATGGCGGAGCGGTGCTCGTTCGCTTCCGGTCTCTGTTTACCTCCCCGCATAAATAGATGGCGTCAGTACGCCGTCCGCACCTTTGAAAACGTCATCTGTGACGAAACGTCGTCAGGGCACGGCGTACTGACGTCATCCGATCGCGACCAGAGAGTGCGGGCGAGCGAAGCCGTTCGGCCGGCGGCTGTATACAATTGCTCATTCCATCCTGGTTTCTGTGAGTGTTCTTGCTTTTATTTTTGGAATAAATTTTACTGTTTTACGCTATGGGAGCCTCTCTCTCTCTTTTTGAATGGTGAACATTGGGAACATCTGAGGATCAGTTGCTCGAGTCTGTTGCCGGACCCCCAACCAATTAATATCATACAAGCGTGGTTGATCTAAAGATCTGGTAAGAGGTGACCCCTACTGGTTCCTTTTCGGTACTGAATCTTGGTGTCTTATTGGAATCTGATTTTACACATTTTGATTTCGTTCACATGGTAAGAGGCTCATCTAGCTGGTGATGGTTCTACACCTATCTTTCATCATTGTTTTTTTCACTTTGGCACATCCATTATAGTCGTCTGGTAAGAGGCAACTTCAGCTGGAATTATTTATTGGTTTATATACACCTACCCTTATTTATATTTGGTAAGGGGTATTTAACACACACCATTTTCTTTAATATACACTTGCCCACTGATAATAAGAATCTTTGGTGGTGGTCTAATTTTTACACACGTTATTCTCAAGTCACATTGGTGATATTTACCTATTTGTTGGGTTTTACGCTATTGCGTATTTTACATTTTTTTCATGATCCAATGACCATTGAGTCTACCGCTCACGTGGGCCTGGATCTTCTATCAAGGTGACAAGATTCATTGAGCATCTGCTTTTCTCTTACCTGAATCTGGTAAGCCTATACCCTTAAGGGAGTCTGGTCCAGGATTACATCTAAGACCTTTGTCAAGTACATGTGGGCTTGGTGTCCTAGAACAGGGATTAGGACTGGCAGAGTGTATGCAGAGTACTGTCTGTATCTTTGTGTTCATTTACTAATCTTTTCTTCCCTGTAGCAGAAAAGAAGACAGAGAATGGTCCCACTGGTCAGACAGAAAGGTAACTGGCATTTCTTTCTTAGTTAGTATCTTCCTAGTTATTTAGGTAACCAGAGCAATCAATCAGAATAACTCTCGGCACTTTATACATCATTGCTGCTGTACAACGTGACTGAAAATGGAAAATCTACTCATAGTGGCCCCTGGGCTTCCATATTGGTCTGAATCAGTCCAATGTCCTTGAGATCCCATACCTGGCTGGTAGGGTCCAATGTCCCTGGGATCCTAAACCAGGCTAGAGGGGTCCAATGTCCCTGGGATTACATGCCAGGCTGGAGGGCTCTAATGTCCCTGGGATCCCATGCCATGCTGGTAGGGTCCAATGTCCCTGGGATCCTAAACCAGGCTAGAGGGGTCCAATGTCCCTGGGATCCCATGCCAGACCGGAGGGGTCTAATGTCCCTGGGATCCCATGCCAGGCTGGTAGGGTCCACTGTCCCTGGAATTCCATACCAGGCTGGAGGGGTCCAATGTCCCTGGGATCCCATGCCAGACCGGAGGGGTCTAATGTCCCTGGGATCCCAGGCTAGGCTGGAAGGATTTGCTTCTGCATTTCCAGACTGGAGCAGGTTTAATGCCTCCCAGGCTGGAGAAAGCTTGCTGATAGGTATACAAGATGTTCTCTATGTGAAGTGATACATCATTGCTGCTGTACAACGTGACTGAAAATGGAAAATCTACTCATAGTGGCCCCTGGGCTTCCATATTGGTATAAATCAGTCCAATGTCCTTGAGATCCCATACCAGGTTGGTAGGGTCCAATGTCCCTGGGATCCCATGCCAGGCTGGTAGGGTCCAATGTCCCTGGGATCCCATGCCAGGCTGGTAGGGTCCAATGTCCCTGGGATCCTAAACCATGCTAGAGGGGTCCAATGTCCCTGGGATTCCATGCCAGGCTGGAGGGCTCTAATGTCCCTGGGATCCCAGGCTAGGCTGGAAGGATTTGCTTCTGCGTTCCCAGACTGGAGCAGGTTTAATGCCTCCCAGGCTGGAGGAAGCTTGCTGATAGGTATACAAGATGTGCTTTATGTGAAGTGATTTCCTCAGACACCTTCTCCTCTCCAGCAGCTCCTCTGTAGGTGTCCTGTCCTGGCTCTCTCATGGCCTGGAGAAGGTTGTCCCTCAGCCCACCTTGGTACATAGGACCAGCATCAGCAGCTCACAACAAAGTGCTCTAGAAGAGCAGGTAGGTGGCTTACTCACAACACATGCTGTATTTCGATTAAATTTATATCTTGATGCCAAAACTGCTCAATATTGAGATTTTTAAGTTGGACAAGCATGTTATCCTAGTATTGTGTGCTTTCTGTGTGGTTAGTGTTAGAAAGGCTAGTGGTTAGGGTCATGGTTAGGGGATCGAAGTTGGGGTCATTGTTAGGGGACAGTGGTTAGAGACATTGCTAAGAGATAGAGGTTAGGGTCATTGTTAAGGGATAGAAGTTAGGGACGTTGCTGGCGATTGGAGGTTAGGGTTACTATTAAGGTTAGAGGTCATGATCATATTTAAGGTTAAACATGAGAGTCAAGAGTTAGAGTTTAGTCTTAGCTTACAGGCTTGAAGTCATTGTTAAGGTTAGAGTTTAAGGTCATCCATAAGGGTAAAGTTAGTGTTATAGTCACTGGTAGGGTTGGAGGCTAGGGTAAAGGTCTTTGTTAAGCTGGCCATTGATGGTGCGATTTTCTTTCCTATCCACAGTCAGTGTTGATGGGGAAATCCCTCCCGTGGAGTTATTGTGCTCTCTGTGCGGGGGATGCCGTCCGTACCGGGAGAAAACACAGTCATTTTTGCTAGCAGCTATAGCCGCTGGCAACAATCGCATGAGAAATCCTACAGACTGGTTGTATCCGAGTCAAAAAAGCAAGGGTGCTCCTTCTAATGTGCCTTATAATAAAGGGGGCCCAAAGCCTGATAGGTCCAGTGTAAGGGGGCCCTCTTAATCACATATGAATTAATCAGCGTCCGTTGACTAAAAGGACATGATAAATACCAACGAAAGGAGAGACAAGGTTTTCCTTGAAAGAGTCAACTAAGGACACTATTAGTGTCCTTAGTTGACTCTTTCAAGGAGAACCTTGTCTCTCCTTTCTTTGGTATTGGTTGTATCCGAATTGATCGACTGATCAACTTGGGTACAATCAGCCTGACCATATATGGTTTGAATCTCGGGCAGTCCCTGCTGAACTGGCCAAGATTCGAACCGACTGTGGACAGCTTTAGGAAAAGTTCGTTGTGAGTTTAGGGTAATTTTTAGGATTAGAGGGGGAATAGAGATTAGGGTAATTGCTAGGGCAATTTTAGAGGTTTAGGGTCAATGTCCGTGTCATTGCTAGGTTTGAGGGTCATTGCTTGTGGTTAGAGGTTAAAGCCTCTGTTTGTGTTAGAGATTATGGTTGGGCCAAGAGGTTAGGGTCATTGTTAGGGGTTAAAGGCTAGTGTTGGTGTCACTGTTTGGCATAGCAGCTACGGCCATTGTTGGAGGTTTGGGTCATCATTAGGGGTTAGGGTCATTGTTAAGGACTGGGGTCATTATTGGAGAGCATGATCATTGTTAGGGGTTTGGGTAATTGTTAGAGGTTTGGGTCATGTTAGGAATTAAGGTTATGGTTAGAGGTCAGGGTCATAGTTGGAGTTAGGGCCATTGTTAGGGGTCAGGGTCAATGTTAGGGTCATTGTTAGCTCAGTTGGTTAGAGATCTCCAGGTGTACCTCTACATGGTTAGATGGCAGAACATCGTTTGGCTGATCTGGCTTCCTACAGCTCTGGTATAAGAAATGTGCATGTCAGATGTCACTGCCGCTAACTCTCATCTGCACTTTTCCAGAAACTGCCAGTTGAAGAAAAGGTAGAGAAATCAGAAGGTAAGTGCCCACTGTTGTTTATAGGGGCTTGGGAGGCTTGTCATAAAACTGGGGTTAGTGGGGGTGAGACAGGTGAGCAGTAGCAGGTATATCACTATAAATCGTTTTGTTTTGTATCTGGGAAGGGTGGAGCACAAGGTGGCATATACAATGGAGTTCCTTCATTGGTGTCACCTGTACCTTGGGCACTTACAACAGTTGACGCCTGCTTTCTGATAATAGTATCACTGTGATCTTACATGAAGCAGATCTGAGTAAAAAACTTTGTGATATAAAAACATTTCAGGATATTTTCCTGTAGACACTAATGGGGCTATCTAGAATTAGGTGTCGGTCTGCTGGGGGTAATTGGTAAAGACAGGAAAGAACGATGTACATTCAAAACAAAAGGATGGATAAAAGGCCTCTGTAGCAGAAACAAGGTCAAAGACAAACCCTAAGCAGAGCCGAGACTGAACTTATTTCTATTTTACTTATTCTTTATGGTAGAAGATGCGGGTGGGTCAGATTGGAGGAGTAAAAGATGATGGCTGGACAGATTCAACAGGTAGAAGGAGATGGTGGGGCAGAATAGAGGGTTAGAAGATGATGGCTGGACAAATTGGATGGGTAGAAGGTGATGTTGCGGCAGATTGGAGGGGTAAAAGGTAAATGAATATTTTGGGCCGAAACCGAAAATGCAGGATGCCATTGGCCGAAAACCGAAACCGAAAATGATTTTTTCCCCCCAAAAAATGTAAAATAGATAGAAGAGGGGCATACACCAAAAAACAGGCAGCAACGTACACCTGTCGCTGCCACCCTGTCACAGTATATGTACTGTGATGGGTTGGCAAGTGGTTAATTTAATTACCAATGGTATTTGTATTATGCAGCATGAGGGGGTTAATGTATTACCACTGCTGGTCACTGATGCATTAGTGACCGACCAGTGGCAGTTAATTAACCCCTTTGTGCTGCATTAGTGCAACCAGTATCAGTGTTAATTAACACTGGTTGCACTAATGCAGCACAAAGGGGTTAATTAACTGCCACTGGTCGGTCACTAAATGCAGCAGTGACAATACATTAACCCCCTCATGCTGCATAATTAATACAAATACCAATGGTAAGCTGCCTCAGCTATCACCCCTCCTCCCCCCCCCTCCCTTAGCTTAGGCTCAGCGTCTCTCTCCTACTCACTCCTCCGGTCACGGTGTCCATTATTCAAAAGTCCCGCCTCTGGTCGGCCGCCCGCCTCCCGGTGATGTCACTTCTACTACGATCTGTACATGAATGAACTGACACACTGGGTGGGCGAGCGGCTGCTAATAGCTGTCAGTATGTGAGCTTCACTTCTCTTCAATTCCCTGACAGTCCGGGCGGGAGGGCGGGGCGAGCGGCCGCTAATAGATAGAACTATGTGATCCTTCCTGTCAGCTCAGCGGGACTGTGACTGTGTGTGAATGAGATCTGATCTGACCTGACACCGGGCGGGGGGAGCGGCCGCTATTAGCTGTAACTATGTGAGCCTTTCACTTCCTTGTCAGGCATGTATCTCCGCTGACAGGGAAGTGAAAGGCTCACATAGTTACAACTATTAGCGGCCGCTCCCCCCGCCCCCCCGCCCGGTGTCAGGTCAGATCAGATCTCATTCACACACAGTCACAGTCCCGCTGAGCTGACAGGAAGGATCACATAGTACTATGTATTAGCGGCCGCTCGCCCCGCCCTCCCGCCTGGTATGTCCATTCATAATGCACAGATCGTAGTAGGGACGTCATTGAGAGGCGGACGGCCGGCCAGAGGCGGGACTTTTAAAACCTGCCCTGCGCTGTGCCCTCCTCCTTCCTCACGGCGGCCATATTAATGTCGGCACTGTTAACCCATTATCGGCCGAAATTTCGGTGCATCCCTAGTTGTAAGTGATGGTAGGGCAGTTTATAGGGGTTGAAGGTGATGGTAGGGCAGATTGGATGGGTACAATGTGATAGTGTGGCAGATTGGAGGGGGTAGAAGATGATGATGGGACAGTTTATAGGGGGTAGAAGTTAATGGTAGGGCAGATTAGATGGGTAGAAAGTGATGGTGAGGAAGTTTATAAGGGTAGAAGGTGATGGTGGGGTCGTTTTTAGGAGTAGCAGGTGATGGTGGGGTAGTTTATAGGGGTAGAAAGTGATGTGGGCCAGTTTATAGGGGTTGAAGGGGATGGTGGGGCAGTTTATAGGGGTAGAAGGCGATGGTGAGGCAGTTTATATTGGTCAAAGGTGATGATAGGGTAGATTGGATGGGTAGAAGGTGATGGTGGGCAGGTTGGAAGGGTATGGTGGGGCAGTTTATAGGGGTAGAAGGTAATGTTAGGGCAGATTAGATGGATAGAAAGTGATGATGAGACAGTGTATAAGAGTAGAAGGTGATGGTGGGGTAGTTTATAGGGGGTGGAAGGTGATGGTGGGGCAGTTTATAGGGGTTGAATGGGATGGTGGGCAGTTTATAGGAGTAGAAGGGGATGTTGGGGCAGTTTTATAGGGGTAGAATGTGTTGATGGGGCAGTTTATAGGGGTAGAAGGGTATGGTGGGGCAGTTTATAGAGGTAGAAGGTAATGGTGGGGCAGTTTATAAGGGGTGATGGTGTAGCAGTTTATAGGGGTTAAAGGGGATGGTAGGGCAGATTGGTTGGGTATAAGGTAATGATGGGGAGGTTGGAAGGGTAGAAAGTGATGCTGGGGCAGTTTATAAGTGTAGAAGCTGAGGGTGGGGCAGTTTATAGGCATAGAAGGTAACATTTGATACATGCAGATATAGAGGATAGAAAAGGTGATTTACCAATTGACAAGTCTTTATTTGGTTTGTGCAGAAATGAACATCCCTCCAGTGTCCCCAATGCATACTCCTGCACCCCTGCCTGTGGCTGCACCTACTCCTGCTCCAGCTGAAGCACCACCAGCTCCCACTTCAGAGGCTGAGGCAGCAGTGCCAGATAAGGGGTACGTATGACACCTCGCCAGATCCCATCAGGTAACACCTGTCTTGCATGAAGTCGCATGTTCATCTTCTCTCCACCACCAGGTCTGGAAGTGGGGTGCTGAACTGGCTGAAGCAGGGCCTGGGAAAGGTGGTGCCACAGCCGGAAACTGCTGTGGTGGTCGCTAAGAAAGTGAGTTTCTGGGGGTAACCTATGGCTGGGATGTCTTTGATGGATCTTCAATTTGTGTGGGTGGAAATTTTTTGATGAAAAGTCACTTTTCCTGCAGAGTAACAGAGGGGTGTCAATTACCAGGGGGGTGCACAGTCCTGTCCATAATTAGAATAATGCAGTGATTGGATTGTCCAGGAAGGCCCAATATATTTACACATACAGTGGGTATAGAAAAAAAATCACCTGCCTTTAAAATATTTACATTTTGTTGCTTGGCAGTCTGAAATTAAGACAGACACCGTTTTTGTTTTATCCAGGTGTATTGTATAGTGCAACTTATAACATCCAAGTGAAAGATATAACACCAACATGTCAGAAAAAAAAAATCAAAAACAGAATCACTGAGTTGGAAAAAGGATCTAATTAGAGCCTTTAGTCTGTTGGGATATGTCTCTACTAACTTTACAAATCTAGACTTTGAAATATTTGCCCACTCTTCTTTGCAGAACTTCTCAAGTTCAGTTAAATTTGATTATGACTGTTTGTATACTGCAGTCTTCAAGTCATTCCACAGATTTTCAATGGGGTTTAGGTCTGCCTCTGACTAGGCAATGCAAGGACATTCCCCTTTTTCTCAATCAACCACTGTGTGGTCATTTTTGCTGTGTGCTTTGGCTCATTGTCATGTTGGAAGGTAAACCTTCTTTCCATTGACAATTTTCTGGCAGAGGGCCGCAGATTTTTCTCAAGATTTTGATGGTATTTTTCTCCAATCCATTTTTCCTTCTATCCTGACAAGAGCTCCAGTCCCTGCTGCAGAGAAACACCCCCATAACAGGATATTACCACCTCCACGCTTTACTGTAGGATTGGTGTTATTTGGATGACAAGCTGTATTGGATTTCCGCCAGACATATAATTTGGTGTTGAGACCAAATAAATAAATTTTAGTCTCATCTGCAATTTTAACCGGTTGCCGACCGCCACAAGTACTTATACTGCGGCGGTCAGCCCCGGCCAGGCAAAGTGACGTATCGGTACGTCACTAGCCTGGGAGCCAATAGCGGGCGAGCGCGCGCGGGCGAGCGCGCGCCGCCGGAGGAGCGTTCCCGCCCCGGCTTGTTCACGGACACCTCCGTGCGTGTGACCGGCAGACCCGATGTCCGCCGGTCACTCGCGATCGTCCGCTGTGAAGGGAGAAAGGCAGGCGGCTAATGTAAACAAGGCCGCCTGTCATTCTCCCCTGTGTAAAAGCACTGATCTAATGGTGCTGCTATGTAGGACCGTTGATCTCTGCTGTTACACACACAGCCACATCCCTGCACAGTTAGAAGCACGCCCCTAGGGACACACTTAACCCCTCCCTCTCCAATAAAGTTAACCCCTTCCCTGCCAGTGTGATTTTTACAGTAACAGTGCATATGTATAGCACTGATTACTGTAGTATTGTCACTGGTACCCCCAAAAGTGTCAAAAATGTCAGTCAAGGGTCCGATCTGTCCGCCGCAATGTCGCAGTCCCGCAAAAAAAATCGCAGATTGCCGCCATTACTCGTTAAAAAAAAATGACAAAAATCTTTCCCTTAGTAAACGCAATAACCTTTGCGCAAACCAATCAAAATACGCTTATTGTGATTTTTTTTACCAAACATAGGTAGCATAAAACAAATTGGCCAAAAATTTAAAGAAATTTTGATTTTTACATTTTTTTGGGGGAATTTCATATAAAAAAATGTGAAAAATATTGTTATTTTTGCAAAATTGTCGCTTTTTTTTGATTATAGCGCATGATCAAAAAATCGCACAGGTGATCAAATACCACCAGAAGAAAGCTCTGCTTGTGGGAAAAAAAGGACGTCAATTCGTTTGGGTACAGCGTCGCACGACCGCGCAATTGTCCGTTAAAGTTACGCAGTGCCGAATCGCAAAATACCCCCTGGTCAGTAAGGGGGTAAAATCTTCCCTGGCTTAAGTGGTTAAAATGATGCAGCGCTTTGCTAAGTAGATATTTCAAAATCAATGTGTAAAGTGCATACCAATAAAAAAGGGCACTCGTGCTTAAAAACATCAACCAAATATATGACTTACTCCTTGTATACACACAGAATCAAAATGACAATATATATATATACATCAATGCAAGTGAATATGAATTAGGCAGTGCACCAATTAGTATCAAAGTTCATGCAAACCATCTATTCTTAAGTGCTCCCTTTTATATGAATGGTCAAAAAGTGATGGAATGTTCCAAAAGTAAAAACAGAAATAAGTCCCAAAGACATTTCTGTGCTCTTCACTTTGTGCAAAAAAAAAAGTAAAGATTATTCAAACAGTGACTTTCTCATTTGAAGCAATGTGTTTGTCCTTTTTATATTCTAGCTCTCCACCACATGCAGTGAATGTTGTTTTGGGGGTGGCAGCTCACCTCAAAATTAGATCTACACTCTTGTATAGATCACTCAAGCCCCGTCAGCACAACTCTCTTCAGTGCTGTCAGCGATGATCCATCCATGTGTGGCTTCTTCAGATGTTCCTCCATTTTTACTCCCACTTATCAGCATAAATTCATAAAAAAAATCCCCCATCGTGTAACCTAGAACATTTCCGCTACACGAGTCTATAAAAAAACTTGGTTAAAAAAAAAAAAAATGGATAGAACCGGAAAAGAAGCTGCAATTAAACGCAGGTATCCGTTCACAGAGGAGGATACCAAACCCTGGTCTAAATGCCCCAGGGTAGATGCCTCGCTCGCCCGAATCGCTAATAAGGCAGAACTCTCAGTGATCTAAGGGATAAAAAGATAGAGGCACTTCTAAGAAGAGCCTGGCAAGCCGCAGCTGCAAATCTTCATCCAGCCATAGCCTCTACCTGCACTTGCAGGACCCTATTGGTCTGGCTGACACAGTCAGGTTCAAGAACTGCTGGAGCGGGACACCCCAAGAGAGGAACTGGTTAAAACCATTCCCACTCAGCTTTCCTGGTGAACGCATCTGCAGAAACCGTACGGATATCAGCCAGAACCACTGGCCTAATTATTCAGCTAGGAGAGGCCTGTGGCTGAAGTCATGGGAATCAACTTCAAAAACAGATTATGCGGCATCCCCTTGACAGGCGAATTACTGCTCAGACCCGACCTGGAAACTGTGTTGGACAGAACTGCAGCCAAAAACAAGGGATTTCTTCAAACCAAAAAGAGTAAGGGGAAAACACTCTTTCGCCAATCCAGAGGGTTCGATAAGATGGGTCCAAAAAAGCGCTGGACACAACAAAACAAACCCGGCAAAGAGGAAACTATCCTCAAGCCACCCATCCCTAAGAACAAAAAACAATGACGGTTCCAGAGCGGGGAAAGGGGGGTAGCTCCTCGACCGCCAGGGGAGGAAATCAGGGAAAACGCAGTTTCTCCGTGGCCCAGTAGTGGTAAGCTACTTAATAGGGCTTTCCTGTCGCTCCCTGACCAAGTACCTAAGTATCTTCCTAGCCACAGTGGATCAGCAGGAGGGGCATGTACTGATAGGAAAAAACTACCCAAGATGCCTAAGGTTGGTGGTGCTAAGGTTGGTTTCCCCTCCACATCTTCCATACATGCTCTGCTGGTTGCCACCTAGTCAGTTCCCAGGATCTGCTTACAGCTAAGGTCCTAAAGCCCCGTACACACGCGTCAATAATTGGCCGAGAATTTTCGGCCAACGTCCAATCGGCCGATTTTCGGCTTGTTAGTATGATGCTTCCGACAACCGACTCCGACTTTTCGGCCGAATAAAATCTGGTGTGCAGGCTATAAAATTTTTGTTGGCCGTCAACACAACGGCCGATTTTCCGTCAGTCAGTACAGATTTCGGCAGACCAAAATCTGATGAGCAAGACTGGGCATGCTCAGAGAAGAAAAAACACACGGAAAGTAAACCAGCACATGACATCACTTCTGAAGTAGATTTTTGTTGGCCGAGAAAATTTGTGTGCAGTCTAGGCACATTCCAACCAACAAAACACCACTCTGGACAAAAGTCGGACGATCGGTCGGCCGATAATCGTTGCGTGTGTACGAGGCATAAGCCTTATGACACCTAATACAGCTACTCATGAAACTAGGGCCAGGTCCGGGCAAGCTGCTGTTCTGTGAATCAGCAGCTGAACAAAATGCCAGTCTACAAAAAAGCATAGCTTGCTTGCTGGGGTTGAGCGTGGAAGGAGTAACGCCGCTACTATCCCTGAGATCCCATACAGGAGCGTGCCAGAGGGAGTCTTACTTCACTCACTTAGGGAACCTCGGCGCGCAGCCTCATCTAATACTTCTAGGCCTAGCAAACTTCCTGATGCAAGGGTGGATCAGCCACCTGAGCCACAAGGTCATGAGGTATTCGGCCTGGTGCCTGAAAGGACAAGGTTGCAGAACAATGGTCTGTCTTACAGGGTGATTGACACCATCTTAGCCAGCAGAAAACCGGTGACTAGAGCCATTTATGAGAAAGTGAGAAAAAAGTTTGTCCTCTGGTACGAGAACAAAAGGAACCCCCTCAAAGGGACTATTCCGGCAATCTTAGATTTTTTGCAGGAAGGAGTGGACAAGGGTTTTTCTCATACCACATTAAAGGTTCAAGTGGCAGCCCTATCTTCCCACCTAGATACTGTATTAGGCTGGCGGAAGACACGCTCATAAAAAGATTCCTGCTCTCTTTAAGGAAAGCCACACCCATGAGGTGCAGCAGAACTCCAACATGGGACCTCGCCACGGTACTCAAGGGATTCCTTCTGGCACCCTTCGAACCACTGGTGGATAGTTTGGATAAATACCTTACACTAAAAAAAGTACTCCTGGTGGCGCTGGTATCAGCAAGAAGAGTCAGGGAAATTCAGGCTCTATCCATGATAGAACCTTACTGTTTACCTCTGGCAGATAAAATTATTCTCACACCAGATCCTTCTTTCCTACCGAAAGTCTCTTCAACTTTCCACAGAGCTCAGGAGGTGGTGGTCACTCCCTCCCTTCCAAATTCTGTGGATAGTAGGAAAAGAGTCACTTATAACAATCTGGATATAAGGAAGATACGGATAGCTTACCTTGAAAGAACTAAAGCATGGCGTAAAACAACCACGCTATTCATCCTCCATGCAGGAGTGAACAAAGGGAAGTCGGCTTCGAAAAGTACGATAGCCAGATGGATAAAGCTTACTATTCAAACAGCTTACCAAGCATTAGACCTCGCGCCGCCGAGCAGAGTCACAGCCCACCCAACCAGGGCTTGGGCATCATCAAGTGCAGAAAGAGACTGGGCTGCACCGGAGCAGATCTGCAGGGCAGCGACATGGTCGAGTTTCAATACCTTTACAAGGCATTACCGTATCGACCAGCTGTCCTGCCAAGACCAGATATTTGATCACAAGGTGTAGTAAGTATTGTTTGAGACATCCTCTCAGGTGCTGCCCTGGAAGGCGATTAGAGAAAACAGAGTTAGGTACCTGGTAACTCTTTTTCTAACAAGTCTTCCAGGGCAGCATCAGTTCCCGCCCTAAACATTAGAAAAGGAGCTTTGAGGATTCAAAGAGCTTACTGAGGGGTCCTTCGGTACTTTGATATTACTGAGGCTGAAGGTATGACTGACTTTTTTTTATAATGGTGGACTAATGTGTTTCCTGTTTCAGGTGAGAGGAGCCTATCTCTCAGGTGCTGCCCTGGAAGACTTCTTAGAAAAAGAGTTACCAGGTACCTAACTCTGTTATTTTTTTTTGCACGAAGTGAAGAGCACAGACATTTCTTTGGGAATTATTTCTGTTACTTTTGGAACATTCCTTGACTTTTTGACCATTCATATAAAAGGGAGCACTTAAGAATATATGGTTTGCATATACTTTGATACTATTTTTGGTGCACTGCCTAATTCATATTCACTTGCATTGAGATATATATATATATATATATATATATATATATACAGTGCCTTGCGAAAGTATTCGGCCCCCTTGAACTTTGCGACCTTTTGCCACATTTCAGGCTTCAAACATAAAGATATAAAACTGTAATTTTTTGTGAAGAATCAACAAAAAGTGGGACACAATCATGAAGTGGAACGAAATTTATTGGATATTTCAAACTTTGTTAACAAATAAAAAACTGAAAAATTGGGCATGCAAAATTATTCAGCCCCTTTACTTTCAGTGCAGCAAACTCTCTCCAGAAGTTCAGTGAGGATCTCTAAATGACTAATAATGATAAATAGAATCCACCTGTGTGTAATCAAGTCTTCGTATAAATGCACCTGCACTGTGATAGTCTCAGAGATCCGTTTAAAGCGCAGAGAGCATCATGAAGAACAAGGAACACACCAGGCAGGTCCGAGATACTGTTGTGGAGAAGTTTAAAGCCGGATTTGGATACAAAAAGATTTCCCAAGCTTTAAACATCCCAAGGAGCACTGTGCAAGCGATAATATTGAAATGGAAGGAGTATCAGACCACTGCAAATCTACGAAGACCTGGCCGTCCCTCTAAACTTTCAGCTCATACAAGGAGAAGACTGATCAGAGATGCAGCCAAGAGGCCCATGATCACTATGGATGAACTGAAGAGATCTACAGCTGAGGTGGGAGACTCTGTCCATAGGACAACAATCAGTCGTATACTGCACAAATCTGGCCTTTATGGAAGAGTGGCAAGAAGAAAGACATTTCTTAAAGATATCCATAAAAAGTGTAATTTAAAGTTTGCCACAAGCCACCTGGGAGACACCAAACACGTGGAAGAAGGTGCTCTGGTCAGATGAAACCAAAATCAAACTTTTTGGCAACAATGCAAAACGTTATGTTTGGCGTAAAAGTAACACAGCTCATCACCCTGAACACACCATCCCCACTGTCAAACATGGTGGTAGCAGCATCATGGTTTGGGCCTGCTTTTCTTCAGCAGGGACAGGGAAGATGGTTAAAATTGATGGGAAGATGGATGGAGCCAAATACAGGACCATTCTGGAAGAAAGCCTGATGGAGTCTGCAAAAGACCTGAGACTGGGACGGAGATTTGTCTTCCAACAAGACAATGATCCAAAACATAAATCAAAATCTACAATGGAATGGTTCACAAATAAACATATCCAGGTGTTAGAATGGCCAAGTCAAAGTCCAGACCTAAATCCAATCGAGAATCTGTGGAAAGAACTGAAAACTGCTGTTCACAAACGCTCTCCATCCAACCTCACTGAGCTCGAGCTGTTTTGCAAGGAGGAATGGGCAAAAAATTTAGTCTCTCGATGCGCAAAACTGATAGAGACATACCCCAAGCGACTTACAGCTGTAATCGCAGCAAAAGGTGGCACTACAAAGTATTAACTTAAGGGGGCTGAATAAATTTGCACGCCCAATTTTTCAGTTTTTTATTTGTTAAAAAAGTTTGAAATATCCAATAAATTTCGTTCCACTTCATGATTGTATCCCACTTGTTGATTCATCACAAAAAATTACAGTTTTATATCTTTATGTTTGAAGCCTGAAAAATGGCAAAAGGTCGAAAAGTTCAAGGGGGCCGAATACTTTCGCAAGGCACTGTGTGTGTGTGTGTGTGTATATATATATATATATATATATAATGTATTGTCATTTTGATTTTGTGTGTATACAAGGAGTAAGTCATATATTTGTTTGATGTTTTTAAGCACGAGTGCACTTTTATTGGTATGCACTTAAGGGCTCTTTCACACGGTCCGTGCTGCTCAGGGGGATCGATCCGCGATCCCCGCTGAGCCAGCGGATGACAGCTCCGTCTCCGCTTGCAGTGCGGAGAGGGAGGTGTCACAGCCCCCGCTGCTCTCTATGGGGGATCGGATGAGAGCGGACCGCCTGTCCGCTCTCATCCGATCCGATACCTGAACGGATGGAAAAATAGGTTTTCCATCTGTCCAGATTTCACGGACAGGATCGGATACGGGTGTCAGTGGGTGTCAGCGGAGGTGTCTCCGCTGACATCCGCTGCCCCATAGAGCTGCATGGAGGATCCGATCAGATCTGCCTAAAAAACTGACAGGCGGATCTGATCGGATCGCCCGTGTGAAAGAGCCCTTACACTTTTAGGATATATCTACATAGCAAAGCGATGCATCATTTTAAATTTGCATATTTTATTTTAATGTGGGGATGCATTTGATAGATGTAAACAGCTGCTATATATACAGATTTCTGATTCACGGTAGCACATAAGAACCCCTTATTAAACGATATGTCTGGGGGAAATCAAATACAGCTCACAATCCAAATAACACCATTTCTAAAGTAAAGCATGGAGTTTAACTGAACTTAAGCAGTTCTGCAAAGAAGAGTGGAAAATTATTGCAAAGTCTAGATGTGCAAAATTAGTAGAGACATATCCCAACAGAAAAAAGGCTCTAATTAAAGTAAAAGGTGGTCCAACAAAATACTGACATAAGGGGGGGTGATACTTTTTCCAACTCAGTGATTCTGTTTTTGATTTTTTTTTTTACTTTTTTTCTGAGATATTGGTGTTATATCTTTCACTTGGGTGCAAATACAAGCTGGATAAAACAAAAACTGTGTCTGTCTAAATTTCAGGCTGAAAAGTCACAAAATGTGATTATTTTAAAGGGTGGTGATTCTTTTCTATACCCACTATATAATGGATACAGTCTCTACCACTAACTGTCATTGGTGAGGATTTTCTGTGAGAAAATGGACAATGCAATATACAGCAAGAACTTACCCCTGTCCTCCAGTGACCCCCAGAGAGGAAAAGGCAGCCGGAGACACGTCAAAGAGGATAACACACAAAGTTTAATTTGGATCGGCCCACTTTATTGACTTTCTACCTGTTGTGTCTGATTGACAGGAAGAAAAACCAAAGGAAGAGGAACCGCCCGCCCAAACCCCAGGTGAGTCCCTTCCATCTGTCACCTGGAAATCAATGGGTTAAACATTTTAAGGATACTAATTTGGAAATTCTTTGTCTTCGCAGCAACCAGAAAAGACTCTAAAGTCAGGTGAGTGCAGGAAACAAGATGGATGCTTCTAGAAAAAAAATTTCTGCCCCATTATTACATATATAACTTATATTTTTTGTTCCCTCCCCCAGCACGGAGAGTACAGGGTGAGTAATAATGTCTGGATAAATATCTTTTTCTTGCCATTTCTCTTTAATTTCCCTGTTTTCTTTTATGCTTTATCCTATCTTCTAAATCCTATCCTATATACAGTATCTGATCCTATATATATCTTACATATCTGACCCTATAAATGCTTTCTTATAAATTCTATCTTATATGTCTGATCATATATATATATATATATATATATATATATATATATACCTTTACAGGGCTTTTTTCAGGCGGAACTTGGTGGAACTCAGTTCCACCACCTCTGGCTCAGGTCCTCTGCTTTCTGCTCACCACTACCACTTGTAAACATAGAACTCCAGCTTTTGTGTTTACAAGTGACAGCTCCTAGAGATCTGATCTCCTGAGTGGCTCCCACTAAGACCGGATAGGGACATGGGAGATGTAGGTGCCCAGGGTGCAGTGCAGATGACCACACCCTCACTGGATGATCTCCCTGCAAGTGAAAAAGGCAGAGCCACATATAGTGTGCGGGGAGGTACTAGAGCTGGCTGGGTGCTTCAGCCTAATACAGCAACAATAGTAAGACATGTGAAAGATGGTGGAGCTTTTAAGGTTGGGGGGGGGGGGATGGAGGCAGTGGAGGGGGGGGGGGGTTGCATGCAGAGGTCAAAGCTGAAGAGGAGTGAAGGTGAGATGTGGATGGGGATGCAGAGGTACGCAGCTGGGGAAGAAGGCTTAACTGTGCACTCTGTATACAGTGCACCCCTAAACTCTGCACTCTGTACGTAATGCACTCCTGGTATTTAAAGGGGAGTTCCACCCAAAAGTGAAACTTCCGCTCATTTGCTTCCTCCCCCCCCCCCCCCCTCTGGTGACAGATTTGGCACCTTTCAGGGGGGAGGGGGGAACAGGTACCTGTTTTTGACAGGCACCCTTCCCCACATCCGGGAGATGGCGCCGCGGCGCTGTTACTCTGAAGTTAAGCCCCCTCCTCCTTCCCCCCGCCACCTAGCCAATCCGAATGTGCAGCACACATCGCGCATGCGCAGTAGGGACCCGCTCGTGAAACCGCAGGGCTTCACTGCCGGGTTCCCTTACCAGCAATGGCGGCGACAGCACCTGACAGCCGATGGAAACATCGGCTGCGGTGCCGACATCGCTGGACTCCAGTACAGGTAAGTGTCCTAATATTAAAAGTCAGCAGCTACAGTATGTGTAGGAGCTGACTTTTAATTTTTGGAGGGGGAGGCTGGAACACCGCTTTAATGCCCTTTTAAGACTCTTCCACTCTTAGTGAAATTTTACCACACCCTGTATTGGATGCAGTTTGGAGGGTGTGTGTGGGGTTTGAGGGTTTTTTTTTTTTTTGGGGGGGGGGGGGGGGGCGTCGTGGTTGAGTTCCTGCACCTATTTTCTGAGAAAAAAAGCTCTGCCTGTGTGTATATATATATATATATATATATATATATATATATATATCATACATTGTGTGCACAAGTATGCAAGTGAGTATTTTGACCAAATCATAATTTTTATGCATATTGTCCAACTCCAAGCTGTATAAACCTATGCTTATTGGATTTAAGCATATCAAGTGATGTGTATTTGTGTAATGAGGGAGGGTGTGGCCTAAGGAGATCAACACCCTATATCAAGGTGTGCAGAATTATTAGGCAGCTTCTTTTCCTCAGGCAAAATTTGCCAAAAAAGAGATTTAACTGACTGAAAAGCCAAAAATTGTAAAAAGCTTTTCAGAGGGGTGCAGCACTCTTGAAATTGCTAAGATATCGGGGCGTGATCACAGAACCATGAAACGTTTTGTTGCAAATAGTCAACAGGGTTGCAAGAAACATGTTGAGCAAAAAAAAGATGCACATTAACAGCCAAAGGTTTGAGAAGAACCAAACATGAAGCTACCAGGAACCCATTATCCTCCAGTGCTGTCATATTCCAGAACTACAACATATCTGAAGTATCCAGAAGTACAAGGTGTTCAGTGCTCAGAGACATGGCCAATGTAAGGAAGGCTGAAACCCGACCACCACTGAACAAGACACATACGTTGAAATGTCAGGACTGGGCCAAGAAATATCTGAAGACATATTTTTCTTTCACTTAAATCCTATTAGAAATAATAAGAAAAATGGACAGTTACATAGCAAAAAATACTATGTGGAAATGTAAACAAGAATTAGAGAAGTTTTCCTCCGCAGATATTGAACTTTAAACAATGATAAAGGCATGAAAAATGATCGATCAATACAACATTGAATCATTAGGAGATTAGTTATCAGAGCCCTCCTTTACAATGCGATGCACTTTATTTCTGAAGAAGGCCCTTCAACTGGGGGTCCTAGAGTTAACAAAAACAATACAGTTGTCCATGGGACCCCCCAAAAAAAAGGGGGTGTACCCCTTTTACTCATAGGCTTAAGGATAATACCAAGGCAGAGAGGAGCAGAGGAGAAAGATGGAAAGGTAAGAGAATAAGACGAGAAAAGGGAAAAAAGAAAGAGAAAGAGGGAAAAAAAAAAGGGCATGGGAGGGGTTTTGAAAGGGAAGAGGAGGCTTTCTCAGCTCCGGAGGCTTACTAAGGATATGTCAACACATCATGTAGATTTAAATTCCAGGAAGTACGTAGGCGGTTGCGTCAATGGGAAGTAAGCTAGCCAAGGCTGCCACATACGTAAGAATTTATCATGTGTGTCAGTTAGTATCGCCGTCCATTTCTCGTTCACCAGGGTACCGTGCACTCTATTTTTCACTTCGTCAAACTTGAGAATTGGCGTCTTCCACGCTTTTGCAATTATCTGTTTTGTGGCCGAAAAAATATGACACACAAGAGTACGCTCTTGCTTGGTAGCGCCTTTTATCAGTTTTGGTAGAAGTGCCTCCCAGGGGTCTTTTCGTACATTTTTATGTAACACAAATTGACCATGGTATAGACCCTTATCCACAGTCTTTTGACCTTAGGGCATGTCCATGATATATTTTTCATGTCTCCTAGATCTGAGCATTCCCTAAAGCATGTAGAAGAGTAAGTAGGGAGGCATTTCGCAATTCTGACCGGAGTAAAGTACCATTGGGACAAAACATTAAAGGGATTTTCTAAAGATGTTACATTACGGGAGGAGCTGAATAATGCCTCCCACATTTTTTTCCAAGTTTCAGGGGTTTGCGTGGCATCAAAGTCCCTTTCCCAGTTGGAACAGTAAGATAGGACAGGAAAGTTAGAGTTGTTTAGTATGGAAGAGTATAATAAAGAGATAAGGCCTTGGGTTATGGGGGACGTCCGACATCTGGTTTCAAATGCCGTCACGGTCATTGATCAATCATGGCTTTTTGTCCAGGATTCCAACAGAAGACGAATTTGGAGATAGTGGAATTTCTCAGAGTCTGGAATGTCATACGTATCCTTGAGATATTGGAAGGTGAAGATGCCCTGAGTGGACAATAAAGACTGAACTGTCATTAAGCCTTTGCTACACCACCAGTGGTAGCTCCAATAACTCTCCAAGCCCAGAGGGAATAAAGGACAATTAAATAATTCAAGAAGAGGGAGGTGCAGTGATAGCAATTGGGCTGAATATTTTATAGAGTCCCATACAGCAAGGGTGTGGGACAGGACTGAATTTAAAGGCTTAGGGTGCAGTTGAGGGGGAAGCCAAGGTAAAGAATCGAGTGGGACCAGGTCGGTATATACTACCACAATAAAGGTCCAGAGTGGTGGAGCTTAACCTGCAAAGAGTTGAGCAAGAGGAGCTATCTGTGCTGCCTTGTAATAATAAATGATGTTCAGCATCCCTAGCCCTCCCTGAGTCTTAGGTTTATAAAGTAGATATCTGTTCAGTCTCGGTTTGACTGAGCCTCATATAAACTTAAAGAGAAGGCGGTGCAGGGAGGGTGCAAGATATGCGGGGGGACCAGAACAGGCAGAACTCTGAAGGAGTAGAGCAGTTTTGGCAAAAGAGTCATCTTACTGCATATATCCGACCCAGACAGGAAATGTGTGATTTGTTCCACGACCCCAAAAAGCAAGTCAAAGCTTTATTAAGGTGGGGATAGTTGGCACCATATAAAGCCGAATATGTCAAGGTAAGCATAATCCCAAGGTATGGAATGGAGTCTGACCATTGGAAGGAAAAATGGTCCTGCACCATCCGAAGAGGTTCATCGTTAACGGAAACATTCATCGCGCAGGACTTAAAGACAGGTTTTTCAAAGGTTTTATGGACTCATGAGATGAGAGTGACTCTTGACGGACCAGATAGATGGGCCTGTGGCTGGATCAGTAAATGGCACAGAGCTCCCGACACTATCAAGGTGGAGGTGGGGTACTGGTATGGGCTGGTATTATTAAAGATGAGCTAGTTGGACCTTTTCAGGTTGAAGATGGATGTAAAATTACCAAGCCTACTGCCAGTTTTTAAAAGACACTTTCTTCAAGCAGTGGTAAAGGAAAAAGTCTGCATCTTTTAAGAAGACCATGATATATATGCAGGACAATGCTCCATCACACGCATCAAAGTACTCCATTGTGTGGCTAGCCAGTAAATGCCTTAAAAATTAAAGAATAATGACATGGGCCCCTTCCTAACCAGATCTAAACCTTATTGAGAACTTGTGGGCCCTTCCTAAATAGAAGATTTACAGTGAAGGAAAACAGTACACCTCTCATAACAGTGCCTGGGAGGCTGTGGTTGCTGCTGCACAAAAAGTTGATCGTCAACAGATCAAGAAACTGACAGATTCCATGAATGGAAGGCTTATGACTGTTATTGAAAGGAAGGGTGGCTATACTGGTCACTGTTTTTTTTTTTAATGTCAGAAATGTTTATTTGTAAATTTTGAGGAGTTTGTTTATTAATCTCACTTTAAGAGCCCATTGACATTGAGGCGACACGACTTCGGGGGGCGACCTGGGAAGTCGCGTGCACCGTGACTTCGGCGCGACTTGCAGAGACTTCACATAATGGAAGTCTATGCAAGTCGCTCCGAGGTCACCCCAAAGTAGTACAGGACCCTTTTTCTAAGTCGGAGCGACTTGTGTCGCTCCTATTAGAACGGGTCCTGTACTACTCAATGGACCGCGACATACCGCGACTTGTCAGGCTGACAAGTCGTCTGACAAGTCGCGCTAATGTGAATGGGCTCTAACAGATGTAAATAAACAAGTAAGATGGTAAAATTATCATTTTTCATTTAGGTTTATAATAATTTTGCATGCTAATAGTTGCTCAATAATTGTGCACACATAGATATTCCCCTAATAAAGCCAAAACCCCACTTTTACTTTCTTAAATATTCAGGTTTGAGGTTTATTAAAATTTTGAATTGACAAAGAGCACAGTAGTTGTTCAATATTGAAATTAATCCTCAAAAAACTTGCTTAATAATTGCGTATACATTGTATATCCTCTTAATCCTATCCTACATATCTGACCCTAATATATATGCTTTTTAAAAATCCTATCCTATATACAGTATCTCACAAAAGTAAGTACACCCCTCACATTTTTGTAAAAATTTTATTATATCTTTTCATGTGACAACACTGAAGAAATTACACTTTGTTACAATGTAAAGTAGTGAGTGTACAGCTTGTATAACAGTGTAAATTTGCTGTCCCCTCAAAATAACTCAACGCACAGCCATTAATGTCTAAACCTCTGGCAACAAATATGAGTACACCCCTAAGTGAAAATGTCCAAATTTTTAGTGTATGCACTACTTTTGGTTCGGTCCAGCATGATATCAGCCTGTTCTAATTAATGGGCTGAAATCACATTGCACCTGGGTAGTATGTGAATCACACAGGAATGCACAGTGTGTTCCTGTACTATTCATGATGTGAACCGTGCCACAGGCAGACCGCACATAGGTATTCTTTGCTGTGACAACATCATCATATTACTGGTGGATATACCACCATCCATGTTATATCACGTTTTCTATATGAGTAAAGATGTTTGTGAAGTTTGCCCATCATCATAGTGTAAAGGTGAGTGACTCTGGAACAGCAATAATGTTTTAATAACCCCCCCCCCCACCCATTCCCTCCCCCCATGATGTATAGAAAACACTAAGTACACCCTGTTAATAATGACAGTTACAGTATATATGTAGCACTGCCCCCGTAAGGACTGACAGACACTTTTCGGGCCCCCCTGAGTTACCAGCATACAGTTCTTTAGTTCTCCTTCTTTGGCTCGTTTCAAGAATCAGTCCAGGGGTATTTGGTGGTTTTGTGTTTATTTAAATTAGGGATAGGAGAAGGGAATAGTGGGATACCCCAAATTAACTATGCACAAATGGTTGAGGACTCCTATCTTCAGGTATAGCCAGGCTGTTGATTCACCCTGCCACTATAAGTGGATTTAGGAATTGAGTCTCTTTACTAAGATGACTTGGTGAGCTTGTAATTTTCTTCAGGATACTCTCTCTAGCATCCTCTTTCCATCCACTGCCTATCCTACACTTGGGGTGGCCCTCCTCAGGTCAGGCCCCTCGACACGAGTCCCTGTACTCACGATACTGTGGTCCCAGGGTCTCCAGTGTCTCCCCCTCAGTCGGCTCTCCTGGACCTCTGGGTTCAGCTTCTCTCATCCGTTCCTCCGGTCCTCAGGACGACCTCCTGCAACCACATGCCATTGCTACAGAGGAGGAGGCAGCTGCCCCCCCCCCTCCGGGACTCTGATCTCTAGCAAAAGACCCTGCAGCACATGTGCTCCTGGCTTTTATACAGTATCCCGGAATGCACCTGCCCTCTGCCAATCACCAGAGCTGTATCAAAGCCTATGCATCCATTCGTCAGGTTTCCTCCCACTGTCAAACATGCCTCCCTATTGGACCAGTGTGAAACTCTTTCTAGACACAACGAATCGCATATTAAGCACATTGAGCAGACCTTACTAACCAATTCTGCTCTCTGGTAGGCAGAGACCAATATAGATTTACCTGGTAAGCAGACAAGGCTCAAAACTATACTTTCTCACTAGCACCTACCCAAGATTGCCAACTATCCCTTAAAGGAGCGGCACACTGCATTAGATTAATAATATACAAATGTTTTGTTGGCAGAGTTCTGAGCTGGATCACTCAGGGCCTGGAGAAGGTCATCCCGCAGCCCGTGACAAAACAGGTACGCTGCCGACATTCTGTTGTATGAAGATCTTTATATACATAGAGAATACCAACATATCCAGACTGTAGGGTCAGCCGGATGGTGTGTGTGTTTATGGTAACCCCCCTATGGGCATGTGGGCCCATAATGAAACTCCCTGGATAGGGTATGTGGGGCCATGGAGTCCCCCAATATGTGTATGTGTGCCTGTGGCAAACCCCCCTGTATAGTGTATGTGTGCCTATAATGAACTCTCTGAATGGTGTATGGGTGCCCAACTGCCCATGGTGAACAATCTGGATGTTGTATGTGGACCCATAAAAAATACTCACTATATAGTGTATGTTGACCTATGCTGATTCTCTGGATGGTTATGTGTTCCCATTATGACCCCCCCTGTATAGTACATGGCCGTTTATGTTTACCCCTCAGATGATGTTTGTGAGCCCATGGCGACCCTCTTGTATCGTGTTTGTTGGCCCATGGAGACCCCCTGTATGGTGTTTGTTGGCCCATGGAGAGCCCCCCGTATGGGGTTTATAAGCCCATGTAGAACCTTCCTGAATGGTGTTCGTGGGCCCATGGAGAGCCCCCCGTATGGGGTTTATAAGCCCATGTAGAACCTTCCTGAATGGTGTTCGTGGACCCATGGAGAGCCCCTGTATGGGGTTTAAAAACCCATGTAGAACCTTCCTGAATGGTGTTTTTGGGCCCATGGAGATCCCCTGTATGGTGTTTGTTGGCCCATGGAGAGCCCTCCGTATGAGGTTTATAAGCCCATGTAGAACCTTCCTGAATGGTGTTTGTGGGCCCATGGAGAACCCCCCGTATGGGGTTTATAAGCCCATGTAGAACCTTCCTGAATGGTGTTTGTGGGCCCATGGCGATCCCCTGTATGGTGTTTGTAGGCCCATGGAAACCCACTGTATGGTGTTTGTGGGTCCATGGTGATCCCCTAATGACAGTGTAGGCTCCCTGTTATGTCTTCATGTTGGTGACAACACACATCATTTTCTTTTTCCCAACAGGACTCACAGAACGTTATGCTCTGCCAAGTGGAGCAAAGTAAGTGTGTGCTCTTTAATCCTCTTTCCTCCCGTTGCATTATGGATGTTTGCTATAATTAGATTAGTGAGGCTCAGGTGCTGTGAATGTGGGTCAAACATGCTCTGTACGGCCTGTCAGTGTCAGGGAGAGATTGGGGTATTCTGACCAAATGTCTCATTATGGGGTCACCACCTGTCATGTGACTTTACCCATAGTGGAATTTTATTCCTGCACCTCATAGATTCTCACAAGACTTTCATTGAACATGCCTGGTGGTGAGAACCTCTCATTGACAAATATAAGAAACCTTTTATGCAGATTGCGAGCTCTGCTCACGTAAAATGCACTCTGAGCATCAGACAGGTTCATAGCCTCGACACACCAGGCCTGATGCTTCAACACGGTAGAATCTTTTTCATAGACATTGGATGTTGGTTGGAAGGTCTGATCAGTGAAGGATCTCCCCATAGATTGTGCAGTTACGGGAATGTCTATCCTTAGGATAGACCCCCCTGGCTGCACTGTATGATCATGAACTGATAGCACGCATTCCAGAATATATATTCCGGATGATCAATCCTCCCCCCACCTATGTAATTCAGTGTGCAGAGACAATCACTTATAGAATGATCTTTTGGTGGTCAGATCTTCCACCTTTCGCCTTTCTCCGGGGTACGATGATGGATGGCGCTCGGTGTGGGTCAGTCTGGACGATATTAATTGTTTTCACTTCTCCTTTGTTTCAGAGGGAAGTGGGGTGTAACTGACCCCTGAAACAATGGAAAACAGAAGACCGGCACCCTCTCCATCCGCTCCATCCACCTCACCATCCAGTCTAATGACCAAGATGGAGAATGCGCTTCATTCTCAGACTGGTGACCGCCATCCAGTGGATTTCGGAGGCTTGTAGCGCCTAGTGGCTGGTTTAACTGCGGACATTCCTTGTAAACGAAGGCTTAGCAATTAGTAGCTGGACAAATAACAGCAGCAATCTAATAATATATGTTAAGTGACCGACATACCACCAGAACTTTCCATTTATTACATGACTGGCAGGACCCAGAATCAGAATGTGATGTGCTTACTGTCAGGACCGAGGGGAGAGACTTGAATAAAATGAGAAATACCAGAACCTATTGTGATTTCTGTTCTGATTGTTGAATGATGGTCAATGCAGTGAGCAACCAATCAGTGAGAGCTGTGAAAGATGAGTTCTGGTTGGTTTGGGTTACATCTTATATAAATCACAAAACAGGCTGTGTCTGTGGGGCTGCCCCCAAAGAGCTCAGGATACCCAGTGGTGTAGTGTCTCTCCTGCATGTTTTGAGTCTGCTCCATCTATGCACCCCTTTGCACCTTGTCGCCTTCACCTGATGTAACCAATCAAATTGTATTCCAGTGTGTGTTGGAACTATACGAGTACTAATAAGACATGAAATAGCCATGTCCACCCATGAACCCCCCCCCCCCCCCATTATTTTATTCTAGAGGCTCCACCCATGTGAAGTAAGCAGGGTATGTGCCCTGTGAATGAAAGTGACACTGCCCCCAGGCTTTCCCCTCCCCTGCAGTGTCAACATTTTCTCACCTCCCCTGCAATATCACAGCAGTCTGCCCTCCACAGCAGTGTCAGCTATGCCCTCACAACTGCCAATGTCTCAGCGCTCCTCCCTCACCTGCAGGGTAACAGTTTTCTTCCTCTCTCCCTTCTCCCGCAATGTTCCCTCCCCTGCAGGGTCAGAGTTCTCTCCCCTTCCCTGCCACACCGCCCCTCCCCTGCAGTTTCACCATTCTCACTACTGCTAGCAGTACCACAGTTCTTACCCCACCCCTGCATTGTCACAGTTCTCTCCCCTCCCATGCAGTCTCCTAGTTTCCTTCCCTCCCCTGTAGTGTCATGGTTCTCTTCCCTCCCCTGCAGTGTAACAGTTTTCTCCCCTCACCTGCAGTGTAACAGTTTTCTCCCCTCCCCTGCAGTGTAACAGTTTTCTCCTCTCCACTGCAGTGTCATAATTTTCTCCACTCCCCTGTATTGTTACAGTTCTCTCCCCTCCTCTGTAGGAGAACTGTGACATTGCAGCCGTCACAGTTCTCTCCCCTCCCCTACAATGTCACAGTTCTCTCCCCCTCCTTTGCAGTGTCACAGTTCTCTCCCCTCCCTGCAATGGTAAAGTTCTCTAACCTCTCCTGCAGGGTTACAGTTCTCTCCCATTCCCTGAACATGTCATACATCTCTTCCTCCCTCCCCTGCAGGGTCACTTTCCCCCCACCCCCAAAGTGTCACAGTTCTCTCCCCTCCCCTGCAGTGTCACAGCTCTCTCCCCTCCCCTGCAGGGTCACAATCTCGCCCTTCGTTCTTTCCCCGCAAGTCACAGTTCTCTCTCCTCTCTTTCCCTGCAGGGTCTCAGTTCTCTCCCCTCCCCTCTCCTCCCCTGCAGGGTCACAGCTCTCTCCCCTCCCCTGCAGGGTCACAGTCTCCCCTTTCCTTGTTTCCCCGAAAGTCACAGTTCTCTCTCCTCCCCTTCCCTGCAGGGTTTCAGTTCTCTCTCATCCCCACCCCTGCAGGGTCACTGCTCTCTCCCCTCCCCTGCAGGGTCACAGCTTTCTCCCCACCCCTGCTGGTT
This sequence comes from Pelophylax lessonae, assembly GCF_965119305.1. Classification (NCBI taxonomy): domain Eukaryota; kingdom Metazoa; phylum Chordata; class Amphibia; order Anura; family Ranidae; genus Pelophylax; species Pelophylax lessonae. Next base: position 202,785,608 of record NC_138777.1, on the reverse strand, counting down.
TACAGTTCTCCCCCTCCCTGCAGTGTCCTAAATCTCTTTCTCCCTCCCCTGCAGTCTCATAGTTCTCTCGCCTCCCCTGCAGGTTTATATATCTCTCTCCCCCCCGCAGTGTCATAAATCTCTTTCTCCCTCCCCTGCAGTCTCATAGTTCTCTCACCTCCCCTGCAGGTTTATATATCTCTCTCCCCCCGCAGTGTCATAAATCTCTTTCTCCCTCCCCTGCAGTTTCATAGTTCTCTCGCCCCCCCTACAGGTTTATATTTCTCTCCCCCTGCAGTGTCATAAATCTCTTTCTCTCTCCCCTGCAGTCTCATAGTTCTCTCACCTCCCCTGCAGGTTTATATTTCTCCCCCCCTCCCCCCGCAGCGTCATATATCTATTCTTCCCTCCCCTGCAGTCTCATAGTTCTCTTACCTCCCCTGTAGTGCAGTGTTAATTTTGGCAGCAAATTTCAATTTAGTTTTAGTCTTAGTCTTAGGACTAAAATGGCATTTTAGTTTTAGTCCCATTTTAGTCTTCTGCAAGTGCTTTAGTTTTAGTCGTATTTAGTCGACTAAAACTCCAGTACATTTTAGTCGACTAAAACTCCAGTACATTTTAGTTGACTAAAACTCCAGTACATTTTAGTCGACTAAAACGTCCTACATTTTAGTCGACTAAAACGTCCTACATTTTAGTCGACTAAAACATCCTACATTTTAGTCGACTAAAACATCCTACATTTTAGTCATCTATAATCGAATGGGTGTAGTTCAATTGTAATTTGTAATGCATTATTTAAGCATTTCTCTACAATTTCCAAACTCCTTATATACTACTACTGGTCCTGGAGTGAAAAATCTAATATGTTATTATTTATGGTATTAAGCTTTGAGCATGCACCAGTGTTAATTTTGGCAGCAAATTTCGATTTAATTTTAGTTATAGTCTTTTGACTAAAATGCCATTTTAGTTTTAGTCGTATTTTAGTCATCTGAATGGTTTTAGTTTTAGTCATATTTTAGTCTACTAAAATTGTGTTAATTTAGTCGACGAAAACATTTTAGTCGGTTTTAGTCGACGAAATTAACACTGCTTTAGTGTCACTATTCTCAAATTTGTGGACTTTGGGCTCAAATATGATGATCTTTTTCTCAGCCAGTATGCACAGAAAATAAAGATCAATATGTCAAACAACATGTGTTTTAACTCAGAGTATTTTAGCTTTTTATTGTTTCCAGCAAAGCGGTGTTGCACCAATACGTTGTGTGATGTCATGAAGTCCTGTTATTGTTTGCTCATTCAGATGACGTAACATTATAAATGTGTATCAATGCATGGACTATCATTTCCTGATCTCGGATCCAGATGCTGCATAAGGCTGACCCCCAAATAAAGAATATGTGGGAAACCATTGCAGCCAATCACATCTTCCAATCCTTTGAAATCTGTTTCTGATGCATTATTTGTTTCACGAAAGTGGACCTGTCAATATTCTTATGTCCACATTTTTAAATTCCTGACATGTCACAGTATGCAATAACAGTAGCATTTCTCAGAAAATGTCCACTTTTTATTATGAAAAAGCTGCCCTTGAGCTCCTGACATGACACTCCTTACATGATGTCATCAGCCTGCTGCAGGCAAAAGGAAGCATGTCATCAGTCTTTTTATCCCACAGTGATTAGACTGTACATCGTAACTTTGTAGCAAGTCACAAGGTGAGAGGCTGGGGCTAATCTGTGTCATTTGTGAACTCGGCCAAGAACTGCACAGGCACCAGAATTTACATGACTGTGCCATCTCAGTCCAGGAAGTAAGTGGTGACCTTGGCTGATGCCTGAACAAAGATGGTGCTGTGCTTCTGAATAAAGCAGATGAATGCATTGTCAGGGGGAGTATTGTGATCTCTGTGAGAGGTAATTAACACACCTGCAAGGGTTACACACACACACATTACTCAGCAGGCTGCACTTTAAAAAAAAATAATAGTCTTAGGATTCAGACTGAATGGAGGCATCTTGTGAAGATGTGATTCGGCCTAAATATTAATTGCCAAATGTAGAATGGGTGGAGCTTGAAGTGGGAGTGGCCTCTGGAAATATGGGGAAACTGAGAAAGCAGAGTGTCTGGAGATGTGTGGTTTGTTGTATGCGCGATAATGCCGAGATCCTTCTCTCCCTGCAGTCTCCATCTTACCATCAGAAACGGCAGAGGACAATCTGTGTGTGGAAGATTTAGAGACCGCCCCAGAGGAGCCCATCACCATTCCGTGTGTAGAAGAGGAAACGGCTGGTAGGTACCAGAAAATAATCAACAATTACCTTATCATACTCATCCAATATCCAAAACCTTATCATAAAACCAATAAAGAGCTTCCACCTGCAACCAATGAGAATTGGTCCTGTACTGGTCAAACGTAAGCAGAGTGAGTTCTGATTGGCTGCCACCAGTTACTGCACTGATGAATCAGAACTCTTTATTGAACAAGGCTGAAAGTGCTCTTCATAAGGACAGTATGTGGAAATTTCCCTAAAAGGTACCCACCAGGCAGAAACACATGATGAGGGCACCTAGATACAGGGAATGCATACTAATCATCTGTACCCTATTAATGCGCAGAAACAACCAGCACTGACATGACCTCAAAGGATGAGCCAACCCAACAAATCAACATCCTCCCTTAGGACTATCAACTGAGAGCATCTAGGACAGTGATAGCAAACCTTGGCACCCCAGATGTTTTGGAACTACATTTCCCATGATGCTCAACTACACTGCAGAGTGCATGAGCATCATGGGAAATGTAGTTCCAAAACATCTGGGGTGCCAAGGTTTGCCATCACTGATTTAGGATATCCATTAGCATTCCCAGAAAAATTTGGAGGACACTTTGTTGTGAAAGGAAGAAATTGTGGTATTCTGTGTACTGATGTACTGGACTCTACCCGTGGGACATTACATAGGATGCAGGGTGATTTCCAGAATGGTTCCCTACAGTAGTTTGTATCTCTGCATCTCCCACAATGGTGAGATTTCCCAGCTGTAATTTGTGTCTCTGCCCCTCCCACAATGGTGAGATTCTCCAGCAGTAATTTGCATCTGTCCCTCCCACAATGGTGAGATTCTCCAGCAGTAATTTGTATCTGTCCCTCCCACAATGGTGAGATTCTCCAGCAGTAATTTGCATCTGTCCCTCCCACAATGGTGAGATTCTCCAGTAGTAATTTGTGTCTCTGCCCCTCCCACAATGGTAAGATTTCCCAGCAGTAATTTGTGTGTCTGCCCCACCCACAATAGTGAGATTCTCCAGCAGTAATTTGTATCTGCCCCTCCCACAATGGGGATATTCTCCAGCAGTAGTTTGTATCTGCCCCTCCCACAATGGTGAGAATCTCAAGCAGTAATTTGTATCTGCCCCTCCCACAATGGTGAGATTCTCCAGCAGTAATTTGTATCTGCCCCTCCCACAATGGGGAGATTCTCCAGCAGTAATTTATATCTGCCCCTCCCACAATGGTGAAATTATCCAGCAGTAATTTATATCTGCCCCTCCCACAATGGTGAGATTCTCCAGCAGTAATTTGTATCTGCCCCTCCCACAATGGTGAAATTATCCAGCAGTAATTTATATCTGCCCCTCCCACAATGGTGAGATTCTCCAGCAGTAATTTGTATCTGCCCCTCCCACAATGGTAAGATTCTCCAGCAGTAATTTGTATCTACCCCTCCCACAATGGGGAGATTCTCCAGCAGTAGTTTGTATCTGCCCTCCCACAATGGTGAGATTCTCCAGCAGTAATTTGTATCTGCCCCTCCCACAATGGTGAGATTCTCCAGCAGTAATTTGCATCTGTCCCTCCCACAATGGTAAGATTCTCCAGAAGTAATTTGTATCTGCCCCTCCCACAATAGTGAAATTCTCCAGCAGTAATTTGCATCTGTCCCTCCCACAATGGTGAGATTCTCCAGCAGTAGTTTGTATCTGCCCTTCCCACAATGGTGAGAATCTCAAGCAGTAATTTGTATCTGCCCCTCCCACAATGGTGAGATTCTCCAGCAGTAATTTGTATCTGCCCCTCCCACAATGGTAAGATTCTCCAGCAGTAATTTGTATCTGTCCCTCCCACAATAGTGAAATTCTCCAGCAGTAATTTGCATCTGTCCCTCCCACAATAGTGAAATTCTCCAGCAGTAGTTTGTATCTGTCCCTCCCACAATGGTGAAATTCTCCAGCAGTAATTTGCATCTGTCCCTCCCACAATGGTAAGATTCTCCAGAAGTAATTTGTATCTGCCCCTCCCACAATAGTGAAATCCTCCAGCAGTAATTTGCATCTGTCCCTCCCACAATGGTGAGATTCTCCAGCAGTAGTTTGTATCTGCCCTTCCCACAATGGTGAGAATCTCAAGCAGTAATTTGTATCTGCCCCTCCCACAATGGTGAGATTCTCCAGCAGTAATTTGTATCTGCCCCTCCCACAATGGTAAGATTCTCCAGCAGTAATTTGTATCTGTCCCTCCCACAATAGTGAAATTCTCCAGCAGTAGTTTGTATCTGTCCCTCCCACAATGGTAAGATTCTCCAGCAGTAATTTGTATCTGCCCCTCCCACAATGGGGAGAATTACATGGAGAAGATTGTGTCTCTGCCCCTCCCACAATGGTTAGATTTCGGATTTCCCTGCAGTAGTTTTTGTCCCTGCCTCTTCCACAGTGGTGAAATTTCCAAGGAGAAGTTTGTGTCTCGGCTCCTCCCATATTAGTGAGATTTTCCAGCAGTGGTCTCTGTCCTTTCCCACAATGGTGAGATTTCTCTGAAATAGTTTCTTTGCCCCTCCCATAATGGTGAGCTGTCCCCACAGTAGTTTGTGTCTTCTACCCCTCCCACAATGGTAAGATTTCTCACCAGTATGTTTTTTTCTCTGCCCTCCCACAAGGATGACATTTCAATGGAGTTGTTTGTGTCTCTGCCCCTCCCACAATGATGAGATTTCCCCACAGTTGTTTGTGTCTCTGCCCCTCCCACACTGATGAGATTTCCCCACAGTGGTTTGTGCCTATGCCCCTCTCACAATAGTGAGATTTCCCCCAGTAGTTTGTGTCTCTGCCCCTCCATTTATGGTGAGATTCATTCCCTGCCCCAGTAGTTTATGTCTCAATAGTGAGATTCCCCTACAGTATGTTGTGTATCTGCCCCTTCCACAGTTACAAGACTTCCACTTAGTAGTTTGTGTCTCTACCCCTCCCACAATTCTCAGGAAAGTAAAGTCTCTATGGTATGGCTTAGAGTAAATGGCAGGGCTGCTGTTAGAAATAACAGTACTCTATACAGCCTACCTGACAACACCCCCCCCCCCTTCCCGACTGAAAGTGACTGAGGACATAGATTTATCAGTCCCATTCTTTGCAGCCTCAACAGCACAGATTAATGAATTGGAAACACTCTGAGGATTTCTGCTCATTCACAAACTGAAACATAGTAAACACAGTTTACTATGCTTCAGTGATGAATGGACACAGGAGTGATTGGTACCGATCGCCCCCTGTGTTTATATCTTGGAACATCTCCCTTTGTGCCCACAGTAGCTGCCGGGGGGAGAGGAGGGAAGCCAAAAGTGCTGTGGAGGAAAGGGGCAAGCAGTGGGCCTAGACAGCAGATAGAAGGGGCTTATGTGCTAGGACCAATCCCCCTGCAGTGCAGCTGGTGGGAGCAAGAAGAAGAGAAGCTGGGGGCATTGCAGGTGGAGGGAGAAGAGGATTGGTGTCTGCAGTAAAACAGTACAGCCGGCCCTCCTGCTCAGCAGGTGCCTGGGCCCCTCTTTTGAACTGATGGTGCCCGGGCCCAGTATAGGAGGACTGCCTGTACTGCCTTTTCAGTGGCCCTGGTGGAGGGCATTTGATATTGTGCAGGGCTTTTTTTCTCAGACAATAGGTACAGGAACTCCCCCCTTCTCCCCCCAAAGTTACTTTGTGTCTCCACCCCCTACCCACCTCCAAGCACTAACCCTTGGTTCCACCCCTTCCAACCTCCAACCTCTGAGCACTGAACCTTGGTTCCACCCCCTACCCAGCTTCCAGTACAGCCTCTTTTAGAGAATATAGAACCAAGTATAATTTTGTATTGGAATGTATGGAATTAGGTTATGATAACAGAAAAAGCAATAAAATAGATCCCCCATAGCCAGCAGCAAAAGATCTCCCAGCAGCCAGCATCAATAGACTCTCAAGCAGCCAGCAGTAGACCCCTCCCTAAACAGTAGATCCCTTCTAGCAACAATTAACCCTCAGTATCAACAGATCCTCCACCAGCAACAATAGATTTCCATGCAAAAATAGATCCCCTCAAGCAACAATAGATCTCCCAGCAGCCAGCATAAGTAGACCCTCCAGCACCCATTGAAGGTGCCGGAACTGCGTTCCCCCGCGTTCCTGCTGAAAAAAAGCCCTGATATTGTGTATTAAATTATTTCTAGGATAATACTGTATAACTGGTCATTAGAGTGGAGTGGGTGGAGCCACACCTGCCTAATAAAAGACACATACACGCTCACTGTATAGGACTATATAGATATGTATATACACACATATATTACTGTAAAGAACCAGGAACATTGTCTCTAGTCCAGCGAAATGATCTGAAATTTGCCTAATTGTCACCATAAATTTACAAGATGAAGTAACTCCACCGCTTGCACCGCCTGTCCTCTTCACCACAATCCAGTTCTGAGGATTGGAATTCTAGCTCTGTCATATATGTTATAACTGAAGAAAGAACTACTGAGTAAAACATGCAGGAAATTGTGACACATTTATTAAATCGCAGATGAGGGACATCAGAGAGACATTTCCGGGGACAGTTGTATTTTGGGATGGTTCTTCTCCAGTTGTCCCTGGAAATGAGGACTAGTTAGCAGGTGTGGTACAAAGGGGTTCTGTTCAGAGCTGTTGGAGGACCCAGTGTATGTGCACTGCCAGGAGCTCTGCCCTCATCTGGAGACAGTGTGGACTGAATATAATGCTGTACTGACAGGATGATGAATATGATGGTAACCCCGTGCCCTGCTCCTCCCTTCCAGGGAGAGGCTCCTTCGAGGCACCTGAAGAGCAGAGCAGAGGCATGATCAAAGCGGAGAGTGCAGAAGAGGAACAGTGGAGGCCAGACTCAACAGAAGAGAGACAGGTCCTCCCTGAGCCCACCACTGCGCGGAGTGCAGAGGAAGATCAGGCAGCAGATGATGGACAGATGGACTGGACAGTCGAAGAGCCTCCAATTAGCTCTGTGGAAGTTGGGGAATGTCCACTCAGTCTGTCCAGCAACCAGATTATAACACATGATGGACCCAGGAGAGATGGTGAAATACAATCTATAGACACCCCCAAGAGGGAAGAGAGGTCTGAAGATTGTGAGGAGGACATGAAGAGAGTGGACACTCCGCAATCTTCACAGTATAATGAAAGCAGAGTGACACATAAAGATCCCGAAAAAGAAATACAGAATAATAGAAATGCACCAAATGGATCCAAAACTGAATTGCAACTGAGCAACAACACAGTGGAGACCACCACTCACATTCCTGGAACTAATGAAGGGCATACTGAGGAGGTCCAGGGCACACCACTATTGGAATCTAAACCCCAAGATGAAGAACATACCGAGGAGGTCCAGGGCACACCACCATTGGAATCTAAACCCAAAGATGAAGAAAATAATGAAGAGGTCCAGGGCACACCACTAATGGAATCTAAACCCCAAGATGAAGAACATACTGAGGAGGTCCAGGGCACACCACTAATGGAATCTAAACCCCAAGATGAAGAAAATAATGAAGAGGTCCAGGGCACACCACTATTGGAATCTAAACCCAAAGATGAAGAAAATAACGAAGAGGTCCAGGGCACACCACTAATGGAATCTAAACCCAAAGATGAAGAAAATAACGAAGAGGTCCAGGGCACACCACTATTGGAATCTAAACCCAAAGATGAAGAAAATAACGAAGAGGTCCAGGGCACACCACTAATGGAATCTAAACCCCAAGATGAAGAACATACTGAGGAGGTCCAGGGCACACCAATACTGGAATCTGAACCCCAAGATGAAGAACATACTGAGGACGTCCAGGGCACACCAATACTGGAATCTGAACCCCAAGATGGAGAACATACTGAGGAGACCCAGGGCACACCACTACTGGAATCTGAACCCCAAGAGTCACCAAAGATCCTCAACATGGAGAAGATGATATCTGACGAAGAAGCAGCGGAATGTTGTCGATTAGAAGACCAGACACCCAATGGAACAGATAGCGAAAAAAGAGAGCAAATATCCAAAACAGAAGATGCTGAGGACGTTATGGAAGATCCACCAAAGGAAGACCAGCAGGTTATAGATGAGAATATAATAAAATGCTCTGAAGAGGACGTTGTGGAAAACATATACCTGCCACAAGACTCCAACAGCATCACAGGTCAAGTTCACGAAGGTGATGGGGCACATTTAGGAGACATAGAAGATGATAGTGGACATACTGTGATGTCCAAGGTCAATATACAGCCCAAAGTTATTGCTATGCACCTTTCTGCAGAGGAAGATCAAGCTTGGGAACTGGATGATGCCTTTCAGGCAGTCGCGGATGACACACCAATGGATGCAGCTGAAATATCACCCACAAATGACATTGAAAGACCCAGAGATGAGAAAGTCAGTAATGATCTCCAGCAAAATGAACCGCCACATCTAAAGAGTTCACTTTTATTTCCAGAAACCCAGAATGATACAGAAGAAGATATAGGAATGAAACGTGCAGACAGTTCAGAAATGGAGCCCCACCATGAAGACAGAATGATCCAGACTGAGGAGCAGCACACTCAAACTGAGGACACCATGTGTCAGACAGATGAAGAAAGAGAGATGTCATATGATGAAGACCTACCAGTGCAGACAGAGGATAGACAAACCCAAACCACACCACCCATGGAGAAAGATGTCCATCCAGAGGAGACAGAAGGGCACACAGAGGGTCCGCAAGAGTCATTCCACATACCCAGTGATGAGCTTGTCCAAGAGGAAAATTCTGACCACAACGAGGAGCACAGTTTGGATGTAGATCAATCGAACAGAGCCTGTGACCAGGGTCAGGACGTGCCAACTAAAGACATACCCCAAGCAGAGGAGATCATGGTGTCAGATCTGTGTCATGTAGAGGAGATTGGAGAACACAATCCACCAAATAGGGAGAAGCTGGAGATCCTAACAGAGTCTTCTTCATGTAAATCTACAGAGGAGATACAACAAACTGAAGGTATACTGATAACAAGATTAAACCTACGGTCTCTGTATAGAATTTAGATGACGTGAATGAAAACCTCTGGGGCAAAACCCAACATATGAGCATGGAGGGAATCACTCTGACCCTCATTCCAAAACCCATGACTTTTCTACTCATACATAGGCTGGGGAGGCTTTGATACTCATATAAAGATAAAGCAGGCTTTCATACTCGTATACAGGTTGAGGAGGCTCCCATACTCATATTTAGGTGGACAAGACTTTCATACCCATAGTTAGGTGAAGAGACATCCATACTCCTACACAGGAGGGGAGGGTTTCATACCTATATTTAGGAGGAGGAGGTTTCCATACTTATACATAGGTTGAGGAGGCATCCATACTCATATTTAAGTGGAGTTTGCTTTTATGCTCATATTTAGGTAGACAGGATTCAATATTCATACATAGGTGAAGAGGCTGTTATACTCATATACAGGCTGCAAAGGCATTCATTCTCATATTTAGGAGGAAAAGTCTTTCACACTCATATTTAGGTGGAGAGGTTTCTATACTCGTATTAAAGGTGGACGAGGCTTCCATACTGGTATTTAGGTGGACGAGGCTTCCATACTCGTATTTAGGTGGACGAGGCTTCCATACTGGTATTTAGGTGGACGAGGCTTCCATACTGGTATTTAGGTGGACGAGGCTTCCATACTGGTATTTAGGTGGAAGAGGCTTCCATACTCGTATTTAGGTGGACGAGGCTTCCATACTCGTATTTAGGTGGACAAGGCTTCCATACTACAATTTAAGTGAAGGAGGCTTCCATACTCATACATAAGTAAGGAGGCTGTCATACTAATATTTAGGTTGCGGAGGCATCCATGGCTTTCATACTCATATTTAGGTAGGGAGACATTCACAGTCAAATTTAGGTGGACAAGGCTTTCATACTCATACATAAGAAAGGAGGCTGTCATACTAATATTTAGGTTGCGGAGGCATCCATGGCTTTCATACTCATATTTATTTAGGAAGACATTCACAGTCATATTTAGGTGGACAAGGCTTTCATACTCAGGTGGCTACTTAGGTGGTTTCCATGCTCATATTTAAGTGTTGGAGACTTCCATACTCAAATTTAGATGGAGGAGGCTTGCATACTCCTGAGACCTCTCAGATCAGGGGCTGGCAGAGTGTCAAATGAGTACAAGAGGTATCCCCTGCAGGAAAGATAGCATATGGCTGTGCTGAGTGGTGACTGGGAGGATGAAGGAAATATCTGGTTTTGGGCACAATAGTCATTGAGTTTGTGATGGCAGAATAAGACAGAGGATACAGGTTTAGATACCCAAGGTAGCAAAACACTGGTTCCTCTCAATAAAGGAAAGGGATTGTTGAGGAGGGCTCCTGATAGGTGAGCACAGATTTAAATAATAAACAACATATTGAAGAAATACATATAGCTTTATTAAATTTTTAAAAAGGATTAAAAAAGATCTCATGATACAATATACAACACATCCATAGTAGTCTCAACCAAGAGGGGACGGTCTGACGCGTTTCGCCCTGGGGCGGGCTTTCTCAAAGACCACGTAGAGTCTCAGGTAGACTATTACAAAAGAAAAGATATATCATTAGTTACAACATTATTTTCAACAACATTCTGATCTCTCTTATAAATGACTATTACAATCATATTTAAATATGAGATTTACAAGAGTTGAATTATGCTCACCACATTACAGATAATGATGGATAATGGTGCTGAACAACCATGAGGTCAGGTCACTGGTCATGCACATGACACCACACACAACCACAGGGAGCCAAGATGAAGGGGCTCATAGCCCAAGGAAAAGACCAGGGCTAATCCCAAAGGGGGGAGGGGGGGGGTGTCGAGTCCGGTATTATCCAGGGGTCACAACGAATTCTAAGATAGATGGAGCCGGAAAAACACCCGATATGTCCCCCACAATATGTAGGCATACATGTAGGGGTCTGAAACAGAAGAAGGGGCAATAATAAGCCAACTCCCAATACTTGGAAGGAGCTTCCCCTCATACTAAGGGTCACTTCACTCCAGTCCCACAGTTCACTATTCCCATCATATCTCCCAGCTATCCCAAACAAAAAGAGCCAGCATGATACATTTGCTGCCCAAGACGAATATTGGTCAGATTTGTGATGGCAGAACTTCCAGCTTGCCATTACCTCTGCTGACCTTCTCTGTGCTCCCCTCTGATCCTGTTTCTAGTCAGTTACTTAGGACTTTACTTCCCCGACTTAAAAGTTCCACCTGCCATGCTCTGTCCAATGAGAGCACTATTTTTGCTCTTATTGATCAGTAAGGTTCTCTTTTTGCATAGGCTAATCGTGGCTTTGTATGGCTTAACCCAAAACGAATAAAGAGGAACCAGTATCAGAGGGTACACAGAGGTGGATTCTCTGGATCCCAGGGCAAACCTTCAATTTTATACATATCATGTAGTCCATGTTCTGTGTTCTTTTATCTTCATTGTGCATTTGTAATGATAATGTTGTATAGCACTGACATACTCCACTGGATGCACAAATCATATGACGATTGTCAGTACTGTGTGTGCCGTGTATAGGCAGGTGCCTACTAATGGCGCTGGTATTAGGCATAGATTATGCGCTGCCCACATAGGGAGGAGTAATGCGGGTACTGCATTATTCCTAGGCTTTTTTGGGTTCTGCCCTCCACCCTGTGCTGCATATAAATAGGGGGAAGGCTGGGCTCAGAGAGTTGGGACTGCATGGGAAAGAAGCAAGAAGTCCACCAGTGAAGATGTAACTAACCACAAGCAATCTGCTATCTCCCTGCATGGGAAGCTACCTCACAAGGACTCTTCCAGTTATGGACTACCACCTGAAAAGATATGCCTGGGACAGCCTGGGACTAGATAGAAAAGGACTCTATCTAAATGCACTTTGAGGTGTATTGCTGCAGGATCACAAGTAAAGTTATTAAATGTTCAAAAGCCTGGTCTGAAGTTATTTGTAACAGGTTGCATGGTGGTATTTGGCATATCAAAAGAACAGGGCCTGAAAAGCACACACAGGGTTGAAGAGGATAGTATGGAAGGCCATTATGAAGGGTTTACTCAGCAAAGGTGGAAGGAATATAGTTGCTATGGGTAACCATAAACTGATGGGAATGTAATAGCAGCCAGACAGCGGAGAGTGGTACCAGGCATGTGTGACAGGTCCTCTGGTAGTGAGGGGGTTGGAATTCTGTTTCTCTCCCTGGTGGTTGGTTCCCCAAAACCCATCCTATGGTACAGCGAGCCCATGAACCTAGCTGCATGGTACGCAGGGGCAGACTGGCAACTTTCGGCCAAGAGGGTAAGTACAAACCAGAGGCCCATGGTGCAGTGACTTGGCCCCCCTCCCACTCTCCCTCTTCCTGTCCTCCTCCTGACCCCCATTCCAAGCTGAAGCCCTGCTCCAGATACTCTCCACTCCACTTACCGGCTGAATCAGGGTTCCCGACCTGGTCAGCAGGGGGCATTTGGGGGGAGCTGGGACAGCTCGATTGGGGCTGGCTGGGTGAGAGTCTCCAGTGGGGCATGGAACCAGCCTCTGCTCAGACACAGTTTTCACCATTCTTTCTTGGGGGGGGGGGGGTCCTGGTCTTCATCCCGCACTCAGTAGGTCAGCAGTGGGGACTTTTTACTTCCCTTCACCAGGAATCCTTTAGGCATGTCTGTGGCAGAAGCGGTGCAGCCTTTTTACAGGACATCAGAGTGGCCCAGGGGGCAATTGCCCCCCTGCTCCCTGGCCCAGTCCTCCCCTGATGGTACGGGAGAGTTGAAGGGGTTAGATAAGTGCATGCACGAGGTCAGCGCTTAGTGCACGGCAGACCCCATTCTGTCACTGGGCATGAGGTGGCAGAGACAAGCTAGACTGGTGGAGCAGGATACAGGCTCAACCATGTCTCTCTCTAAATGCTATTGTTTGGAGGTCAAGGTATGCAGAGAAATGGGACGGAGTGCTTCACAGATGGGATCTCTATGTTGCTACACAGCTACACACAGTGTACGGCTCAATTCTAAGTCAGGGTTCTACCTTAATGTTGACTTTCACATGAACATGGCCCCGTCTGGCCCAGGGGACAGATAAGCACCCCACGTGCAGAGCGAGTAGGCCCCGCCCACAGATGTACGCAGTGTTGTGTAATACAATGAGGGTAATCCATAGCAAGCAATCAGTAGTCATCTTTCAGTGAAGTGGGGAAAGAGAATTTTAGTTGGTTACTATTGGTAAGTGCACACTTCTACCGCTCCTCCCCCACTCACTTTGTCTTTACAGTGAGTGCATTGTGTGCAGTGTCTAGTACATGGAGCCCTAACCCTACTCTGATCTTACAGCCATAGAGGAGTTGGTGGACCAGAGTGTGGTGACTGAAGAAATGGAGTCTCACCTGGAGGTGGAGGCCACAAAAGAAATGGAGTCTCACCTGGAGGCAGAGGCCACAAAAGAAGTGACCGTCGAGGAGGATGGGATGAGCCTGACCATTCCAATTGTCATGCCGAAAGCGGAGGTGGAGGTTCGAGGGTGAGCATGGAGTACATAATTTCACACCACTGGAGACATCTTCTGTACAACACACATTTCTGGACACAATGACAGGGATCAGCCAGACTCACCGTTCTCAAATCAAAATTCCCAACAGAAATTTGGGATTTTTAGTGAAATTCATTGGAGTCAATGCTGGTGGAATAATGTTTTCTCGGGGTGTTTAGGGGTTGGTCTTTACATGAATCCCGAGGGCTCTCCTTTCTGTTCGCTGCTTTTCTTTTTTTTCTTTTTTATTCATTTATAAAATGATCAAATAACCACAAAATACACAAAAAAAATGAAGCATTATGGGAAGGGTTTGAAGGTAAATTCATTTCAAATCCTTTCAAATTCAACCATTTGAAAGGAAGATTAGTCATTTTTCAGCAAAATCTTTTTCTTTTTACCAAATTGGCCATTCATCCCCAATCATCAGAAGGTAGAAAAAGACGTAAAATGTAAACGAACATCTGAGGACACCTAAGAGGCTGCCATACTTCATACCCACACAGGGTCGGTGCTACCACTAGGCAAGTTAGGCAGTCGCCTAGGGCGCACTGCCGCCTAGGGCGCCTGGCCGCTGGTTTCCCCCTCTTAGTATGTCCCTCTCCTCTCCGTTCGCGGCTCTGCAAAGACTCATCAGGGTCTCCCTCCGAGTCCCTGACAGTCTGAGATGTGTCACCCACACAGACTATGTATCTGTCCCTACCCCTACACCAAGCAGGGAAAGCTGCTATGCATTGTAAGGGCAGAGACCCACATAAGAGTATCCATAACACTACACATAATACCCTCCCATAAATCCATGTATGACAAAGTCATCAGATTTGCAACTGTGATAACTTCTACCGCCCCTCACAAAATGTCATTTACTTGCAGGATGGACAGAGAAGTCATCGAGTCTGAGAATGAGTAAGTGAATATAGCTCTGACATATACCATAGTGCTGTACAGAGAACACTGAGCCTGTCATATCAGTCTCTGCACCAGAGAAGCTTAAGCTGGCCATACACAGTTTGAATCTTGGCCGGTTTAGCAGGAACCAACCGAAATTCGGACCGCTAATGGGCAGGCTGAATGTACCAAGTTGATCAATCGATCAACTTGGGTACAACCAGCCTGCCAGGTTCTCTAATGATTATTGCTAGCGGCTGCTATAGCCGCTAGCGATAATCACTGTCTTCTCCTGGCGAGGGCGGCGTCCCCGCTCGCCCTAGCCAGGAGCAGACAATTGCTCAGCAGGAGGGTTTCCCCTGTTAGCACTGTCTATGTTGATGGGGGATTCCTGTTAATTTCTTTCCTGCAACCCGTGGTTGCAGGAAATGCATTTTTCACCATGTATGGCCTGCCTTACACTCTAATGTCCCCCCACAGTCATACACTATTATTATTATACATTACATAGCTCTGACATATACCACAATACTGTACAGAGAAAACTGAGCTAGTCACATTAGTCTCTGCACCAGAAAAGTTTACACTCTAATGTCACCCCCCCCCCCCCCCCCCACAGTCACACACTATTAATATTTTACATTACATAGCTCTGACATATACCATAGTGAGGTATGGAGAACACTGAGCCAATCACATCAGTCTCTGCACCAGAGAAGTTTACACTCTAATGTCCCCCCCCCCAGTCACACACTATTAATATTATACATTACGTTGCTCTTACATATACCATAGTGAGCTACAGGGAACACTAAGCCAATCACATCAGTCTCTGCACCAGAGGAGCTTACACACTAATGTCCCCCCACAGTCACACATTATTATTATACATTTATATAGCTCTGACATATACCGCAGTGCTGTACAGAGAACACTGAGCCAGTCACATCAGTCTCTGCACCAGAGGAGCTTACACTCATATGTCCTACTATTATTATATTGAGCAGTAATAGAATGTTTTGTCTCCTCAGACGTCTGTCTTGGATTCTGGAGGAAGATGAAGATGAATCAGAGTAAGATAATGCAGAGGATGTGTGGTATGTGGGGTTAGGCTGACCATACACTATGCAATCTCATTGTACAAACTCCTTCAGATCTACCATCAACTATGTAATACAAGGACCTGCCTGCTTGGATGCAAACTGAATGTTGCGCTTAGGTTTATCCTCATATACATAGTTGATGGTAAGTTTAAAGGAGATTGTATAATGTATGATCAGCCTTATACAGAGATGACTGGAAGATGCTTACAGAGAATATTGGAATATTCAGGGCTATACAGAGATGGTTGGGGGGTATATTATTGGTATTATAATATTGGGGGTATATAGAGAGCGTTGGAATAATTGGAGGTATAAAGAGAATATTTGGGGTTATAAAGAAATGATTGAGGGCATATAGAGCAGATTGGGTTTATATAGAGAATAGTTTGGGTATAATCTTAGGGGTATATAAAGAATATTATTGGTAATATAATATAGGGGCATATAGAGTTTATAAAGATTATTAGGGATATTTAATTGGGGTTACATAGAGAAAATTTGTGGTATATATTGGAGTATATAGAGATTATTTGGGATATATTATTGGGATTATATAGAGAATTGTGAGGGTATATAGAGAATATTTGGGTATATTATTGGGGTTATATAGAAAATATTGGGGGTATATAGAGAATATTGGGGGTATATATATATTTATTGGGGTAAATAGATATTATTTGGTGTATATTATTGGGGGTATAAAGAAAATATTGGGGGTATATAGAAAATATTTGGGGTTTATTATTGATAATATAATATTAGTGGTACATAGAGAATATTTTGGGGTATATATATAGATTATTGGGTATATATTGTGGGAGGTATAGATAGAATATTTTGGGTACATATAGATTCAAGGGGTATATTATTGGGGGTATATAGAGAATATTTGGGGGTATATATAAATTATTGGAGGTACTGTATATTATGGGGGGTATATAGATAATTATGGTGGTATATAAAGAATATTGGGGGTATATGAAGAATATTTGGGATATATTGGGGAGGTATATAGAGAATATTGGGAGTATACAAAGATGATTGGTGATATATAGAGAATATTGGAATAGTGAGGGTATGTATAGATTGGGGTATATTACAGGGGTATATAGAGAATATTGGGGGTATGCAAAGATTATTGGAATATATGGAGTACCTATAGGTAGCAGTGATCTCTTCTCTATACAGATTTGAAGGAACAATCTATCTTTTTGCAGGTTGCAGATGTCGTGTTATCACAGTGAGAGCGAGGAGGAAATGAAGATGACGCAGTAAGTTATGATAATGATGCAGTGATGTACTTCTTCCCGCAGATGGTCTCTTAGCAACATTGGTCCTCCATAGTTACCTGTCGGCTTCTCTTAGTAACGCTCCCCAGGCTGGCCCATCTCTCAGGCAGGGAGGATCAGGTTACACACAAGCGGATTAGCAGTGAATAATCTGATGGGACTCAGCGCCTGCCAATATGAGATCGAAGGTCCATCGCAAAGTAGGTCCCACTCTGTCCTCCCCCCAGCTATATAATTATTATGGGGTCCCCTCTGTTCTCCTCTCAGCTATAAACTTAATATTGGGTTCCCTCTGTCCCCCCCCCCATCACAAACCTAATACAAACCTAAAATGTGTTACCATTTGTTCCTCCCCCCAATTATAGACTTACTATAGGGTCCCCTCTGTCTTCCACCAGCTATAGACTTAATATAGGGTCCCCTCTGTCTTCCACCAGCTATAGACTTAATATTAAGTTCCCTTTGCCCCCCCCCCCCCCCATCAAAAACCTAATACAAACCTAATATGGGTTACCGATTGTTCCTCCCCCCAATTATAGACCTAATATAGGGTCCCCTCTGTCCTGACCCAGCTATAGACTTAATATAGGGTCTCCTCAGCTATAGACTTAATATTAAGTTCCCTTTGCCCCCCCCCCCCCCATCACAAACCTAATACAAACCTAATATGGGTTACCGATTGTTCCTCCCCCCCAATTATAGACCTAATATAGGTTCCCCTCTGTCCTGACCCAGCTATAGACTTAATATAGGGTCTCCTCAGCTATAGACTTAATATTAAGTTCCCTTTGCCCCCCCCCCCCCCATCACAAACCTAATACAAACCTAATATGGGTTACCGATTGTTCCTCCCCCCCAATTATAGACCTAATATAGGGTCCCCTCTGTCCTCCCCTCCCAGTTATAGCTCTGTTATGGGGATTTCTCTGTCCCTCCCTCCAATTTAAGACCTACTATGGGGTCTCCTTCACCCAGCTGTAGACCTATTATTAGGCATCAGTCTGTGGGCCAATTATGGGACCCCCTTTTGTAGAAACATTATAGGGTTGACACAGTGTGGCACTGTGAGTTCTGCCACATGGCCCCATTGTTTTCATTTGCTGCTGGACACACAGGTCTGGTATCTGATATCCTGTATTCTGTACAGATGCATTGTGTATATATGATTGTATACATTCTGTGTATTTGATTGTGTGTGAGTGTGTGTGTGTATATATATATATATATATACCTTGACTATCGGACGAAATATCCTCCGTCTTCTCAACGTTCATAACCGTTTTTAGTCTACAGTGCATAAATGTTCACGAAATTTCTCGTCCGATTTTTCTTTTTTTTGGCACATTTGTTCCTAGACTTCCGGGTTGTCAGCAACTTCAGATCATGAGCGGTCTTTCGTATCCGATTTTTCACGGACGTACTGCATACATATTAAACGAAAATCGGTCGCCTGGGGACAGACGAAAAAAATTTTGGTGTTTGTCCCTCCGTTTTTTTTCGTTGAAAATGTCGGCATCGGCTGCTGAAAGTTGTGTACACAGTAGGCGAAAATTTCACATCGGGCGTGAATTTTCGGCAGATTTTCTACTAGTGTGTACCCCACTTAACTCATTGGAAGTATACAAACTCCATCTTCATTCCTACCCTATAGAACCCTCTCCTATAAAGTCTGAGGTTGATCCAGTCCCCGTGTTTATATTTTGTCTTCCTCACCTTGTAGGAGTTCAACCCTTTCCTCTCTCCTGACTGCAAAAAACTTGTGGCTGATCACCTGCCACTCCCATAGCTCCCAACTGTCCCTGGTTTTGAGGAACTGTCCCTGATTTGGAACTAATCCCCTCTGTTCCTCTTTCCTCCTCATTTGCCCCTCATTTTGGTCTGAGCTATATAGTTGTATATAAAATGCACCATTTATCTTTCAAAAAGTGTTTCCCAGAGCTAAACCTTTCATCCAATTTCTAAATTGCTGCATTTTTATACATTTCAAGCCAGTATAAAGGAATAGTAGTGGTTATTTGTAGGTTTAACTCAGGGGTGGGGAACCTTTTTTCTGCCAAGGGCCATTTGGGTATTTGTAAAATAATTCGGGGGCCGTACAAAATTATCAACTTAAAAATTAGCCTGTTATATTTGGTCAAACATTTAATTAACTCACCCCTAATGTGATGGCTGCAACTGCTTCTCTTTGGTGAGGTGTGTGATGTTAGCTGGTATTAATGATGTTGCTACTCGCAACTGGTTTTACAGCGCACTCGACTTTTTGTGGTGGTAAGTTTTAAAAAGAACTGCTGGCAGGTACTGCTGGTGGGTATAGCTGGCTGGTACTGCTGGTGGGTACAGCTGGCTGGTACTGCTGTGGGTATTGTTGGCTCAGGCTGGTACTGCTGGCTTGTACTGCTGGCTGGTACTGCTAAGGGTACTGCTGGCTGGTACTGCTGTGGGTACTGCTGGTTCTGGCTGGTACTGCTGTGAGTAATGCAGGTACTGCTGTGAGTACTGCTGGCTCTGGCTGCTACTGTTGTGAGTACTGCTGGTTCTGGCTGGTACTGCTGGCTCTGGCTGGTACTGCTGTGGGTACTGCTGGTTCTGGCTGCTACTGCTGTGAGTACTGCTGGTACTGCTGGTTCTGGCTGGTATTGCTGTGTGTGCTGCTGGCAGGAAATGCTGTCTAGGAGAAGTGTAGCAGCGCCACGCTGGAGGAAGAGGTGATGTCTCCTGTATTTGTCACATTCGGAGTGCATTTGATAGCTCTCCGCCTGTGACTCACTCAGACTGTCATAATGAAGCACAAACTATACAGGAAGCATCAGCTCCGTTCTGACATATCAGCTGAGAGAGACACAGACACAGCTGCACAGGGGGCCGGACAAAATGACTTTGGGGGCCGCATACGGCCCCCGAACCATAGGTTCCCCACCCCTGGTTTAACAAATCATTTTTTTTGTATAATTATCCTTTAAGGGGGCATGGCAGGGGGTGTGTCCTATGCCTACATACTTTTGATAATAAGTGTCCCTCGTTCCAATTTTTAAAAAGTTGGGAGGTATTCACTTACCAGACCCCGCTTTCTGGACCCTTAAATAAGGCACTTTGTGGGGTTATTGTGGACGGTGTTTGGGATTGTTCCCACAGATGACACCATGGCGGTGCAGATTATGTAGAATCTGCCCAATTTTATTGCCTCCGAGTGTGTCGGCTCTGCATCTAATTTTCCCGGCTGATACTTTTCTGTGTCTGATTGATCCCCCTATCGTGCATTGAATGCTTTGAGTACCACAGTGGCTTGGGGCAGAATGATGGTACCTACCTGGACACCATGCGGTCTATTTGAAGTGTAACTCCACTTATGGAAAATGATAATGACAAGGGAGGTTCCTCCTCTCTTTTTGTCCTGTGTACCATTATCATTGGAATTGAAAGTAAGAGAAAATCCCCAATTTCGGGTTGTCCCCAGAAAAGTAATAGAGGGGAAATCTTCCAATGTGGACAAAATTTCTGGTGACCTGGGACAGGGGCAGACTGGCAACTTTCGGCCCAGAGGGCAAGTACAAACCAGAGGCCCATGGTGCAGCGACTCCCCCTTCCCACTTTCCCTTACCCCCCCCCCTCCAACTCTCCCAACCCCCCTTCTGACCCCCATTCCAAGCTGAAGCCCTGCTCCAGATATTCTCTACTTACCAGCTGAATCCGGGTTCCCGTGCTGGCCAGCAGGGGGAAGTTGGGGGGAGGTGGGACAGCTCAGTTGAGGCTGGACAGGGCAGAACAGTTTCCAGTGGGGCATGGAACTGGCCTCTGCTCAGACACAGTTTACACCATCCATGCTGGGGGGGGGGAGAGGTTGCGCTTTGTCCTTGTCTTCAACTCGCAGGTCGCGGCAGGGACTTTTTACTTCTCTTCACCAGGAATCCTTTAGGCATGTCTGTGGCAGAAGCGGTGCAGCCTTTTACGGGCCATAAGAGTGGCCTAGGGGCCAGTTGCCCCCTTGCTCCCTTGCCCCCTGGTCCAGTCCTCCCCTGTTCTACTTTAAAGGGTAACTCCACTTTTGTGGGAAACAAGTAGAAAATAAAAAAATAATATAACATATACAATTGCAACTCAAGTCATATATTAATTGAACATTTTCAAAATGATCTTTCCTTTTAATCTGAAGCTCTGTAATTTTCTGTAAAATGTAATGCAAAATGGAGGAGCTCTGTACAAAGAATATGTACAGAACGCCCCCCCCCCCCCCAGAAACATATTTTTCTGCTTGTGTGATTTGCTCACTGATTTTCCCAGAAGTCTACACTAAGATACAAATCAGATTTTTGGCATCCCTTGCAACAAAAATGTCATTTTTTGGTGAGATACTCCCAATAGGAAATCCCATCTAAAGGGATGCAGACCATGCAATGTTCCTCATTAGAGCCCTGCAGGTGCAGCAGCCGATTGATAAATATGAAACCACTCCCATACAGACGCACTTTCCACATGGGCACAGACAAACAAACAGACAGGGATTTCTTCAGAATAACAAAAGGAAGGAATCCAAAATCCTTGTAATGTACAGAGATCACCCAGAGGGGAATGCTTTTTTCTTAACAAGAGTGGAGTTACTATTTAACCATCTGGTAATCCCAGAGCTCTGATGTGGGATTGGCATCACTTTAACAGTGGTTAACCCTATAAGGGTATCTTAGCAAAAGCCCTTTCTTGCAAAATTCCGACTGTACTGATTTGTATTTTTTAACTGCTTTATTAAACTTCGTTGGCTACATTTTGAAGTAGACCGGTAACTTTTACTATCTTTAAAATACTAAAAGGCTTAAGTAGCACTTGTGTATATTATATTAATTGTCTGAATAAATCTCCTTTAAACTTGCTCCCTATCTCTGCTGGAGAGGGATTTGTTTTTTACTGAGACCAGTCTTCGTGCAGACGGCAGTCTAATCCACTATGCTGTGACTGCCCTGATGGAGGTTAGTAGCTTGGGGGGGTTAAAACAATTCCCTGAGTGCGGATAGGAATCTGTACCCCCCATCCACCTATCAGACACCCCCTGCCCCCCACTGGGTGTAGAAGGGGGATTAAGCCAATAGTAGCAAGTGCCAAAATGTTTGTGGCATGCAATGAAATAGCACCAATTGACTTCTGTACAAACAGACTGTTGGATTAGTGTATTCCGGTGGCAGGGAAGTCTCCTCGCTGTCAGAATACAAAGGTTCAGTGGGGAGGATTCCCCAATACATATCGAGTGTGTGTATAGGAATCAAGTCATTTTTGTTCATTCAACCCATTGGTTAAATGGGGAAAAAAAATAGATTCATCTATGGCCTGCTTTAGACCCTCTGGACAAGCACTTCAGACCATGTTTGGGAGATTGTTCATTCTCAAGGGATGGTATTTCCAACCCCAGCAGATGAGATTTTAGGACAGGTACTATCAGTGGTGTATTTTGGTTTTGAGCTGCCCTAGGCAAGACTAAAATTGGGTGCCCACTCCCCCTCCTTTGTAAATTTGCCCCACCTCCTCCTGTTTAACGGATGTGACTCCCTCCAAAATTGAAGGACTACAAGTCCCAGAAAGAACCCCTGAGATCTCACGGGGTGGGGGGGGGGGGTGAGAGGGGGTGGGAAAGAGAGAGAGGGGGGTGGGTATGGGAGGGTGAGGGAGGATGAGAGATGGAGAAGGTGGTGGGAGAGAGAGAGAGAGAGAGAGGGTGATGGGGAGAGAGAGGGTGTTGGGAGATAGAGAGGGGGGATGAGAGAGAGGGGGGATGGGAGAGAGAGGGGGGATGGGAGAGAGGGGGAGGGATGAGAGAGAGAGGGGGGATGAGAGAGGGTAGATGAGAGAGAGGGGGGGTGGAAGGGAGAGAGAGGGGGGGTGAGAGAGAGAGAGAGGGAGGGATGAGAGAGATAGAGAGAGAGAGAGATGGGGATGAGAGAGAGGGGGTAAGAGAGAGAGAGGGGGGATGAAAGGGAGAGAGAAAGAGAGAGAGGGGGTGGGAAAGAGAGAGAGGAGGGGATGATAGAAGGAGAGAGCAAGGGATGAGAGAGATAGAGGAGGGTGAGAAGGGTGAGAGAGAGTGAGGGGGATGAGAAAGAGAGGGAGGGGGTGAGAGAGGGAGCGGGATAGAGAGAGAGAGAGGGGGTGGGAGAGAGTGAGGGGAGAGAGAGGGGGGGTGGGAGAGAGTGAGGGGAGAGAGAGAGATGGGTGGGAGAGAGAGGAAGAGGTGGTGGGAGAGGGAGCAGGATAGAGAGAGAGGGGGTGGGAGAGAGTGAGGGGGGAGAGAGAGAGAGGGGGTGGTGGGAGAAGGTGCGACATCACTGGTTGCTAGACGCCAGGTGGCTCTAGCAACCAGTGGCTAATAGAGTCTCAGATGGAGGCAGCGGTGGCTAATTTGCTGCCCCCCTGCAAAGTGCCACCCTAGGCCTGGGCCTTGTTGGCCTAGGCCAAAATACAGCACTGGGTACTATTGTTGCTCAGAGGCTAACCTATTTTCACCTTTCCATAGCTGTTTCTTTTCAGAAGTACCTCCATTTCTCAATGGATCAATACATTATAGGAGTTTGACTGGCTAGTGAATCAAAAAAAGGGTCTTCTGACCCCTACACAAATCGTTGTGTATCAGGGAGTCCAATTCAGCATGGTTCAAAATATGCTATTTCTGCCACTAGACAACATAAAAGTGGTAAGGTGCTGGATTCCCTGGCTTTCCTCTCTTCACTTGTCAGTGTCTGAATGCCTGATGACGATCAGTACTATGGTCTGAGAGGTCTCAGTGGAGAAGGCACAATTCCAGAAGTTTTTTTTCTCCAACAATATACATGCACCAATTATTCAAATCTCACAGACAAGGATAAAGAGCCTTTGGTGGTGAACATAGTAGAAAATCTTTTCAGCTTTCAAACAGTGGCCCAAAATCATTAGAATTTACCTGTTCATGGAGTTGTTTCAATCATTCTAGATTTCCAGCCAGCCTTTTGCTCCCTGTGCCTTTCATCAATTTCTTAAATCTCGCTGTGGCTGGACAAAAAGACAGTGGTGTACTACATCACGAGTCAGGTTGGAATCTGCAGCACTAGTCTACTGAGAGAGGTAGAGTTGATCATGACCTTTCAGAGAGAAATCTCTCCAACATTTCAGCAATCTATATGCTAAGAATTCTGGGAGGACTCCATATTCCGTGTCCAAATTGCACAATAAATGGCCTCTTCATCCAGACTCCTCCAAGCGGATTGTCTAGGATTCCAGAATCAGATCTGTTTGCATTGCCTTACATGTGCAAGCTAGAGAGTTTTTCACAAGGGGCCAATATCAGCAAGTCCTGGAAGAGGTTTCCTAAACCGTATGCTTTCAATCAGTCCTCAGCATATTCAGATTAAGACTACCGTTAAAACAACAGAAACCATTGCAGTGATTCCCTGTTAGCCACACAAGCTTTTGTTCCTTCCCCTGCTTCAAACTCAGTTATTGTGACCCAATCCCTCTATCTGTTAAACCTCATACACACGCACCGATTGTTGGCCGACCGATCGGCCGACTTTTGTCCAGTGTTGTTGTGTTGGTTGAAATGTGCTCTAGACTGCACATGAATTTTTTCGGCCAACAACAACCAACTTCAAAAGTGATGTCATGTGATGGTTTACTTTCCGTGTGTTTTTTCTTCTCTGATTTTTGTCTGCCGAAATCTGTACTGACTGACGAATAATCGGGCGTTCTGTTGACGGCCAACAAAAATTTTATAGCATGCACACCAGATTTTGTTCGGCCAAAAAGTCGCAGTCGGTTGTCGGAAGCATCATACTAACAAGCCGACAATCGGCCGATCGGACGTTGGCCGAAAATTTACGGCCAACAATCGGTGCGTGTGTACGAGGCTTAAGATGAGATCTTCTGTTCCAGGATGCAGTACTCCACTATTTGTCATTTCTCCTCCAGTTACTCATCTTGAGAGGAAAATTCTAACCAGCTTTGGCTGTTCCTCCATGCTGATATCTATTCTCCATGGCAATGGTACACTAATACAGTTCACAATTTAAGTGAAGTGCATCCAGTTATGGCTGCTTCTGACTTCTCATGTTTTTTTCCTCAATACATTGCTTACAAACCATCATGGATATTGGTTTGATCTTCAGCTTTCTTTAGAGTGCAGATTTGAGCAGTGCCATCTTAAGAGCCTTATAGGCCCCTGGGCAATGCAGTGCACTGGGGCCCCCTGCCTACACAATCACCCACGAGAATAAAAATGCAAATTATTGATAAGGCGATATTTATTTTTATTGGTACCTGGAGGATATACCTTACTATATACATACTACAGGGACCAATATATACTATAGGGCAGGAAAAGGATGGCACAGTCTGACAGTCGATCATCCACTGTCAGACTGTGCCATCTTTTTCCTGCCCTATAGTATATATTGGTCCCTGTAGTATGTATATAATAAGGTATATACTCCAGGTGTTGTACTCTCTTGTAGTATATAGTGTGTTCCCTGTAATATGTATATAGTAAGGTATATCCGACCTCCAGGTAGTTGTACTCTCTTGTGTCGATGGAGAGAGAGTGAAAAAAAAAAAAAGAAAATCAAGCATCCTGGGCTGGCTGCCTTACCTTTCACAATGGCTGCTCGAGTCATGCTGCACATGAAGGCAGGAGGTGGGTGGAGCCAGTCTTCTAGGCGTGGAGAGGAGAGGAGGACGAGCCGACGAGGAGGATCCTCCTCCGCTGTGCATGATGGGTCTGCTCTCCAACGTTACTGGTTGCTAGATGCCAATCGGCTGGCCTTCCTAGCAACCAGTGTGCAGTGGAGACTCAGAGCCACCGGCGGACAACGGGGGGCCCTAGACACCAGGTAAACTAAGTAATCTGGCCTGTTGGGGGACAGTAATTGCCAGCCCTGTGTGTGGGGCTCCTTGGCAAGTGGGGCCCCCGGGCAACCGCCGGGCATGCCCAATGGAAAAGACTGCCCTGGATTTGAGCGCTCCCAGCCTTCTCCAATGTATTGTGTGCATATTACCCCTTTCTTATCCTCTTCCTTAATGGGGTGCTGTGTCTTAGATTTCACAGAGAGAGAGCCTAGACTCCCCAAGTGGGATTTACCACTTACCATCAACGTCCTTGCCAGCTACAGATGGGATCACTCTCAGTCCAGTTTGAGTAGAACTGATCCACTAAGAAAGCCTCCCAAGGGGTTGGCACCTTAAGTAAGTTTGCAGAGACCAGGATCATAGGCCAGCTTTACACTGTGTGAATTTCTTTCCTGTAACCATGATTCCCCCATCAACACAGACAGCGCTGACAGGGGGATCAGCAACTGTCTTCTTCCAACAGGGTGGGTGGGGATGAGCGTGGCAGGCCATCCCTGCTGGTAGAAGACAATAATTATCGCTAGTGGCTATAGCAGCCGCTTGCAATAATCGCAAGCCAGTCTGGCAGGCTGTTTGTCCCCAAGTTGATCGATTGGTCAACTTGGTACATTTAGCCTGCCCATTAACAGTTCGAATCTTGGTTTAGGAAGAGATTTGAACCATGTACGGCCGGCCTTAGTCTAGAAGGGACTTATATCTATCCTGGAATGTGATCCAATGAGGAAAAACAAATTGTTCTTCCCACATGCAGGCTCACTAAGGTGACCAGTTCCATTCGCTAAACGTCTAGATACTTTGAGTTTACTCACAAGCTTAGACTTTGTTAGAGACTTAGACCGTTTGTCAGTTTCTGGCAGAATTAGAGGGAAGGAACCCTCATATCGCTGGACACATTATGGTGGCTAGACAACTGGCTTATAAGGCTAAAGGTTTGGCTCCTACCGAAGCGATGACCACACACTCAAACAGGAGAATGTCTGAACATTATAGGCTCATTATGGTGGCTAGACAACTGGCTTATAAGGCTAAAGGTTTGGCTCCTACCAAAGTGATGACCACACACTCAAACAGGAGAATGTCTGAACATTATAGGCTCATTATGGTGGCTAGACAACTGGCTTATAAGGCTAAAGGTTTGGCTCCTACCAAAGTGATGACCACACACTCAAACAGAAGAATGTGCGAACATTGTAGGCTCCCTGTCAAAGGGCGCTGGAAGTAATTGTAGAGCGATGTTGTGGTCCTCCACTAATACCTTTTTTGGCTCCCTGTAGAATAAAGCTGACATCCTTCTCCTGGTATTTTTACCTTAAGAGCCGGTTCACACTGAGGTGACACGACTCCTTACTACTTCGGGGGCGACTTGTGCATTACCATGCACCACAACTTCAGAGTGACTTGCAGGGACTTCACATAATGGAAGTCTATGCAAGTCGCTCCGAGGTCGCCCCGAAGTAGTACAGGACCCTTTTTCTAAGTGGGAGCGACTTGTGTCGCTCCTATTAGAACGGGTCCTGTAGCGGTCAATGGACCGCGAGGGAGCGCGACTTGTCAGGCTGACAAGTCGCGCTAGTGTGAATCGACTCTAAAGTTTGTTTTACTTAGAGCTGTGATTGAAACCTTAGTTGCATCATTCTTCTTTGTGTGTAGTTATTTGCCATTCATAAGCTGCCATGGAATTAGTAAAGAAATTTGAAAATTGTTATCAAATACTTACTGTATTTTAATTTTCCTTTCCTGTTTAACCCAATGGCAGTATATAATCCCTTCCAGCTGTAGAGTAAGTTAGTTATAGAATTTGTGGACTGGATCAGTTGAAAAATATATGGGAGAGGGTTCTATGAGCTAGAAGCGAGGGCCGAGTCTACCCATTCATATATTGCCATGGAGTTAATGGGAAGAGGAAAATTACGGTATTTGATAACAAGTTTTGGTTTATATGATTGTATACATTGTGTGTATGTATGTATGTAAAGTATGTGTGTGTATATTGTATACATTGTGTGTGTGTACGTATGTATGTAAAGTATGTATGTGTATATTGTATACATTATATACCTGCCATTCCATAACATATGTCACACTGTTATTGTCTCTTTCACAGTCAGGTGACCCTGGAATGTCCCCCTGAACACTTGGACACTGCGGTCCTCATTCCTACTATTGCACAAGAGGCCGTCTCGCATTATATACAGGTACTCCTACTGGGGGAACATGAACCGCCCCAAAACCTAGAGCAGCCAATAATAATGCACCATTTATTGTCCTGACTCACCCATACTAATGAAAGCTGCAATCTGATTGGCTGCTTACATGGAAGCATCTATTGTGTTTGGAAGGAACATTGTCACAATTAAATTCTAAATATACAGTTAAATACATGGTTTGTATTCTGGATAATTCCTGCTGAATCCAGACTGCTATCACCACTAACCGGCTCCACAAAAGTCAATCGTTCAAGTTTATCCAAGGAGCTGGGTGGAACATTGTCATCTAAACACTGAATATGTCCAGTCATGTATTGTCCAATCAGAAGCATCCTCCAATTAGATGCATTATACAATCAGATGCATCATCCAATCAGATCTATCATCCAATCAGATGCAGTCACTATTCGGGTATTCAGCAGCCCTGAAGCTGAGGCTGTCGAAACACAATAGCCGGCAGGGGATTCCTCCATTCATGTTTGGTGTGAATGGGGAATCTAATGGTTTTCTCTTGTTCAGCGGAATCTCTGTGTGTATGGTTGATCTCTATTGTTGATACTTTTGAGGACAGTGAGACAATTTATAGGATTTCTCTCTGGAAGTTGCAGGTCAGAGTCACAATCTGGTCACAATAGGGATGATCGAACTTTTGAAAAGTTTGGTTCGACCAGAACACCCGAATTTCCTGAAAGTTCAGTTCGGATTCCAGAACCCCATTGAAATCAATGGGACCCGAACTTCTGGAATCAAAAAACACAATTTTGAAGCCCTAAAACCCAATACATGCCCCTAAAAAGTGTGTAGGGTTCTGGGTCATGCCCCAAGGACTATTAATCACACAAAAAAAGTTCTTAAAAATTGTCATTTTTGATAGAGAGCCAATTATTGAAAATATTATTGAAAAAAAAAAAAAAAAGAGATTTCTTTGGATTTAGTGTCTGGGGGGTCTAAAAAGTGTACCTGTGAAGTTTCAGCTCTGTAGCATGTCGAGAACCAGAAAAAAAAAGTTTGTTTGTATTAGAATTAATATAGAACAGGGATATGGCTCCGCTATTTTCACACCTTGCCGGTTTTGTAGCAATCGTTTTTTTGGGCATTTTTTGGGGGTCTTTGGAGGCAGGCATAACATCAGAACTTCTGTGTAGGGGTATATATACACACACACATGTATGTATATATACACATATATAGGTGTGAAAGTAGCAGAACACTATGCTTGCGCTAATGAAATAATTAACACCCATATGGCTTCTCTGCTATAACACCTATATGTGTGTATGTGTATAAATACATATAAGTGTGTGTGTATATATACCCCTATACAGAAGTTCAGATGTTTTGCCTGCCTCCAAAGACCCTCAAAAAAATGCCCAAAAAAAACGCCTGCTGCAAAAACACACCTGGCTAAAAAACGCCAGCTACAAAAGCAGAAGTAACAGAACTGCTTCCACTCTCTTCCACGTCCCTGTATTACAATGCTAGGAATTTGGCGGGGCTATCTTATATACTGGGGGGCGTATTCACAAATGATTGGCCTCTGGACCCCCTAGTCACTTCAATCACATTCCTATTATTCTCCTGCCCCCTCAATTGGCTTTTACTGATGGTTCTGGTCCAATCACTGGCTTTTAAAGCCCATTTCCCATTGGTCGGTTCTGGTTGTCGAATTCCGAACTTTTTCAGCAAAAAGTTCGGAATTTGGCCGAACCTCGAACAGTCAATGTTCGGGTGGAACCGATGGTCGACCCGAACCGTTCGATCATCCCTATTCACAATCTGATTTTTTATCTTTCAGGCACTGGGAGAGTCGGTCGGTATTTTTGCTGTAGAGGAGACGGGTAAGAAATGGCAGGATGTACATTTTGTATACGGTGTGGGGAGGAACATGTCCTGTATGTACAGTGTGGGAGAGGGACATGTTCTGTATGTAAGGTATGGGGGAAGGACACATCATGTATGTACTGTATGGAGGAGGGACATGTTCTAATGCACAGCCAATGGTGATACCATATTATTGCTCATTCACATGGAATATTGGCACACTCCATGGGTGCCATGTACTGAGGCTCCATTTAAGGTGTATAAATATAAACTGCTTCTGCTGGCTCTTGTCTCTCAATTTCAGGTCCGGTCCTTGTCCTGCTCTGTGCTTTGTAAATGCCGCTGCCATGTCCCGTCACAGCGCAGATGTAGAGCTTTCCAGGCTGGTGCCAGACGCATCTCCAGATGGGCGCCGCTCACAAGCTGCCTTTCCAGAAGCTGTAGATGACCTTCCCAATGTCCCTCACTACCAGGCTGCTTCCCTCCCGCTGCGCTGCAGAGGTGGCATGCTGAACCTATCCTTCCAGGGTGATGGAGGTTCTCCCACTCACCGTGCATTAGGTAGAATGCTTGTTTACCCTCTGCTATGTTGTCACCCTGGCTTCCTGGTAGTCATTAGATAAATATACTGCTCTGCATGTTTAGTTATCTCCTTTACCTGTTACAGCACCCCACAGTCCCCACCCCCATGTGTTACATTCCATACCCCATGTGTCACAGTCCCAATCACCATGTGTCAAGTTCTCTACCACCATGTGTCACGTTCCTTACCACCATGTTTCACAGTCCCCCCCCCCCCCCTTCCCCGCCATGTGTCACATTCCCCACCACCAAGTGTCACATACCTCACCACCATGTGTCACATTCCCCACCGCCATGTATCACAGTCTCCACCACCATGTGTCAGTCTGCTTCCTTCCTGCCCTAGCCTGGAGAACCAAGCATTTTTTCCATCCTGTGGGGCAGATCATCATATCATCATTCCAGTCCTCCGCTTCCATCTCCTTTCCTACTGCTTTATCTGCAGGAACATGAAAATTCCTTCTTTATTTTTTATTGATATTGCAGCATGCTACAGCTTTAAACCATCTCATTCTGATTAACATCACATTAAATTAGATCAGGCGGAGGTGGTGAGCCCTCCACTCTTAGTTTCCCTCAATTTACATTATTTTATGTTTGTTTCTTTTCCTTCCTTTCCATTTCTTCCTATTTCCTACCTTAACCTCCCCTACTTTTTCATTCCCTTTTATTCCCTTCTCTTTCCTACCCTTATCTCCAGTTTATCTTCTTTTCTCTCCCATTATCTTTCCTTGCCTCTGCTTTCTTTATCTCCTCTTCCTCCCTTATCTTTCCTTCTCTTCCCCTTTCTATTTAATGGGATTCCACAATAATGGTTGAATATGTTTCCTCCTCCGTAGTTCCTGAAGCCAGAGAGCACAGTTCAGGGTAATGAGTAGTCTGGCATCATCTCCACATTCCCTTCTTTTTTACAATTTTTAATGGGAGAATTTAGGGTGGACCTCCCCATCCGGACATGATACTCCAAACCCCCAGAGGTCACACTCAGCCTCTACTGTCTCCCCTAAATCTCTGCTATTTGCAGAATTAAACAGAACCTGTCCTGAGGGAGGTATGAGGCCAAAATAACTGACCTCCTTCTGAAAATGCCGGTTCCCATACATATTCTGGGTCAGTGAGTCTGTGAGCACTGAAGCCAGAAAATCAGCATTACAGTCAGGGCATTGGTATTTGTATCAGCAGAGTTGAGCGATGGCTTCCTCAGATTCTTTATCACTCAGCGGTTGTCACCTGTCTGGCTGTATAACATCGCTTTTCTCTAAAAGGAATGGCATTCACTCACCCGGCGGTCAGCATTGAGGACGTGGATTCCGGTAGTATCACTGAAGCATTTGGACATGAAGAAAGTATGAAGCCTCCGGCCTCCCCCTACAGACAGCGAACCCTCACTGTGCCGATGACCTCCACCGCCCCAAAGAGGTAACTGTGCCTGTCTATTATACCTGCCAAATAGATACCCATCAACTCCCACCATCATCTCCTATCCAAACTGCATAATCCTAGGCAGAGCCGCAAATACCCCCTTGATTACATCACACTCACCAGATAGATACCCACTGACTCCCACTATCATCTCCTACCTGAATTGCATCATCCAAGGCAGGGCTGCCAATACCCCCCTGACGACATCACACTAACCAGATAGATGCCCACTGACTCCCACTATCATCTCCTACCCGAATTGCATGATCCGAGTTCAGAGTTGCCAATACCCCTATGACAACATCACACTCACCAGATAGATGCCCACTGACTCCCACTATCATCTCCTACCCGAATGGCATCATCCCAGGTAGAGCCACCAATACCCCCCTGACGATATTACACTCACCAGATAGATGCCCACTGACTCCCCCTATCATTTCCTAACCGAATTACATCACCTGAGGCAGGGCTGCTAATACCCCCCTGATGACCCAACAGAAAAACACCAACCAATCCTGCCATCGTCTCCTACTTATCAGATAGATACCCACTGACCCCTGACATCAGCTACTACTTATCAGATAGATACCCACCGACCCCTGAGATCATCTTCTTCTTATCAGATAGATACCCACCGACCCCTGACATCATCTCCTACTTATCAGATAGATACCCCCTGATCCCTGACATCATCTCCTACTTACAGTATCAGATAGATACACACTGACCCCTGACATCATCTCCTACTTATCAGATAGATATACACTGACCACTGACATCATCTCCTACTTATCAGATAGATACCCACCGACCCCTGACATCATCTCCTACTTATCAGATAGATACCCACCGACCCCTGACATCATCTCCTACTTATCAGATAGATACCCACGACCCCTGACATCATCTCCTACTTATCAGATAGATACCCACCGACCCCTGACATCATCTCCTACTTATCAGATAGATACCCACCGACCCCTGACATCATCTCCTACTTATCAGATAGATACCCCCTGATCCCTGACATCATCTCCTACTTATCAGATAGATACCCACGACCCCTGACATCATCTCCTACTTATCAGATAGATACCCACCGACCCCTGACATCATCTCCTACTTATCAGATAGATACACACTGACCCCTGACATCATCTCCTACTTATCAGATAGATATACACTGACCACTGACATCATCTCCTACTTATCAGATAGATACCCACCGACCCCTGACATCATCTCCTACTTATCAGATAGATACCCACCGACCCCTGACATCATCTCCTACTTATCAGATAGATACCCACGACCCCTGACATCATCTCCTACTTATCAGATAGATACCCACCGACCCCTGACATCATCTCCTACTTATCAGATAGATACACACTGACCCCTGACATCATCTCCTACTTATCAGATAGATATACACTGACCACTGACATCATCTCCTACTTATCAGATAGATACCCACCGACCCCTGACATCATCTCCTACTTATCAGATAGATACCCACCGACCCCTGACATCATCTCCTACTTATCAGATAGATACCCACTTACCCCTTGACATCATCTTCTTCTTATCAGATAGATACCACCGGCCCCTGACATCATCTCCTACTTATCAGATAGATACCCACTTACCCCTTGACATCATCTCCTACTTATCAGATAGATACCCCCTGATCCCTAACATCATCTCCTACTTGTCAGATAGATACCCACCGACCCCTGACATCATCTCCTACTTATCAGATAGATACCCACCGACCCCCGAGATCATCTTCTTCTTATCAGATAGATACCCACCGACCCCTGACATCATCTCCTACTTATCAGATAGATACCCACCGACCCCCAAGATCATATTCTTCTTATCAGATAGATACCCACCGACCCCTGACATCATCTCCTACTTATCAGATAGATACCCACTGACCCCTGACATCATCTCCTACTTATCAGATAGATACCCACCGACCCCTGACATCATCTCCTACTTATCAGATAGATACCCACCGACCCCTGACATCATCTCCTACTTATCAGATAGATACCCACCGACCCCTGACATCATCTCCTACTTATCAGATAGATACCCACCGACCCCTGACATCATCTCCTACTTATCAGATAGATACCCACTGACCCCTGACATCATCTCCTACTTGTCAGATAGATACCCACTGACCCCTGACATAATCTCCTACTTATCAGATAGATACCCACCGACCCCCAAGATCATCTTCTTCTTATGAGATAGATACCACCGGCCCCTGACATCATCTCCTACTTATCAGATAGATACCCCCTGATCCCTAACATCATCTCCTACTTATCAGATAGATACCCACCGACCCCTGACATCATCTCCTACTTATCAGATAGATACCCACTGACCCCTGACATCATCTCCTACTTATCAGATAGATACCCCCTGATCCCTGACATCATCTCCTACTTATCAGATAGATACCCACCGACCCCCAAGATCATCTTCTTCTTATCAGATAGATACCACCGGCCCCTGACATCATCTCCTACTTATCAGATAGATACCCACTGACCCCTGACATCATCTCCTACTTATCAGATAGATACCCACCGACCCCCAAGATCATCTTCTTCTTATCAGATAGATACCCACCGACCCCTGACATCATCTCCTACTTATCAGACAGATACCCACCGACCCCCAAGATCATCTTCTTCTTATCAGATAGATACCACCGGCCCCTGACATCATCTCCTACTTATCAGATAGATACCCCCTGATCCCTAACATCATCTCCTACTTATCAGATAGATACCCACCGACTGCCGCCACCTTATGTATCTGAATGTATACAATGTTCAATATACTGTGTATGTGTACAATGTTTACTGTATACAATGAAGAAAGGATTTTACTTTTAATATGGTAATACAAAGTTACTCTGTATACAATGTAGCTCTCTATATGTTTTATGGCTAATTGTGCTGTTTTCCTGTCTCTAGTCGAAAGAGGACGCCATCTGTGGGGGAAAACGCTGATGACCTATTGGATGGCGGCCCAGAGGAGGAGGAGTAAGCTGCTTCTTCTCTCCTAGCAGTAACATTGAAGCATGTTTCAGCTTTCTTACACTGTCCACATTAACCAATCATATTACATCTTACTGCAGTCACATTGTCAGAGATCATGGAATCCAAAGACCCCCCTAATCTGAACATAAGTAGCTGCCGATAAACAACGCACCCTATTCTGATATGTAAGGCATCATCACCCACAAATGACAGGAAGCCTTCCTCCTGATACCCAGCTCTCCAGGAGTCAGCCACATTTTCACACATACACTGCTCTCACTGATGGGTACAGGTTAAATCAGTGTTTCTCAACCTTTTTTCAGTCGGGGCACCCTTTAAAATTATAGACAATCTCAAGGCACCCTTTAAAATTATGGACAGTTTCGAGGCACCCCATTCTAAAATGTAAAGAACTATTCTTTAGATAATGCAGCAACATCCACACATAGGACGGTGATTTATTCTTTCAAAACAAATACACTTTTGCACACTGGTACTGACTAGTATTCCAATGTTTCTCTTCTCCTTAAAATTCTTGCCATCAATCGCCTACTGTCACCCCAGTGCTGAGGGAGAGGGGCACAGGAGGGTCAAACAAGGATGCTGTGGAGGCAACAGACATCCTCCTTTATTATGAGGTCATTGGTT
Organism: Pelophylax lessonae; assembly: GCF_965119305.1. Taxonomy (NCBI): domain Eukaryota; kingdom Metazoa; phylum Chordata; class Amphibia; order Anura; family Ranidae; genus Pelophylax; species Pelophylax lessonae. The sequence goes on along the minus strand of NC_138777.1, from coordinate 202,749,880 downwards.
GTTAGGATGCCAGTATCTAGAAAGTCGTAATGGTGCATAATGAAAACCCATGGCTTTTCGTAACTGAAAGGCAGGCTTGATCCACCTGCTGGCTTGAATACAATTTTTGATACATTTTTAGGCATTTTGCCAAGGCACCCCGGGGTGCCTGGGCACCCTGGTTGAAAAAGGCCGGGTTAGATAATCCTAGCAATATTACTTATAGAACTAGTAGGGATGGGGTTAGGAACAGAGATGAAGGGTGTATGTACCCTTGGGAAAAAAAATTTAAAAAATGATGGGAAGCTTATTGGAATCTGAAAGTACCCAGATACCCCCCATGTAAATGAGTACCCCTGGTCACTCATTCACATAAATAAAATTAAATAACGAAGTAGTAAATAAACACATCACACGCTTGACCACGTCCTATATTAAACCCCCCCCCCCAACCCCGAAAACGTCCTCGTCAGTCGTCATCCAGACATGTAGATCCACCATCAATCTTGATAAACGAGACTTATCAATAAAACCTCCAACACAGTCCTTCCCGGATAGACTCCTGAATGGGAATGACACTTCCCTAGTCAGAAGATGAATGTAAACTAAGGGGCAGGATCCCAGGTGATGTCTATTACATGGATTCAATAATGGTCTCAGCTGTTGTTCTGCTATGTGTAGAGTCCAAACTCTGATACTCCTTGCCCAGCAGAACCAACAGCACCAAAAAAGGACTGACTATTAGGAACTCTGCCATATCGTATCATCAATCTGACATTTGTGGTGTCATGTGGATCATTTTCTGGGCAGCCATATTGTATAGTGTAAGAAGAGACCTCTATGATCCCAACACACCTTCCCATCCCAGTCCCAGTCCTTATGTTGTCTTCCATTGTGTCATCCCTTAATGGTATCTGCTTTCCGGGCGCTCCTCTGCTTATGCTCATCCTTTGTCTCTGCAGGGTGATGGAGCGTTCCGCATCCGCCGTTAGTCAAAGCAGCACCGTAATCACAGAGCGCCTCCAGGAGCTGGTCAGACTGTTCAAGGACCGAACAGAGCGAGTGAAGGAAAGGCTGATAGACCCTGAGCTATCCTCCGATGAGGAGAGTCCTTCTGCATGTGAGTAGACTGACTGCCAGAGGCCAATATGAATAGCCAATAACCCACCCTGTACAGTAAAGAATCCCTCCCACCCCTGATATCATGTCCTACCCCCCCAATAATACCTCCTCCTCTTGTCCTTCCATCACACACACAGTCCTCATCTTACACAGTGAACTTTAATCTAACCTCTGGCCTTCCCCTCAGTCTTGCACAGTTGTACAGGTTCCTCTGTGTACTGAAACTGTTGCAGTAAATAAAATAAATTGAAACCCAGAATGAATTTCTTGGACTCAGGCTTCGGAATCAAACCTTTTTATTCGCTAGCAAAAATGGCTTAGCCTGGCTCATGCCCGCTTGCTAAGTGCTTAAAAAAGCGTGTACATCACTTATAGGAAACAGCAGTTACGTCACAGATACATATTTCCCTAACTAGCTTGGCAGCGATACAACACATATCCTCCCCCTACCGATGATTCCCATACATCTGTGTGTAGCAATAACATCCCTGGCCTTCACTCTTATCTGTATTCTCATTATTTGTATTCTCGCTAGTTCTAGAGAGGAAAATATGAGGGGGGGCCTCAAATGCGCAGCTTTAGAGTCGGTTCACACTATGGCGACACGACTTCGGGGCGACTTGAACAAGACGCCGTGCACCGCGACTTCGGCGCGACTTGCACGGACTTCACATAATGGAAGTCAATGCAAGTCGCTCCGACTTTGGACAAAAGTAGTGCAGGAACCTTTTTCTAAGTCGGAGCGACTTGAGTCGCTCCTATTAGAACAGTTCCCATAGCACAGAATGTAGCACGACTTGTCAGGAGACCAAGTCGCCTGACAAGTCGGAGTAGTGTGAACCGGCACTGTCATGGTCTCTGTAGTACCACAGAATCTATCATTTTGTCTTAAAAGGCTATTTATCCGCCATTTTCGAAGCTTTCCAGGTACTGCCACAAAACTTCTTACTTTGATTTCACTGTACACTGTGAGCTTCCCACAATGAACATTAGAAGTTGCAGCAAGTCAGATAGAGCTCACCTAATTTACTGGCTGGATGACATCCAGCATCATCTAGCGCTTTCCTCCCCAGCCTGACTGTCCCTGGCCCACCCCTTACATTCATTGCATTTTAGTTCTTCCAATCATGAAGGCTCAGCATCGCATGTGGGTGTTATCTAGGGCAGTCTGCATGCAAATACAGACTGCCCTATGAACACCCACACCTCCAGACTGACACCCACTTAACTGTTGCAGAGTGCGATCACTGGGTGCAGCGGAGTACATTCAGATCAGACATTGTGGAGTAAACAGGAACTGGCTTCTTTATTGGAACATAACACAGATAGTCAAGATGTCACCTCATTGTAATGAGAACAACAAACAGGAAAAGATAACCAACAGGTTCAGTACAGTGTACAGGATATTACAACACATCATAGAAAATGCATAGCATATCACTGAGCATTAGCGACATCTAGTGTCCTATTTGTGAACTGCAGTTAATCTGCTAAGCTGAAAGCTGTTGTATCTCCAACACTAACAAGGCATTTTGATAGTTGCAAAGCTCCTCCCAAAAGTCAGCCCACTGCTGACATCAGGACTGAGGGCTTTTGAGAGGAGTACTGGAGTAGGGTGTTGGGATGTTTTTAGGAATCTATGTTCAGCACCCTGACGGCCCCTCCCACCAGCCATGATCTGCCTGTATTACATGGAGAAGCACAGAGACCATGTGTTGATATCACTGGGTGTAAAATAAGGTATGTAATGAAAATGATAAGGTTTTTTTTAAAAAAAAATGTCATTATCATGTTGATGAGGGGGGGGGGAGGAGGAGCCAGGGAAAGTAAAATATAAGCAGATTAAACTTCAGATTTATTGTGTTTGGTACTTATCACCTACATAGTGAGATCAGTGATCCCATTGCATAGGTATTGCTGAGCTCTCTGTATAGGAAGCACAGCATGCTGAACATTGAAAAGTCTGCTCAGTGTAAAATAATTAAAGATATATAATGATGATATATGCAATGATAATATAATATGATAATGTATAATGATTTGCTTTATGTCGATAATTTCAGCACCATCCAAAAAACCTGCACCACCCCCTCCCCCACCCCCTCCCCCACATGAGGAGAAGAAACCAGTAGGCGCAGCCCCCCCTGTGGAAGAACACTATTGTGAGATGCTCTGCTGCAAATTTAAGACCCGACCATGGTGGACCCAACTTCACAAATACAGATTCCCATCCAGTATTGATCCACTGACTAGTAAGTGAAGGGGGGGGGGGGCATGAGGCAGCCCCAATGAGTAGTAAGTAGAAGGGAGTACAAGGTACTGGGAGCCCTGCTTATTAGCAAGTGAGGGGGGGGAGGGATGAGGCACTGGTAACCCCTATGACTAGCAAATAGATGGAGACATGAGGCACTGGGAGCCCTGCTTACTGGTAAATAAGGGGGAAGGCACAAAGCACTGGGTACATTGCTCATCGGTAAGGGAGGTACTGGAAGCCTCACTATGAAATGATATAGAGCAGGCATCTCCCACTCTGTGTGATCTTTATTTTCCCCCATGTGGCCACCTACTTGTGTGGGTCATTTAGGGAACACCTCCCAGCTCTCAGGTCTTGTGTGATTGGCTGTGCTCCTCTCACTTGTTTGTACCACCCCTGCAGACCTCATGTATGTCCTGTGGCTCTTCTTCGTGGTGATGGCATGGAATTGGAATTGTTGGCTCATTCCAGTACGTTGGGCCTTTCCCTATCAGACGCCGACCAACATTCACTACTGGCTCCTCATGGACTATCTTTGCGATCTCATCTACCTGCTGGATATTGTTGTGTTCCAGGCCCGCCTGCAGTTCGTGCGCGGCGGCGACATCATTGTAAGTACCACGTCCGTAAAATTGCATCATATACCTCACAATTCCATAGTACAATCCTTACATTGTACAGACAACACCCAGCCACAGATGTCATACACCATAGACATTTTGATGTGTGGGATAACTCTACAATCCTTTATAACCTCTAGTCTGACTATTTCTGGCTCCCTAAGGGCGGGCCCTGTGTAAGGCAAAGGCCCCAGTTGGCTGCCACTGCCTCAGGATGGACTTCCGGGATTGGGCATATCAGGGCTCTGTTTAGGTCTCCAGTCAGACAGGATTGTGGTGATCCCCTGATGGAGCATCCAGGGGGGGGGGTGGAAGTCCTCTTGCCCCTCCCCTGAAGAACACTCTCTGGCTCTTAGTTCTTTAAAAATCAATTGTTTGTGTCCTCATCAAACTTTCTTCTAATTCCAGACTGATAAGAAGGCAATGCGGGAATATTACCTCAAGACTGATCGATTTAAGGTAATTCCTCCATGTGTTTTTTAACTGCAACACTACATTTGTAATTTATGTCGTCTCTCGAAGGCCTGCCAAATGCAATATGTGGGGCGTACAACCAGGAGGTTAGTGGATCGCATTTGAGAATACATATGCGATATTAAAAATAATAAATCTACTAATGTGGCCCATCATTTCAACAATCAGCATGATGGTGATATTAGCTTGGTTTCGGTACAGGTCATTGAGAGGGTCAAGGTTCCTCCTTGGAGGGGTGATCAGTTCAGGTTGCTGTGTAGAAAGGAGGTATTCTGGATCTTTCACTTACACACCCGCATACCTTTTTGGATTAAATTATGAGTAGGATGTGTCTCATTTTTATGAGTGACCGGCTGGCTTCCCTTCTGTTTACGTCAGCCTTTCCCCATACACTTATATATATCTATTTACATGTTTATATGTGTTATAACAGTTTCAGCTGACACATGTGTTTGTATGTATTTATATACAAACGTGTATATATATATATATATACAAATACATATATATATATATGTATACACACATACACACTATATTACCAAAAGTATTGGGACGTCTGCCTTTACACACACATGAACTTTAATGGCATCCCAGTCTTGGTCCCTAGGGTTCAATATTGAGTTGGGCCCACCCTTTGCAGCTATAACAGCTTCAGCTCTTCTGACTCCTGTTGTCTGGGAATGACATGCACATACACACTGCGATATCGGTATATGCTTTTTCTGTCCTCGTAATACTCGTATCTCTTTGTGCTGGCCTTTTTTCCCCCGGTGTTGAGGGTGCATCACGATGGATGGGACTTTATTATATATATTTTTTCATTTTTTATATTCATACATCGTTTTGATGCGGTACTTTCCATTGGGGAACTGTGTCCCTTTTTTGTCATCTTTAGTCATTCCAGATGCTTATTTTCCAGGGCCGAGACTGTTCCATACTTAACCAGTTATCTTTATATTTAACTCGGGCAGTGTTAAGAATATATCCCTTGACTATATGGTTTAGTATAATGTGGGTCCATACGTGTATCTATGTTTATATTTTTATTTACATGGACACATGTGCTAATATGCTTTGTGTGGAATCATTTGATATAATTAGTGGATTTTTGCTACAACGTTTTTTATGGTGTGTTTTCATTCATTTTTACATATTTTTTATACTTTGATATTGAGAGCCCTTTTTACACTGATACGTTTTTCCTGCGTTTTTCATTGCCAAAAAAACACAAGAAAAATGTTTCCCTTTAAATCTTATGGGACTTTTCACACCACTGCGTTACAGGTGCTGTGTATTTTGAAAAGTCCTGCATGCTGCTGCATCTTTGGTAGGGTTTCGAAATTAATGGAAATCGCTGACAAATTGTGGTAAAATCGCGGTAAAAATGCACCACGATTTTGAATTTTTGGCACGTTTTTGAGTCACATGTCCATTTTTCACAGGGGCAGGCAGCCCAAAAATGCACCAGAAAAGCACAGCAACCATATCTGAAACACAGCAAAATGACGAGCAGTGTTAAAGTACCCTAATGACATAGGTTTTCTTTTATATATGATTAGATATGTATTCATATCTTGTATACAGGCATACCCCGCTTTTAAGTACACAATGGGACCAGAGCATGTATGTAAAACGAAAATGTACTTAAAGTGAAGCAATCCCTTTTTTCATTTCCTAGGCAAGCTGGCTGGCCACAAATAGGATATGTTGTAGTCCTGGGTCCCCTCACATTGCTCCCTAAGTTTGGTATCCCTGTCACTTATGGTTTGGGAGTAGTGCCACGTCAAGCTGACCAAGATTTCCCATAGACGCCAATGTTAAAAACTGGGAGTAGTGCCATGCCAAGCTGACCAGGCTGTGTCCGTACTCGCGAGTGTACGTAAAGTGAGTGTACTTAAAACGGGGTATGCCTGTAGTTGGTTTTCTTTGCTCCTGTTCTTTTTTCTATTTCATGATTTTGGTTTATATATTGATTTTTTTGTATGTTTTTTCTTTTTTTCACCTTTCATTTCATTTATATGAGTTTACACTATTGCTTTATACAAATGGATTTTAAGGGTTAACCATGGGGACTCAGCGTTTCCATAAATGAGCTTCACCTAAAAGTTGTCTGTTATAAATAGGTGACCATTGATGAAACACTTAGTAATGATTAAGCACTGATGTGTGATTACTCATCTACTACTGCCTGGGATAGTGTGTGGTCCCTGTATTTTAACTTGGATATTTTCAATAAAGACGTTTTATTCGTGATTCCTTCATAATTTCTCCCTGTGATAATGTCCCCAGGCCCCAAACATGATTGGATACACATTACTAGACCGCGCCCAAACATCATATTCATGTCACCCAACCAGTCCCTGAAAAATGATCATATTCATATTACCTGACCAGGCCCTAAACTTGATAATATTCATATTATCTGACCAGGCTGGAAACATGATCATATTTACATCACCAGACTGGGCCTGAAACATTATCGTATTTACGTCACCAGACTGGGCCCCAAAAAATGATCTTATTTATGTCACCCAACTGGGCTCCGAACATGATCGTATTCACATCACCAGTCCAGGCCCCAAACCTGATCATAATCACATCACCAGACCGGGCCCCAAACATGATCGTATTCATATTACCTGACCAGGCCCCAAACATATCACCCAACCAGACCCAAAAAATAAGTGTATCTCACTAAAGACGCCAAACTCAGGATTAGAGGAGAGACAATTATACGCTGATTTCTGGGTCTGTAGGAAATTCACCATCCCGATTATTCTGTGTAGTTTGAACCCCCAGATATCTGGTACATGTTGGGGCCCCTTGAGTCCTAGTCAGGACAGTGAGTGCCTTATGGACCTCCTAGATATCTGGTGCATGTTGGGGCACCCCCAGTCTGCCCCAGATATCTGGTACATGTTGGAGCCCCCCTAAGGCTCTCTCAAGATAGTTGGTGCAGTATGTACCTCCAGTCCACCCCAGATATATCTGGTACATATTGGGACCCCCTGAGTCCCTCTCTGGAAAGTTGGTGCTGTATGGTCCCCCCAGTCTGCTCCAGATATCTGGTACATATTGGTACCCCCTGAGTCCCTCTTTGGAATAGTGACACATTTTAGGGCCCCCCTCGAGTCCCTGGCATGACAGTTAGTACATTATAGATCTCTCAGTCCCCCCCCCCTGGAATTCTGATACATGTTGGGGCCCTCTAAAATCAGTATGTACCTCCAGTCCACCCCAGATATCTGGTACATATTGGGACCCCCTGAGTCCCTCTCTGGAAAGTTGGTGCTGTATGGTCCCTCCAGTCTGCTCCAGATATCTGGTACATATTGGGACCCCCTGAGTCCCTCTCTGGAATGTTGACACATTTTAGGGCCCCCTCGAGTCCCTGGCATGACAGTTAGTACATTATAGATCTCTCAGCCCCACCCCCCCCCTGGAATTCTGATACATGTTGGGGCCCTCTAAAATCAGTATGTACCTCCAGTCCACCCCAGATATCTGGTACATATTGGGACCCCCTGAGTCCCTCTCTGGAAAGTTGGTGCTGTATGGTCCCCCCCCCCCCCCCAGTCTGCTCCAGATATCTGGTACATATTGGGACCCCCTGAGTCCCTCTCTGGAACGTTGACACATTTTAGGGCCCCCCTCGAGTCCCTGGCATGACAGTTGGTACATTATAGATCTCCCAGTCCCACCCCCCCCCCCTCTGAAATTCTGATACATGTTGGGGCCCCTCTAAAATCAGTTGGGACTGTATGGATCTAAGAGTTTCCCTCCACCCCCCCGGATATATGGTACATGTTGGCAACCCCTGAGTCCCTCTCAGGACATTTGATGCACTATGGACCCCCAGATTTATGGTACATGTTGGGGCCCTATTAGGACAGTTGGTTCGAAATCAATCCAGTGATAATGTGTGGTGACATTAATTTCTTGGTCCCGGCAGATGGATGTCATCTCTCTCCTCCCTCTGGATCTTTTCTACTTCAAGGTTGGAGTGAAGTCCATTCTCCGCTTGCCCCGTATACTTAAGGTAAGGACACAAGGAGCCCCTGTGTTGTCATCCAGTATATGATCTGTCACTGACTGACACCATTCCCCCCCCCCCCCCTTGTCTCCTTATAGTACATGGCCTTCTTTGAATTCAACAACAGACTGGAAGCTATCCTCAGCAAAGCCTACATCTACAGGTCAGTGCAGGGACACAGGGGCCCTGAGGTCAGAGGGCCCTTCCCCACTTTGCACTCCTTACAGGACCAGATTAGTATTTCCTTCATGTTCCTCTACTTTCTCCGACCTGACAAATAATCTTCCAGCAAATATACCCGAGCTACCTGGAGAAAAAGATACACAGGAGTATAAACAATATATACACCAGGGTGCTCACCATTTTGAAGAGCGCAGGCCACTTAAATGATTTTGTAACCGGTCGCGGGCCACAATGAACTGTAGGGTTTTACTGCCCCCCCCAAACCGCAAATGTAAAAACGCCCTATAAGGCTACTAGCACACAAATGTGCTGCACCTGCAGGTTTCGCTTTGCCATAGACCTCTATTACATCTTGCGATTCTGATGCATTTTCTGAAAGCGCACCAAAACTCCTGCATTCAGGAGGAACCCACAGGATATAATAGAAGTCTATGGCTCAGGGCAGCTAACCCGCAGGAAAGCCACAGGTGCACTGCACTGCACCCGTGGATCAGTATGAAAGCAGCCTAATAGTTTTTAGCCCTTTTAAAGGTGCTAAGATGCCCATTGTAACAAATATTATGCCCAGTGTTTTTTCTTCTTGTAGCTGCTGCTGGCGTTGCTCTCCAAGCAGATAGAAAGGATTAGTGGTGGAGTGCACTAGGTATCATCCGTCTGGGACAGAAGCCAGTATTACAGAGGAAGCATTGGCTTATGCTGCTCCTGCTCCCTCCGCTGCCAGAGCCAGCTCACTGCACTGTGATGCCCTGGGATGGCCGGTCGGCAAGCCCAGATTGCGATTAACATGTTGTTGGCCCCAGGCATGCCCTTCCCTGGTTTGAGGTCATGGGCCACATGGAGCACCCCTGATATACACAGTATACACAATATACACAGTACATATTACACAGTATACACAATCTAAATACACAGTATGCAGAATATACCATATACTGTATATATATATATATATATATATATATATATATATATATATATATATATATATATATATACATTATATACTGTAAAGGTAATTTGTACATCCTGTATATTATTGTATTATATTTTATATGTATTGCACACTGCACATGGCACTAAAAATGTTCTCATTACATGTTTGCATTCTTTTGAGTCCTGATTAGAATTAGCCTGCCTATGTTACGCCCCTTGTTACCATAATAGTACAATTGTAATAATAATGTGATACCTACGTAATCATGTGTATGAAAGCCTTCAATTGCGTCAAATAAAGCAGAACAGTTATTTTGGAAAGATGCAGAGTTTATCCTTTTGTGTCTGTTCCCTACTGCAGTAGTTATTAATTTGGAACCACTAATCAATATGAGGATAGGAGTTGCCTATCTATAAAAAGTCCAGAACAATACATATTTCAAAATGTATAGAATATGTACACAATGTATACTATAAACAAAATACACATTATACATAATACACAGTATATAGAATATGTGCACAGTATACACAATATATATATTATACACAATATATGCATAATACACAGTATACACAATATATACTGTGTACAATATATACAGTACACACAATATATAGAATATATACAAGAGAGACGATATACACCATACACAGGGTTCACCCACTATGCACAATACACTATATACAATACACAGGGTACACCGGCTGTACAAAGTATATATACTACTGTATACACAATACATGGGGTACAACCAGTATACAGGGGAGGACTGGGTCAGGGGGCAGGGGGGCAATTGCCCCCTGGGCCGCTCTGATGCTCTGTAAAAAGGCTACACAGACATGCCTAAAGGATTCCTAGTGAAGAGAAGTAAAAAGTCCCAGCCACTGACCTACTGAGTGTGGGTTGAAGACAAGGACAGGACGCAGGCACCGCGTCTGACCAGAGGCCGGTTCCATGCCCCACTGGAGACTCTTCTCCTCCAGGAAGCCCTGACCGAGCTGTCCCAGCTCTACCCAAACATCCATGCTGGCCCAGATTCAGTCGGTAAGTAGAGAGTATCTGGAGCAGGTCTTCATCTTGGAATGGGGTTCAGGAGGAGGACTGGAAGAGGGAGAGTGGGAGGAGGGCCAAGTCGCTGCACCATGGGCCTCTGGTTTGTACTTGCCCCCTGGGCCGAAAGTTGCCAGTCTGCCCCTGACAGTATATACTATATACACAGGGTACAGCCAGTTTGCACAGTATATACACAATACACGGGTTACACCCAGTATACATTGTATATACACAATAGATGGGGTACACCTATTATATACAATACATGGGGTACTCTCAGTACATGGAATATACACAGTACCCAAGGTTGTGGTTTCAGGAAGTTGGGTTGCTGTGTAATGACAAATGGGGATAGTTGAGTTATCCTGCTGTTGCTGGGAGGTTGTGAATTCTCTGGTTGTTCTCTCAGTTGTGGCCTGCATGCTCAGTGATTGTCCTCCTTGTTTCAGAGTGATCCGCACAACAGCCTACCTCCTGTACTGCCTGCACATGAATGCTTGTTTCTATTACTGGGCCTCCGACTACGAGGGGCTCCGCTCCACCAAGTGGGTGTATGACGGCGAGGGGAACAGGTGAGAGCAGGGGTTACCTTAAACAGGTCACAGATATCACCAGACACACAAGTCTAATGAACCAGAGGTTATGAGTTCATGTCATAAAGAACATCTCCACCCACAATGTACTTTGTTTTGGGTGGAGCAGAGTTCAGACTATGCCTGGTTCTTCTGAAAGGGATGCCACTACTTTGTCAGGACAGGCTGAGTTACTATTATCACCAACCCAAGTAGGTTCTTCATATACCAGAGTGTCCTGATTCCACTTTTGGGTGAAGTTGCTCTTTTATGACTGCTAGAATAACTCTGTAGATTTCTTTTGGTCATGTGGACACATTCCATATCTTGTCAGCCAATCACTATGGAGAAATTTTATATATTATACGCTGATTTCCTTTACTCAAGCTTTGGGGGTGGCAAAATCCAGTGACCTCATAGATTGGGGAATGCCAGAGGAACAGTGTAACACTGTCCACAATGGGCTCCACCTTGATACATACAAGCAGGTGTAGGGTATATTCAGTGGCTGAAGCCAATTGTTGCCCCAGATTCCGTAAAAGACATGGCTGAATAGGGGGCACGTCTGGCCCTGCCTCTGAGGTGCCATATCTTTGTGTTTCCATTAAACTGTCCTCATGACTCCAGTAATGTCTCCCTCTTCTCCTTCAGCTACATCCGCTGCTATTACTGGGCTGTGAAGACCCTCATCACCATTGGGGGGCTCCCTGACCCACAGACTCTCTTCGAACTTTGGTTCCAGCTACTAAACTACTTCATGGGAGTGTTCGCCTTCTCCGTGATGATTGGTCAGGTGTGTACACTACTCCTCTGTCATGATTGGTCAGGTTACTCCTCCTCCATGATTGGCAAGGTGTATTCTCTACTCCCTGGTCATGGCTGGTCAGGTTTGTACTCTACTTCTCTGTCATGTTTGGTCAGGTTTGTACTTTACTCCTCCATCGTGATTGGTCAGGTGTGTACTCTACTACTTCATCATGATTAGTCAGGCGTATACTCTACTCCTCTATCATGATTGGTCAGTTTGTGTACTCTACTCCTTCATCATGATTGGTTAGGTGTGTACTCTACTCCTCGGTTATCATTGGTCAGGTGTGTACCCTACTCCTCGGTCATGATTGGCCAGGTGTGTACCCTACTCCTTGGTCGTGATTGGCTTGGTGTGTACCCTACTCCTCGGTCATGATTGGCCAGGTGTGTATTCTACTCCTCCATCATGATTGGTTAGGTATGCACTCTACTTCTCTGGCATGATTGATCAGGAGTGTACCTAATCTACATGCGGGGCGCTGGACGCATGGAGTTCAATGGGGTTTTTTTTTTTTTTAACCATGTGATTAGAGCCAGAGGCTCTCACAGGCTAAAAAAAAGGGTGGGCTTGGGGCGCAGAGCAGTGAGCCCTGAGCCAACCCATTGAAAATTCGCTATTCTCACACGGATCCTCCTCCTGGCCAACCAGGAAGCAGGTTTTGAGACCCGTTTCCCGATTAGCTGAACGGAGAAGCCATGACATTGGGCATGGAGGAGACGCAGAAGACAGGGGGAAGAAGCTGAAGCCACAGCCTGCTGCTGCATCCAGGCAGGGTGAGTGAGGGGGGATCCTGTCCTGTCTCCTGTCTCTCCTGTCTCGCTGTGGTTGGGGGGGGTGGGGTACGGTGTGCGGCGGCCTGGTGTGGTCCGGGGGGGGGGTATGGTGCGGTCCGTCTGCCGCCCCCCCCCCATCCCATGGAGCACCAGCTGCCACTGTGTGTACTCTACATCTCTGAAATGATTAGTCAGGTGTGTACTGGACATCCTCATCATGATTGGTCAGATGTTTACTCTACTTCTCCATCATGATTGGTCAGGTGTGTACTCTAGAACAAAGACCGGATGTAAATTGAGAGAGAATGAGAAGAGTGGCTGTAAGTGACACTAATAAAAGTAATGATGACCTACCTGTAGTTGATCATTTGATAATTGTGTCTCTTCCTTTCACAGATGAGGGACGTGGTAGGAGCTGCTACAGCTGGTCAGACATATTACCGCAGTTGTATGGACAGCACCATCAAATACATGAACTGTTACAAGATCCCGCGCAACGTACAGAACCGCGTCAAGATGTGGTACGAGTACACCTGGCAGTCACAAGGCATGCTGGGTAAGAACCCCTTTCCTAGCTATGTTCTCATTACAAGTAACTACATTTCCAATGATTCTCTTCTTCCGAATGGGCATATGTCAGGGAAGGGCCAGCTTTAGCCACAGCCTACTCACACGGGTGTTCTGCTTGGTGGTGAATATAAGAATGGGGGTCTCAGGCCTTACATATAATTCAGGTAAAACCTGTCTGATTATTTTAAGGAAGCCTGAATGCAGAATCTTAGGTGACAATGAGGATTTGCAAAGATGCAAAATCTGGGAGAAGGAAGGGAGAATATAAGGGATGTGATTACAGAAGATTTATCACTAAGAGATAGAAGGGAAGGGTAGTCTGAAATGTGTCACTTCTGACATTGTCATTCTGTGTCTGTCAGATGAATCAGAACTGATGGTGCAGCTTCCAGACAAGATGCGGCTGGATTTGGCTATCGATGTGAATTACAACATTGTCAGCAAGGTGGCGCTCTTCCAGGTAAATGTCACATTTCATTTCCATTAAGGGTCCCTTGTAGTACTGGGCAAGCATAGAGAGATACTTTCAAAGTGGGAGAGTCTGGGGGATTCTTGTTGTACCAGAAGAGCCTGGGGGGATCCTTTTAGTGTCAGGAGAGCCTGCAGAAATCTTTGTAGGATCAGGAATGTCCAGGGGCATCCTCGTAAAGCAGAAGAGCCATGGGAGATCCTTGTAGTACCAGGAGAGCCTGAGAAGATCATTGTAGTACTGGGAGAGCCTGAAGGGGATCCTTGTTGTATCAGGAGAGCCTGGAGAGATTCTTGTAGAATCGGGAGAGCCTGGGGAGATCATTGTAGTACTGGGAGAGCCTGAAGGGGATTCTTGTAGTACCATGAGAGCCTAGGGCAGTGAGGGCAAACGTTGGCACTCCAGATGTTTTGGAACTACATTTCCCATTTTGCTCAACTACACTGTAGAGAACAGGAGCATCATGGGAAATGTAGTCCCAAAACATCTGGGGTGCCAAGGTTTGCCATCACTGGCCTAGGGGATCCTTGTACTGCAGGGAGAACCTGGGAGGGGGGATCCTTGTTTTACCAAAGAGCCTGGGGGATCCTTTAAATACCACGAAAGTCTGGGGGGATCTTTGTAGAGTGGGAGAGTTTGAGGGGATCCTGATTGTAACAGAAGAGTCTGGGAGGGATCCTTGTAGTCCCAGGAGCACCTGGAGGGATTCCTGTCTTGCCATGATTGCCTATGGGGATCCTTGTAGTGCCAGAAGAGCCTAGGGGGATCCTTTTAGTACTAGGAGGACCTATGGGTATCGTTGTAGTGCCAGCCAAACCTTGGGGATTCCCTGTTCTACTGGGAGAGCCTAGAGAGTTCCTGGTTGTACTGAGAGAGCCTGGGGGGTTTCTAGTTGCACTGGGAGATACTGGGGGGATCCTTGTAATACTGAGAGAGCTTGGGGGATCCTTGTAATACTGATAGAGCTTGGTGGGTTCCTTGTAATACTGATAGAGCTTGGGGGGTTTCTTGTAGTGCTGGGAAAGCCTAGGGGGATTCTGTAATGGGAGAGCGTGGAGGAATCCTTCCAGTGCTGGGAGAGCACAATACCATTAGGAATGATGAATGGTACTGGTACAGTACATACTAATTCCAGTTCTTTTCTCGCTTTTCCTCTGTCCCTCTCAACCCCTCTTCATCACCTCCTTTCTTTCTTCTGTCAATTCTTGCACCTTCTTTTTTATTCTACCCTTTTCTCCACCTTTCCTCTCCCCTTCCAACCCCCCTCTGCAGGGTTGTGACCGGCAGATGATATATGACATGCTGAAGAGGCTGCGCTCTGTAGTTTACCTGCCTGGGGATTATGTCTGTAAGAAGGTGATGTACGGGGGGTTGGAGGGGTTCAGGTGAGAGCAGAAAGCGATGAATGAAGCTTCTCAGAATCTCTCATTCCAAATCATGTATACATATATATTGCCTTCAATGATAGGAATGAGTCAGAACAGTGGTCTGTGTGAATGCTGTCACAAACTGTGGCACTTATACAAGTGGAGGTGACACAGGTAAATGTGACACAAATGGAAGTGATGTTGGAGGTAGTGACATGGGTGGAGGTGACTCGGGTTGCAGTGACAAGGGTGAAGGTGACACAGGTGGTGGTGGTGACACAAGTAGAGGTAACACAGGTGGCAGTGACTAAGGTGGCAATGACACAAGTGGAAGGGACTCAGGTTGCAGGGACACAAGTGGAGGTGACACAGGTGGCAGTGACTCAAGTGGCGATGGCACAAGTGAGGGTGACACATGTACTAGTGGCTCAGGTTGCAGTGACACAAGTGGAGTTGACACAGGTGGCAGTGACTCAAGTGGCAGTAACACAAGTGGAGGTGACACAGGTGCTAGTGGCTCAGGTGGCGGCGCCACAGGTGGCAGTGACTCAGGTGCCGAGCACACAAGTGGAGTTGACACAGGTGGCAGTGACTCAAGTGGCAGTAACACAAGTGAAGGTGGCATAGGTGCTAGTGGCTCAGGTGGTGGTGACACAAGTGGAGGTGACACAGGTGGCAGTGACTCAAGTGGCATTTGACACAGGTGCTAGTGGCTCAGGTGGCAGTGACACAAGTGGAGGTGACATAGGTGCCAGTGACTCAGGTGTCGATGACACAAGTGGAGTTGACACAGGTGGCAGTGACACAAGTGGAGGTGACACAGGTGCTAGTGGGTCAGGTGGCAGTGACACAAGTGGAGGTGACATAGGTGCCAGTGACTCAGGTGGCGATGACACAAGTGGAGTTGACACAGGTGGCAGTGACACAAGTGGAGGTGACACAGGTGCTAGTGGCTCAGGTGGCAGTGAATAGGTGAAGGTGGCACAGGTTGCAGTGACAAAAGTGGAGGTGACTCAGGTGTCGATGACACAATTTGCAGTGACACACCTGGCAATGACTCATGTGGGGGATGACACAGGTGACAGTAATACAGGTGAAGGCAACACAGGTGGCAATGACCCAGGTGGTGATGGTACAAGTGAAGGTAACACAGGTGGCAGTGACGCAGGTAGAAGTGACATAAGTGGCAGTGATTTAAATGGCGATGGCACAAGTGAAGGGGATGCAGTGACTCAGGTGGCAGTGATGCAGGGGAAAATGATACAGATGGAGATGATATGCACCCACTCACCCACTTGCTCATGGTTGGCCATAAAATATTTCTTTCAGGGGGAGATCGGGAGAGAAATGTACATCATCAAAGCTGGAGAGGTCCAGGTCCTCGGAGGGCCGGATGGACAGACTGTGTTGGTCAGTCTAAAAGCAGGATCTGTCTTTGGAGAAATCAGGTGAACTAGACAGACAACTTCATCTTTCTCACAGAAAATCCAGAGACATTTTACTGTAATGTGACAGCTCCAGTTATTAGTTGCTCTCTTTCTGTAGGTGACTAACCTGCCTCATATACTCCTTTATGCATTGGCCTTCTATATAGGGGACTGACCTCTTCCTATACTCCCATATCTGTTGCCCTCCTGTATAGAGGACTGACGTTTTACTATACTCTAATAGGTAACTCCCTCCTCTATAGAGGACTGACCTATTCCCGTACTCCCATATACATTCTCCTCCTGTATAGGGGACTGACCTCTTCCTGTACTCCTGTATCTCCTGTCCTGATTAGAAACACCTGAGCTTGCTGAGTGAGCTAGTTCATTGCATTATCAGGCTGACTGATCTCTATTAGATGAGGAAGCAAGGTTTGCTGAATATTTTCTATTTTTGCAGTCTGCTGGCTGTGGGCGGAGGAAACCGACGTACTGCCAATGTGGTGGCGCATGGCTTCACCAACCTCTTCATCCTGGATAAGAAGGATCTAAGTGACATCCTGACCCATTACCCTGAGTCACAGAAGGTTCTACGCAGGAAAGCAAAGTGAGTAAGGGGTACCGCTGACATCCAAAAATGACAACTGCCTGTGTTGCCCGAAAAGCTACCAATCAGTTTCTGAAACTCAATATTCATATTCCAGAGCAGCTGTAAGTGTGAATGGTTGCTGTAGGGATCCAAGATAGTTCTTACTGCAGATATTGTATTCCTGAAATTAATGGTGTTGATTTAATAAAGGCAAATAGACTGTGCACTTTGCAAAGTGCAGTTGCATTCTGCAAGAGCAGTTGCTCCAGAGCTTAGTAAATGAACAGAAGTTCTGCTGATTTCCATCATCCAATCATGTGCTAGCATAAATGCTGTTTTTTTAATTTACCTCTATTACTAAACTCCGGAGCAACTGCCACTTGCACAGTGCAATTGCACTTTGCAAAGTGCACAGTCTATTTGCCTTTAGTAAATCAACCCCGATGTATTGCTCTATTACTCAGTATGATGGTGGCCAGGCAGAGATGCATTACTCTACAGTAGAGTCAGCCATGTTCATACTCTCAGGTATGGTGAGAGGAGAAAGACTGTTGTCAGAAGTTAAGGCTTATATCTCATTTCACTGGGTGTTTATTTAATTCTTCCATTTTGTCACATTTGGTTTCGAACTTGTTTCCCTAACTTAAGATTTAGTCAGACTGTTGTGAGTTGTTGGGTAGACAGAGGGTTGACAGGCTGTTGGGAGTCTTGGTGCATGAAGTGCCAATGGGTTTTTGATAATGTTGGGTTGACAGGGTGATGATGGGTTGTTGGGAGTGTTGGGTGGACAAGGTGTTGATGTGTTGTTGAGTGGGTGGGGCTGCTGGTAGGTTGTTGAGAGCGTTAGATGGGTGTAGTGCTAATGGAGTGTTGGGTGGACAAGGTGCTGATGAGTTGTTGATAGTGCTGGGGAGACAGGATGCTGATGTGTTGTTGGGTGGACAGGATGCTGATGGGTTGTTGGGATTGTTAAATGGATGGGGTGCTGATGAGTTCTTGAGAGAGTTAGGTGGACTATGTGTTGATGGGTTGTTGGGAGTGTTGGATGGATGTAGGTGCTGATGAGTTCTTGGTAGTGTTAGACCGGCCATAAATGGTGCAATTTTGGTTGCAGGAAAGAAAATAGATTCCCCCATTAACACTATCAGTGTTGATGGGAGAATCCCTCCCGTGGAGCATTTGTGTTCTCCCAGCGGGATGGTGCGGGGGGAGCTGCTGGGAGAACACACAGTGATTATTGCTAACGGCTAAAGCCGCTGGCAAAAATCGCATAAAGAATCAGACAAGCTGGCTGTACCCAAGATGATCAATTAACCAACTTGGGTACAATCAGCCTACACGGTTCGAATCTTGACCAGTCTCTTCTGAACTGGCGGAGATTTGAACCATCTTTGGCCGGCTTTAGATGGACGGGGTGGTGATGTGTTGTTGGGAATGTCAGATGTATGGGATGCTGATAGATTGCTTGGATTGTTAGATGGACAGGGAGCTAATGTGTTGTTGGGAATGTTAGATGGATGGGGTGCTGATGGATTGCTTGGATTGTTAGATGGATGGGGTGCTGATAGGTTGTTGGGAATGTTAGATGGATGGGGTGCTGATGGATTGCTTTGATTGTTAGATGGGTGGAGTGCTGATAGGTTGTTGGGAATGTTAGATGGATGGATTGCTTTGATTGTTAGATGGACAGGGTGCTAATGTGTTGTTGGGAATGTTAGATGGATGGGGTGCTGATGGATTGCTTGGATTGTTAGATGGATGGGGTGCTGATAGGTTGTTGGGAATGTTAGATGGATGGGGTGCTGATGGATTGCTTGAATTGTTAGATGGATGGGGTGCTGATAGGTTGTGGTTAGTGCTGGATAAAAGGGTTACTGTTGGGTTCTTGGCAGTGTTATATGGATTTGTTGCTGATAGTTTGTTGGTTGGCCGATTTGCTAATAGATTGCTGGTAGTGTTTGGTGGGCAGGGTGTTGATGGGCTATTGGAGGGTGGGCGGTCATCCTTAGCCATTAAGGCTTTGCAGTGGTAGGAATTGGGGCTATTTTATATTAAGAGCCCTAATATGATTGCTGCCTTTTTGGCCTTGATAGCTAGTCTGAAACTTCCGTATAGCTGATTCATCATGTGTGAGTTATACAGGTGCACTTAAAAAAATAGAATATCATCAAAAAGTTAATTTATTTCACTAATTCAATTCAAAAAGTGAAACTCATATATTATATGGATTCATTACACACAGAGTGATATATTCCAAGCATTTCTCTCTTTTAATTTTGATGATTATAGCTTACAGCTAGTGAAAACCCAAAATTCAGTATCTCAGAAAATTTGAATATTACATAAGAACAATAAAAAAAGGATTTTAATACAGAATTGTTGGCTTCCTGAAAAGTATGTCCATTTAAAGTATAGTATGCACTTAATACTTGGTCAGGGCTCCTTTTGCTTTAAATACTGCATCAATACGGTGTGGTATGGAGGCGATCAGCTTTTGGCACTGCTGAGGTGTTATGGAAGCCCAGGTTTCTTTGATAGCAGTCATCAGCTCATCTGCATTGTTGGGTCTGGTGTCTCTCATCTTCCTCTTGACAATACCCCACATATTTTCTATGGGGTTTAGGTCAGCTGAGTTTATTGGCCAATCAAGCACAGTGATACCATGATCATTAAACCAGGTATTGGTACCTTTGGCAGTGTGGGCAGGTGCCAAGTTCTGCTGTAAAATGAAGTCTGCATCTCCATAAAGCAGGTCAGCAGAGGGAAGCATGAAGTGCTCTAGAAGTACCTGGTAGAGGGCTGTGCTGACTTTGATAAAACACAGTGGACCAACATCAGCAGATGACATGGCTCCCCAAATCATCACTGACTGTGGAAACTTCACACTGGACCTCATGCAACTTGGATTCAGTGCACTTCACTCTTCCTACAGACTCTGGGACCTTGATTTCCAAATTAAATGCAAAATTTACTTTCTTCTGAAAATAGGTGTTTGGACCACTGAGCAACAGTCCAGTCTTTTTTCTTCTTAGCACAGGTAGGACGCTTCTAATGTTGGTTCAGGAGTGGCTTGACACAAGGAATGCAACAGTTGTAGCCCATGTCCTGGATATGTCTGTGTGGTGGCTCTTGAAGCACTAACACCAGCCGTAGTCCACTCCTTGTGAATCTCCCCCAAATTCTTGATGGTTTTTGCTTCACAATCCTCAAGGCTGCGGTTATCCCTGTTGCTTGTGCACTTTTTCCTTCCACTCAAATTTCAATGAATATGCTTGAATACAGCACTCTGTGAACAGCCAGCTTTTTAGCAATGACCTTTTGTGACTTACCCTCCTTGTGAGTGTCTTCTGGACAGCTGTCAAGTCAGCGTCTTCCCCATAATTGTGTATCACCTTTACAGGTGTTGTGAGTTAATTAGCTGATTAGAGTGTGACACCATGAGTCTACAATATTGAACTTTGTCACAATATTCTAATTTTCTGAGATACAGAACTTTGGTTTTTCACTAGCTTTAAGCCATAATCATCAAAATTAAAAGAAAGAAATGCTTGAAATATATCTCTCTGTGTGTAACACATCTATAGAATATATGAGTTTCACTTTTTGAAATTAATTACTTAAATAAATACATTTTTTGATAATGTTGTTTTTCAAGATGCACCTGTATATAGAGAAGGAACTCTTGGGTTGTTTTGTTTCTTTCTCTGGATTATTGTGGCAAATGGGAGTAATCTGCTGTAATGTGAAGATAGTCTGCTGTGTCAGTGATTGGAATATCATCAGATCTTTGTGTGTATGTCCAGTACATTGTATACAGATAAAGATTCATTGTCAGAGCCCCATACAAGAATTATATTATCCATCAGAACCCCAATCAGTCATCTTTGATTTTTCTCCACTTCAGGAAAATGCTGAAAAACACCGGCAAACCGAAAGATCAGGGTCCAGCACAGAAGGGATTCCAGCACATAATTCCGCCAAGACCCGAGACTCCCAAACTGCTGAAGGCTGCTGTTGCTGCCACTGAAAAAATGGGCTTCAAGGGATTTTCTAAATTGAGGCATCGGCTTAAAGTGAAGACAACTGTGGAGGTAATGGCTGGAAAACACGATAAGAAAATCGGCCGAAAATTTCCGTTCAGCGAGCGATCGGCCCATATTCTACTCGTTAATGCCCAGCCATCAATGAGCAATATCGATATTGTGAACGAAAAATACCGTTTGAAAAACCCGAAAAATTCTGTCGTCTCGTTTGCGAATGAACGATATTCTATACGTTGGTGTTGAGGTCGTTCAGTTTAAATCTGTATAACCTCATCACACATGAGGACCGAGGAACACTGTTTCGATGGTCGGCGGGCAATGGTCGGGCGATATTTGGACTGTGTATGTTGGCAACTTTTTTTGGACCGACAAATACTTTTTCAAAAGTCGGTGGTTGAATGATCGGGCGATATTCTAATCGTGTATTCACACCATAAGAGGGACAGTCATTTTATTACAACAATGACAGCTGATTTTTGGGGATGATCTCCTGTCTATGAGGGGTCCTCGATCTAGCCAGATATCAGCCCCGATCACTACTGGTTCACTGATGAAAAGTTGGTGTCAATACCCTGCCCCCTCTCCATTGGTGCTGCTTACAATTTTGTGGCTAACTCATGGATAAAGGGCTTTTCTGACACCAGGATTTTATTATCTGTCCCAGAAGATCATTCGTAGACTACACTTTAGATTTTTGTTTCCTGAGTCAGGATGATGGGGAAGTTGCACAATCTGCTGACATGTTGCCCTGTTTGTTTATCTTTGTAGCCCTCCAGAATGAGTCCAGTGCCCCCTGGGTCACCGGTGCACCGAAGATCTCCAGTGCCCACTATTAAACCTGAAGATGACGAGATGGCGACGGAGATCGTGGCCGAGTCTACAGACAACACGGTCTTTATCAGGGTTAGCCCCTCCTCACGAGGGGACGAGCAGATACTGTCGGTGGAAGTGACGGCCCCTGAGGAGGAGGAGGAGGAAGAGAAGAAATGATGAATTGGGTGGAAGATAGATGATGCAGTGCCTCATGAGCCTCACCAAAAATCTTTGAGGCTTCAACTTTTATCTTAGCAATATTACCGCAATCTCATCTGCAGAAGATCATTACAACCTTGGCGAGGGACCTGAAAACTAGAAGATTTCACTACAGACTCCACCCACAATGTAATGTAGAAATTCAGGTAGAGGTGGAAGTCAATATTCCTGGAACATTCCACCATGTCTATCATAGCACCAGGACCAATGTACAGAGTCCCTACTGTCCTCCCACTAGAGCCGTCATACATTGTTCTATGTAGAAGATGCCCCTGCAGGGTCCATACCAACATCGGGGCCGATGTGAGGGACAATCAATATATAGAAAGGTGCAGATTATTGAACCAAACCACAAACTTAAAATTCCTCATCTGGAGAGAGTGCAAACCAAAATATTGCAGCTGCTCTGAGGAAGGAAAGAGGCAGGTCTTTGCACTGCGCTCTCTTCTCACATCACAGAAAGAGGGCGCTCTCTCCTGGACCCCGCACAGGGGCTGCTGTTTTGAAATATTGCAGAGAGGGGGCGCTCTCCCCACACACTTCACAGGGTGTACTCTTTCCAAGTATTGCAGAGTGGGGGCGCTCTCTCCACACACCTCATAGGGTGACTCTCTCCACACACCACACAGAGAGGGATCTTTCCAAACATTTCAGGGGGGGAGGCTTGCTTTCCAGATATTGCAGAAAGGGGGTGCTCTCTCCACAAACAGCAAAGGGGGCGCATGTTTCCAAATATTGCCGAGAGGGGTGCTATCTCCACATTCAGCACAGGTAGAACTTTTAACACATGCTACAGAAAGGGGGCGCTCTATTTCCACACATCTCAAGAGGGAGCACTCTCTTCATGATAGAGTTAGCCTAGAAATAAAGCAGCAGAAAGTAAACTGGATGGCAGAATTCTGTCTGAGTGTCTGGAGGCTCACACCCCCCCGCCCTCCTACACAGAATCGCACCTGTGCAGGGTGCAGAAAGTATGGAGTCTGGGGTCTCCTTGGGTTCCTATGAGGGGAGTGACAAGAGTCTGGAGACTCCCCCAGTTTCTGTGAGCACAGTGTAGTCACAGCTTTGTGTTTGTTAGAATTGAAGTTTCTATTTTTGAAATAAATATAACCTTCTCTGCTTGGTGTGTTATCTGTAGTGGGTGGGGCTGGCATACAGACACCCTGAATTTGGTGCTGATTTACTGCTCGTCTCCTGCACCTGGCTGCTCTTCCCATTATCTCCCCTGGGTGCCAATATCCCCACCAGCTGGGAGTATGAGGCCAATGTGTTCCCAGCATCCATCTGATGGAGTACTGCTATCACCCAATCGGGAGAGTGGATCCCAGTGTATCAGTGCCACTATCACCCAATCAGGAGAGTGAATCCCAGTGCATCAGTAACACTCTTACCCAATCAGGAGAGTGTATCCCAGTGTATCAGTGCCACTATCACCCATTCAGGAGAGTGAATTCCAGTGTATCAATTACACTCTCACCCAATCAGGAGAGTGAATCCCTGTGTATCAATGCCACTTTCACCCAATCAGGACAGTGGATCCCAGTGTATCAGTAACACTATCACCCAATCAGGAGAGTGGATCCCAGTGTATCAGTAACACTCTAACCCAACCAGGAGAGTGGATCTTAGTGTATCAGTGCCACTATCACCCAATCAGGAGAGTGGATCCCAGTGTATTAGTAACACTCTCACCCAATCAGGCGAGTGAATCCCTGTGAATCGATGCCACTATAACCCAATCAGGAGAGTGAATCCCTGTGAATCAATGCCACTATCACTTAATCAGGAGAGTGGATCCTAGTGTATCAATAATATTCTCACCCAATCAGCAGAGTGAATCCCTGTGAATCAATGCCTCACCCAATCAAGAGAGCGGATCCCAGTGTATCAGTAACATTATCACCCAATCAGGAGAATGGATTCCAGTGTATCAGTAACACTATCACCCAACCAGGAGAGTGGATTCCAGTGTATCAGTGACACTATCACCCAATCAGGAGAGTGGATCCCAGTGTATCAGTAACACTCTCACCCAATAAGGAGAGTGAATCCCTGTGAATCAATGCCACTATCACCCAATCGGGAGAGTGGCCCTGTGAATCAATGCCACTATCACCCAACCAGGAGAGTGGATCCCAGTGTAACAGTAACACTATCACCCAATCAGGAGAATGAATCCCTGTGTATTAGTACCACTATCACCCAATCAGGAGAGTGAATCCCTGTGTATCAGTACCACTATCACCCAATCAGGTGAGTGAATTCCAGTGTATCAATGCCACTATCACCCAATCAGTAGAGTGGATTCCAGTGTATCAGTAACACTCTCACCCAATCAGGAGAGTGAATCCCTGTGAATCAATGCCACTATCACTCAATCAGGAGAGTGAATCCCTGTGAATCAATGCCACTATCACCCAATCAGGAGAGTGGATCCCAGTGTATCAGTAACACTATCACCCAATCAGGAGAGTGAATCCCTGTGTATCAGTACCACTATCACCCAATCAGGAGAGTGAATTCCAGTGTTTTAATGCCACTATCACCCAATCAGGAGAGGTATTCCAGTGTATCCGTAACACTCTCACCCAATCAGGAGAGTGAATCCCTGTGAATCAATGCCACTATCACTCAATCAGGAGAGTAAATCCCAGTGTATCAGTGCCACCATCACCCAATCAAGAGAGTGAATCCCAGTGTATCAGTGCCACCATCACCCAATCAGGAGAGCAAATCCCAGTGTATCAGTGCCACCATCACCCAATCAGGAGAGTGAATCCCAGTGTATCCGTGCCACCATCACCCAATCAGTAGAGTGAATCCCAGTGTATCAGTGCCACCATCACCCAATCAGGAGAGTGAATCCCAGTGTATCAGTGCCACCATCACCCAATCAGTAGAGTGAATCCTAGTGTATCAGTGGCACTATCACCCAATCAGGAGATTGAACCCCTGTGTATCAGTACCACTATCACCCAATCCGGAGAGAGGATCCCTCTGTATAAGTACTGCTGAGGTCGGTTAGCAGGGTCAATGCCTTGTTTACTATGTAGCATGACCCCCACAAGGGCTGCTGAGTATGTTAGTTTCCTCCACACTCCCTTGACCCCGAGGCACCTCCAACCCGCTAGACACTGTTGGGTGTGACATGGTAGTTCAGAGAAACAACGACACTTGAATATCAAGTTTACTGACTTGAGAAGGAGATAAACAGATATAGTTTCAACACAACAGGAAATATAAGCAATAAGAGCAACAGTGAAATTCCGAAACTTCAAGTCCCAGAATCACTGTGAAGCCCAAGACTCAGAATCCCATATAAAGATAGTACAAACTATGAATAGATATAACAATATCTAACTGAAGAAATATTTGAATATGTATGCAGTAGTAATGCAATTTCTCCTATAAATGTGTGAGAGTGACAATCAGACGTTTGACTCTATATTAACTATAGATAATGCGGTTAGGTCTAACTAACTCAGCTCCATATATATATCTCAATAGAATACATTTCAATCTTAACCTGAAAGAGTGCACTCTATCACCTATAGGGGGCCCCCTTATCCATGAATTCAATGAGTCTCTTCCTGACAAGGCCTTGTTAATCTTCACCGGCAGTAGGAGCTCTAATCATTCCATGAATGATATTTGTAATCCAAAGGGAAAAGGGGGTATTTGTAATCCAGGTTCTGCCTCAGATAAAATCAGTATAGATCGCTATATGTGTAAAGAGGCAGCCTCCCGGATCGCCATGCACTATCCAAGCTCAGGAGTGTCCTATGGCAACCGCTCCGCTATATCGAAGCCTTCCCTGTCTCTGTGCTGCGTCACAGGCCCTTTCAATCTACCCTTGAGCTGCTGCACTCACTACAATTGGATATCTCTCACCCAGTCCTCCGACACTTCTGTCCAGCAGTCCTCCACACCAGACCTGTCACTCCTCTGTGGTATACGCAGTGGCGTAGCGTGGGGGGTGCAGGGGGGGCCGGCCGCACTGGGCGCAACATCTGGGGGGGGCGCATCCGCTCCGCACATGAAGTTCAGTTGTCAGTCACTCACACTCTTTCTGTCATAGCCTAGACTGGCTGCCGCCGCCCGCTCGCATTCGCAGCTCTCTGCCCCTGGCCAGGCTGGCTCACTCACTCTCACTGGCTGTGCGCAGCTCGGCTCCCGAATCTGATCCGAGCCGCCGGGTCGCCCACTGTGGAGGGGGAGGGGGGGGGGGTTTGGAGAGACAGTCTCTGCACGCCTGGCTTATCTGGGGGGGAGGGACTAAGGTGCAGCGGCCGCCCAGCACAGCACTGAGCGCGGGACGGGAGAGGAGAGAACCATCAGGCCAGGCAGCAGCAGAAGAAGCCGGCAGCGGAGGCAGGTGAGAGGAGAGAGCCGACGTCAGACGGGGCTGCAGGAGGAAAACCTAGGAGGACCTGGAGGAGAAAACCTAGCCTGCTGTGATCAGGTCCAGGACAGTGAAAAAAAAGGTAGGAGTCACTGTCAGGACTGGACTGGAGTAGTACTGGGCTAGCTGTGCCTGTGCTAGTAGTAGTGACTGACTGAGACTGACTGAGTGTGAGAAGAACAAGGCACAGAAGAGTTTAGGAACTCATAGAGGATCCTCAGAGGGGATCTATGTTATGGGGAACCTGGCCTGCTGTAAGGGGGGAGATCTAAATGGGGGGTGGGACCTCACCTCACCCTGCTGTAAGGGGGGATCTATATTGGGGACATGATCCCCCATATAGATCCCCCTTACAGCAGGCCAGGGTGAAGTTAGGTCACTCTGGGGTCCCCCATATAGATCCCCCCCTACAGCAGGCCAGGGTCCGGACCTCACCTCACCCTGGCCTGCTGTAAGGGGGAGATCTATATGGGGGACCTGCCCTGGCCTGCTCTAAAGGGGGATCTATAGGGACCCTGCTCTAAAGGGGATCTATGCCATAGATCCCCCCTTTAGAGCAGGATCCCCATAGATCCCCTTTAGAGGAGGCCAGGGTCCCCATAGATATCCTTTAGAGCAGACCAGGGTCTCCATAGATCCCCCTTTAGAGCAGGATCCCCATAGATCCCCTTTAGAGGAGGCCAGGGTCCCCATAGATCACCTTTAGAGCAGACCAGGGTCCCCTTAGATCCCCCTTTAGAGCAGGGTCCCCATTGATCCCCTTCAGAGGAGGACAGGGTCCCCATAGATCCCCTTTAGAGCAGGCCATAGATTATATGGGGACCCTTCTCTAAAGGAAGTTCTATGGGGGACCCTGCTCTAAAGGGGGATCTATGGGGACCCTGGCCTGCTCTATAGGGGGATCTATGGGGGAGCCTGCTCTAAAGTAGGATCTTTGGGGACCCTGCTCTAAAGGGGGATCTATAAGGACCCTGCTCTAAAGGGGGATCTATGGGGACCCTGCTCTAAATGGGATCTATGGTATACATTGATAATTGTTTATTTAATTAAAAATGTTTTAATACTGTTTAAATGTTTGTTTACATTTATTTATAAAAGTGTGTGTGTGTGTGTGTATATATTCATATAGGGCTTAGGGGGTAAGGGTTTTTTTAACTAATCTAGTGGAAGAGACTCGAGTGCTAAAATCCACGGGTTAGGGGGCGCAAATTACTTGCCTTGCCCCGGGTGCTGACAACCCACGCTACGCCACTGGGTATACGCCACCTCTTCCAGGTGTCTCCACACTGGATCAGTCACTCCTCAGTGACATCCGCCACCTCTCTCCGGTGTCTCTGCACTAGGCCACGGCCTCTGCTCGCTCTGCTACGCCACAGCCTCTGCTCGCTCTGCTAGGCCACGGCCTCTGCTCGCTCTGCTAGGCCATGGCCTCTGCTCCCTCTGCTAGGCCACGGCCTCTGCTCGCTCTGCTAGGCCACGGCCTCTGCTCGCTCTGCTCCCCGCAGCGGGTCTTCAGTTCATCCACCCCACACGAGGTCCCTGAGGCAAGAGAGCGAACATCCCGTCCCACCCCTTATTTATATGCTCTCCCATAATCCTCCCCGGAACCTGCAACTCCCTGGGAGTATAGTTCAATCCAGCTCACTTTCCATAGTCTTCGTCCTCCTTTTGACTACATCTCCCACAATCCAACACACCAATCTTTCAGGAGAAACTCACAATAAGCAACCAATTTAAAAGAACAGTATGTCAGCCGTAACTATGCTGGAAGCGATTTCTTAACTTGGCTACAACTAAAACCCTTTTTATTCCTTTTTTTCATTTCTGTAATGGTTGCCGTGACAACAGATGGCTCCTTTTTTCCTGATACACCCCCTTCATCAGCACCACTCACAGTCTGTCTCTCATTCCTCACTGACCTGCTACCTTCTGTTCATCTGTACGATCCCTATCTTCAGTTCAGGCTGGAGCAGGAGCAGAGATGGACAAGTTCCTATAATCTGTGCGAATTCTATTGACCAATCACACTGCACCGTCACCAAACTGCCAGCTCTGTGCAGAGAAAACATGCAAACATTTGGCAACAGAGCTACAAAAAGCGGACAAACCCCAGAATTCCACTTTAGGTTCAACTGAGAGAGAAAATAATAACATGATATAAAGTATATAAGATGTATACACTGAATAGATATACCCGGCCTGTACACTGAATATATAACAGATATGCATGGCTCTGTATATTAAACATAACAGATATACACAACTCCATACACTGAATATAACAAATGTACACAGCTCCATACACTGAATATAACAGATATACATGGCTCCATACATGGAATACAACACATATATCAGGTCCATACACTGAATATAACAGATGTACACAGCTTCGTACACTAAACATAACAGATATACACAACTCCATACACTGAATATAACAGATGTACACGGCTCCGTACAATGAATACAACAGATATATCTGGTCCATACACTGAATATAACAGATGTACTGTACATGGCTCCATACAATGAATATAACAGATGTACACAGCTTCGTACACTAAACATAACAGATATACACAACTCCATACACTGAATATAATAGATGTACATAGCTCCATACACTGAATATAATAGATGTACATGGCTCCATACACTAAATATAACAGATGTACGGTACATGGCTCTGTACACTGAATACAACGGATTTACATGGCTCCATGCACTAATTAGAACAGATATACCTGGTCCATACACTGAATATAAAAGATATACATGGCTCTGTATACAAAATACAAGAGATGTACAGGGCTCTGTACACTGAATATAACATCTGGCCCCATACACAGATTTGTTTTGATAACAGAACTTTCAGACGGTTTCGATTGTGACATCTTGGATTTTGATTTGTCG
This sequence comes from Pelophylax lessonae, assembly GCF_965119305.1. Taxonomy (NCBI): domain Eukaryota; kingdom Metazoa; phylum Chordata; class Amphibia; order Anura; family Ranidae; genus Pelophylax; species Pelophylax lessonae. Next base: position 202,720,251 of record NC_138777.1, on the reverse strand, counting down.
CTGTGATAGAGTTTCCGGGGATTTCCTGGAATGAGTCATTTTCTAATAATAAATAATTATATATAGAATACGGGAGGAGGAGGAGCTGAGTCAGAGTATTGTCTGAATAGCGGAAGGATGACGGATGTCCCTCAGATGTCATACACTTCCTACTGTCATCCCTTGGTGGCCCTAGAATCCATCATGGCGGTTGGGGTGACACAGTGAAGAGGTTAGATATATCGTGTGTAACAATATCAGTAAATTATTCCCTCTCATTACTCATTACCTGTATTTCATCGTATCTGCCTGGCTAAGTTTTGGCTATGTTTTATGTGTCATTCACATGACCATAAAAATTTTACACATGTGATTCCTAGGCGAAAAGTTCCTGAGTGACCAGTAAAATACTTGCATATAGATGTTTTTAGATTTGTACAGCATTTGTTCCTATAATTTATTTCCCCCTTTATTCAGACATAATTTATGTGCTTACAAATGCGTTTACATGCGTCTATGTGCATAAGTGTGTAAAGGGCATGTTCCTAGATGCAGATTTTTTAATTCTGTGTTACGGATCTGAACGATCTTGTTAACCCCCTTGAGTGAATGTCTCTATTGCAAACAATGCAGGTGCATTCAGATCTGTAATTAAAAAATGCTTGTATATGCATTTTTTTACGGCCGTGTGAATGGGGCCTAACTGTGTGTAGGAAATACCTGTATACCAATATGTATAGATGGCTCAGTTCACATGCGCCCTATCTTCAGTCATGTGACTATCATTGTCATATCTCATTGGATTGAAAATAACTATCATTTCTTTATCCCGGTGTGTTCATTTTGTGAATGGATCTTCTCAATCAAAGTTTTCACACAGAAAATATGATAATGGTGAAGATGATGAAGAAGATGATGGATGAAGAGGATGAGGATAATGAGGAGGAGGAGGAGGAGTATGACAATGAAACATAACACAGCCGTAGCCAAAAGTTTTGAGAATGACACAAATAATATACTTCACAAAGTCTGCTGCTTCATCGATTTTAGATCTTTTGTTAGATTTACTATGTTATCCTTTAGTAGAATCACAAGCATTTTATAAGTGTCAAAGGCTTTTATTGACAATTAAATTAACATTATGTAAGGAGTCAATATTTTCAGTGTTGACCCTTCTTTTTCAAGACCTCTGCAATTCCCCCTGGCATGCTGGCAATCAACTTCTGGGCCACATCCTGACTGATGGCAGCCCATTCTTCCATAATCAATGCTTGGAGTTTGTCAGAATTTGTAGGTTTTTTTTGCTCACCTGCCGTTTGAGGATTGGCCACAAGTTTCCTGACCATGGACCCAAATGTCCATGTTTTGTTCCCCAAGCCACTTAGTTATCACTTTTTCCTTATGGCAAGGTACTCCATCATGCTGGAAAATGCATTGTTCCTCACCAAACGGTTCTTGGATGGTTGGAAGAAGTTGCTCTCGGAGGATGTTTTTGTACCATTCTTTATTCATGGCTATGTTCTTAGGCAAAGTTGTGAATGAGCCAACTCCCTTGGCTGGGAAGCAACCCCACATATGAATGGTCTCAGAATGTTTTACTGTTGGCATGATGGAGGACTGATGGTAGCGCTCACCTTTTCTTCTCCAGACAATGTTTTTTTCCATTTGCCCAAAACAATCGGAAAGGGGATTCATCAGAGAAAATGACTTTACCCCAGTCCTCAGCGATCCAATCCCTGTACCTTTAAGGCTCCGTTCACATGTAGGCGTTTTGGGGCGTTTTTGGGGAGTTTTTCCGCTCTAGGATCAGCTCTCAAAACGCTCAACAAGACAAATCCTATTTATTTCAATGGCCCCTGTTCACATCTGAGCGTTTTGACGCTGTGAGCAAAACGCCCAACGCTCAAAAAAGTACATGAGCTCCTTTTTGGGCAGATTACAGGCGTTTTCCATTGGTCTCTATTCAATCTAAAAACGCCTGCACAAAAATCGTGGTAAAATCGCGGTAAAAAAACGCGTGAAAACGCTACGCTCAGGTGTGAATGTAGCCTAAAAATTGCAGTAAAATTGCTGTAAAAACGCGCGAAAACGCTACGCTCAGGTGTGAATGTAACCTTACAGAATATCAGTCTGTCCCTGATGTTTTTCATGGAGAGAAGTGGCTTCTTTGCTGCCCTTCTTGACACCAGGTCATTCTCCAAAATTATTCTCCTCGCTGTGTGTGCAGATGCACTCACACCTGCCTACTGCCATTCCTGAGCAAGCTCTGCACCAGTGGTGCCCCGATCCCAAGGCTGAATCAACTGTAGGAGACGGTCCTGGCGCTAGCTGGACTTTCTTGGGTACCCTGAAGCCTTCTTTACAAATGCTGGAAAATGACCATGAGAACCCAACACTCCCCCAGTCCAGAGACAGGTGACAGCCAATAAACCACACACACACATGAATACTGTATCTGAGCTGTCACACCCACAAATAATAATAATTCCTCCTCTGGTCAGTACAGCAGACTGGCACACAGGTCACACACCACGCACCCACTGCTCTCACTAATATCTGCAATGCTAAACCAAACAATATTACTTCTAGAGTTAGTACATATATATAGTCTCAACCTGCAATACCACCAGCCACCACTAGAGGGGGACTCAACCAAAATCTAGTTGACTGGGCATAAAAGCAGATGCAAATCTCACATGCAATCTGGTGTACTTTGATGGCTGTATGCAAGGGCGTAACTACAGGGGTTGCAGGGGTTGCAATCGCTACCGGGCCCCATGCTCCAGGGGGCCCGGTAGAAAACCAGTGGGTGAACTTCCAGGATCGCAAAGGTCACACTTGCGACCGGACCCTGGCATTGCACCACTGTGGGGAGGCCCCAAGATTGCAGGAAGGGGGCCCACTGCAGAACTTGTGAAAGAATCCTGCTGCGGGACTGTAATAAAAGGCCATGCAACAAGTGTAAAGAGCCCCAGGATTAGTGGGAAGAGCCCTGGGCTTGAAGGTAAGGGCCCCGGCCAGGGGTCTGGGGGGCCCTTCATGGTTTCTTGCATCAGGGCCCTGAAGGTTCTAGTTACGCCTCTGGCTGTATGGTAGTTTGATGATATCCCACATGCTTCTGAGATACCTCAAGATATCCTGTGAGCCGGAATCCTAGGCCATCACCTTTCCCACGGACACTTCAGATACACAGACCCCTGTCTGACAATGAGATGTGTTCCTGATAATTTCCACACACTGGTACTAATCTGCATACAATCAGATTGGCTGTCTCGTTCTCTGTCAGCCAAACACTGCAATAAAGAGAACTAGAGGGTTCAGCCACACAATACAATCCCACATAGATTAGTAATGACCCACAACTGAGCATGAGTCCAGGGTATTTTGTTGGGAGGACTGAGTTTGGTGTACTCTGTGGAGGGGACTGAATCCTGGGTTTTCTGTGGAGGGGACTGAGTCCGGGGTCCTATATGGACAGGACTGAATCCAGAGTCAACCATGGAGGTGACTGAATCCAATGTTTTCTGTGGCAAGTACGGAGTCTAGGGTCTTCTGTGGAAGGGACGGAGTCCAGGGTGGTCACTGAAGTGGACTGAATCTTGGGTCCTCTGTGGAGGGGACGGAGTACAGTGTAGTCTCTGAAGTGGACCGAATCTTGGGTCCAGGGTGGCCATCAGGGGGCGACAGCCCATACACATGTAGACGGCCCGAGCATTCGGAGAGGCCCGGCCGCCCAGGCCCCAACCAATAAGACCAAGTTGTTGCTGCTGTAGTAACTAGCAATTGCTAAAGCAGGGCAGCTGCAGAATAAGCCGATGCAGCTGAAGGGATGTCTCTTTGCTGCATTGTGCTATATCTTTGCTGAAATTATAAGGCTGTCTCTTTGCTGGATTGGGATGTCTCTTTGCTGAATATATGAGACCGTCTCTTTGTTGGATTGTAATGTCTCTTTGCTGAATATATAAGACCGTATCCTTACTGGATTGGGATGTCTCTTTGCTGAAAATATGAAGCCGTCTCTTTGTTGGATTGTAATGTCTCTTTGCTGAATATATAAGGCCGTCTCTTTACTGGATTGTAATGTCTCTTTGCTGAATATATGAGGCTGTCTTTTTTCTGGATTGGGATGTTTCTTTACTAAATACATGAGGCCGTCTCTTTACTGGATTGTAATGTCTCTTTGCTGAATATATGAAGCTGTCTCTTTACTGGATTGAGATGTCTCTTTGCTGAATATATGAGGCCGTCTCTTTGCTAGATTGGGATGTCTCTTTACTGAATATATGAGGCCGTCTCTTTGTTGGATTATAATGTCTCATTGCTGAATATGTGAGGCCGTATCTTTGCAGGATTGGGATGTCTCTTTGCTGAATATATGGGGATGTCTCTTTGCTGGCTTGGATTCATTTTCATATATTAAGTTGTAAGAGTGTTGAAATAGATGTGGGTGCACTGAAGGACTCGGTGGGATGGCCAGAGGGTGGATTTGGTGGGACGGCCAGAGGGCAGGCCCTGTCAAATGTTGGTGCTCAGGCCAGGAGGGGCCCAGACCTAAAGCTGTGTAAGGGGCCACAAAATTTCTGATGGCTGCCCTGCTTGGGTCCTCTGTGGAGGGGACTGAGTCGGGGATGATCTCTGAAGCAGACTGAACCTGGATAGTTTCCCGAAGGGGACTAAATCCAGGGTGGACTGTGAAGGGGACTGATTGCAGGGTAATCTACGGAGAGGGCTAAATCCAAGGTCATGGTATGGAGGGGGCTAAATCCAGGGTAATCTATGGAGGGAGCTGAATCCAGGGTAATGGAGGGGGCTAAATCCAGGGTAATGGAGGGGGCTAAATCCAGGGTAATCTATGGAGGGAGCTGAATCCAGGGTCATCTATGGAGGGGACCAAGTGTAAGATCATATATGGAGGGGACTAAGACTAGGATCATATATGGAGGGGACTAAGACTAGGATCAAATATGGAGGGGACTGAGTCCAGGGTTTTCTGTGGAAGGGACTGAATCCAGGGTCATCTATGGAGGGGACTGAATCCAGGTTCATATATGAAGGGGACTGAATCTGAGGTCATCTATGGATGGGACTAAAGGGCCATACACACTATAAGATTTTCTGAAGACTTTTACCTTCAGATTTACCTTTTCTATGTAGTGCAAGGGCCTGCCAGATTGCATACAAATTGAAAGTGTTTAGGTTTGACCTCATATTATATGGTTTTGGTAAGTCTAAAGGAAAAAGTCTTCAGAAAATCTTCTAGTGTATATGGCCCATTAGTCTAGTATCATCTATGGAGGGCACTGAGTCTGGGGTCTTCTGGGAAGGGAATTCAATCCAGGATCATATATGGAGGGGACTGAGTCCGGGGTTTTCTGTGGAGAGGCTGAATCTATGGCCCTATGTGGAGGGGACTGAATCCAGGGTCTTCTGTGGTGGGGACTGAGCCCAGAGTCCTCTGTTGAGGGGCTAAATCTAGGGTCCTATGTGGAGGGGACTGAGTCCAGGGTCTTCTGTGGTGGGGACTGAGCCCAGAGTCCTCTGTGGGGCAGACAAATCCAGGATTATCTATGGAGGGAACTGAGTTTGGGGTCTTCTGTGATGGGGATTGAGTCAAGAGTATTTTGAAGAGGGGACTGAGTTTGGTGTCCTCTGTGGAGGGGATTGAATCTAGGGTTTTCTGTGGAGGTGACTGAGTCTGGGGTCCTCTGTGGTGGGGCCAAAGTCTGGGGTCTTATGTGGAGGGGACTGAGTCCAGGGTCTTCTGTAGAGGGGACTGAGTCTGAAGTCATCTATGGAGGGGACTGAGTCTGTAGTCTTCTTAGGAGGGGGCTGATTCCAGGGTGGTCTCTGGAGGGGGCTGATTCCAGGGTGGTCTCTGGAGGGGACTGAGTTCTGGATAGTCTCTGAAGCAGACTGAACCTGGGTGGTCTCTGAAGGGGACTGAACCCAAAGTGGTCTGCGAAGGGGAATGAGTCTGGGGTGATCTCTGAAGGTAACTGAGTCCAGGATGGTCTCTGTAGCGGACCGAGTCTGTGGTGGTCTCTGAAGGGGACTGAGTCTGGCATCACGCTGCAGTACAGCTGACATGTTTTGCTGTCTGCACAGACAATGACGTCTGCCACGTGGAGGTCTCAATCCTCTTAGACAGATGGCGGTCAAGGGACTCCTGATTATCCTGAGACGAGCCGAGGGGTGTGCAGATTAATCAGGATATGAAGCTTGGTGTAATCACTGCTCCTCCATCACTGCTCATTATCTGTAATTGGGTCAGCTCTCTCCCATGTCGACAATTCTCTGAGTCCATCGTCTCACCCTCTGTATGGTCCCCATGGTGTGAGCGCTCCGCGTCTGCACTCCATACTCCCCTGTGCTGTGAGTGCTCTGTTGTCTCGCCCTCCATATGCCCCGTGGTGTGAGCACTCTGCGTCTGCCTGCAGTCTATGGATGTCCCTCTGGCACAGAAGAACCTCTGAGGGATAAGTCACTCTCATACCATGTACGTCCTCTGCTCACTCCTGTATCTCTCCATCCAGAACTTTGTGGGGTTCCAGCGGACGGAGATCACAGACAGTGATGTTAGTGAGAGAAGAATGAAGAGGGGGGCAAAGCGACGTCCCACGCGGAACAGGACTGGCCTATCTTTGCGCACCGCACCCACCACACCCACCATGCTGCAGGTGAGATACACTAATAGATATTATGATCTGTATCACATGGTATATACTGTAAATGTATGGGGGGTGTCAGAGTTTCTGAGTGATAATAATGACGTTATTCCAGCAATAAAACCCAAATAATAAAGATTTTAGTATTCCCGTATTACACCATAAATATTAAAGATGGTGTCATTCCTGCATTACATTGTGAATATTGGAGATAGCGTTATGCCTGCGGTTCACCCGAATAATAAAGATTTTGTTATTTCTGTGTTACAGCATGAATAATGGAGATGGCGTTATTTCTGCATTATAATCTGAACAATCCCGCTATTCTCACCACTTTTCTCAGGCCACTTTCACATGGGGTGGAATGCGGCTGCAATCCATTTGTGCAGCAGGGGATCGCCCTGCTGAACCCCACTGAGCAGGCAGATGACAGGTCCGTGTCCGCTCCGCTCATGTTGAGTGGACATGGACACAACCTGTTTTCCTTTATGGGCAGCCGGTTGTAAACGGACCACATGGGGTGGAATGCGGCTGCAATCCATTTGTGCAGCAGGGGATCTCCCTGCTAAACCCAGCTGAGCAGGCGGATGACAGGTCCGTGCCCGCTCCGATCATGTAGAGTGGACATGGACACCACCTGCTTTCCTCTATGGGCAGCCTGTTGTAAACGGACCACATGGGGTGGAATGCGGCTGCAATCCATTTGTGCAGCAGGGGATCTCCCTGCTAAACCCAGCTGAGCAGGCAGATGACAGGTCTGTGCCCGCTCCGATCATGTAGAGTGGACATGGACACAACCTGCTTTCCTCTATGGGCAGCCGGTTGTAAACGGACCACATGGGGTGGAATGCGGCTGCAATCCATTTGTGCAGCAGGGGATCTCCCTGCTAAACCCAGCTGAGCAGGCGGATGACAGGTCTGTGTCCGCTCCGCTCATGTAGAGTGGACATGGACACAACCTGTTTTCCTCTATGGGCAGCCGGTTGTAAACGGACCACATGGGGTGGAATGTGGCTGCAATCCATTTGTGCAGCAGGGGATCTCCCTGCTGAACCCCACTTAGCCGGCGGATGACAGGTCTGTGTCCGCTCCGCTCATGTAGAGTGGACATGGACACAACCTGTTTTCCTCTATGGGCAGCCAGTTGTAAACGGACCACATGGGGTGGAATGTGGCTGCAATCCATTTGTGCAGCAGGGGATCTCCCTGCTGAACCCCACTGAGCAGGCGGATGACAGGTCTGTGTCCGCTCCGCTCATGTCGAGTGGACATGTACACAACCTGCTTTCCTCTATGGGCAGCCGGTTGTAAATGGACCACATGTCCATTTACACTCGGCTGCCATCTGATCCGCTGGACGGAAGGGGAAGGCCACTTTCACACTGACACTGATGTGAAAAGGAGAGGCGGATCCGATCAGAAACTTCTATTCTTCTCTATTGAGAGGCGGATGTAAATAGACGCGTGTCCTACATCCAATCTGATCCGATCCACCAAAAAGAGACGGTTCCCCTTATGTCCAGCGGATTGGACGGCAGTCGGGTGTAAGCGAACGGATGGCCCATTTACATCCAGATGCCCAAAAAGGACAGCAGGCTGTGTCTGTGTCTTCTCTGCGTGAGAAGAGGGGACACAAGCCTGTCATCTACCTTCTCATCGGGGTTTAGCGGAGAGATCTCCTGCTGCGCATGCAGATCACAGCCGCAGTCTGCCCCATGTGAAAGGGGCCTAACGGATCCCCTTCCTTCTCTTTTTGGCGGATGGGATTGGATGTATGCGTGTGTAAATAGACACATGTCCGTTAACACCCACCCAGAATGGATTTGATTTAAATTAAGTTGATTTGACTCACTAGTAAAAAGGCTTGATTTAAATCAACTAGATTTTAAAAAAAAAATTTTAAAGAGCAACTGTCATTTCTCTCCCACAGCGGCTCCTCCTCTGACCCGCTGTTCACTCACCAACAGTCCCATTCAATTTAATGGGACGGCTGGTGATGCGGCAGTGACACAACAAGGTGAGGGATGTGGTGGCAGCAGGTGAGTGGATGCCCGCTAACAGGCCCTGCCATGATGAATCTGAAATGACAGGTGCTCTTTAAATGTAAGGACTTATTCTTGCTGGTAGTTACTGTGAAATTGTGTGAATGCATCAATGCAGTGCATGTTATCTCAGCTTGCAGAGCTTGGATTTATTGAATGAGTTTACCAAAAATGTAAATATTGCAGAATATACAGCCTCACACTACATAACTAAGCTCCATTTCATGCTGAATAAACTAAATTATTAATGTATCTTAAATAGAAAACTATCTTTAGATAGTTTTATACTCCAAAAAGCATTGTATTAACCACTTCACGCAAAGCAACGTACCTGTACATCGGCTTGAAGAAGGGGTTGTACCGGGTTGATGCCTGCAGCTTCAGACTTCAACCCGGTACCGTTTTTTAGAGCCGGCGGTCGGTTTTCGGGTGATAACAACCGATGCGGGTCAGCAGCCGCTCAGTTGTTATCACAGGGAGCGGGAGAGGACGTCCCCTCCCGCTGCTTTTTGCCACTCTGCCCGGGTCTCCTGTCCCATGGGGGACCTGAGCGGCCAGCCGGCTGGTCAGAGTCCCAAACAAAGCCAGATTCGACTTTGATTGGGTCTCTGATGAAGTAACCTGAAAGTGACGTCACAACGTCACTTCCAGTTTACTCTGCTGCCAATGGCGTTGATTTGAAAAAAGTGACAGTATTCAAAAATGCCAATTTTGAAAGTGCAAAGGAGGGATTTGAGGTCTTGTAGACCCCAGATCCCTCCATAAAGACTACCTGTCACTGCCTATTACTGTCACAAGGGATGTTTACATACTTAAAGGAACAATGAAAAAATAAAAAATAAAATAAATAGGAAAAAAAAAATTTAAAGCGCCCCCGTGTGCTCGCGCATCAAAGAAAACACGTACATAAGTCGCCTGCAAATGTAAATGGTGTTCAAACAACACATGTAAGGTATGGCTGTGATTGTCAGAGTGAGAGCAATAATTTTAGCAAAAGACCTCCTCTGTACCTCTAAACTGGTAACTATTAAAAATTTTTAAAGTGTCATCTATGGAGAATTTTAAGTACTATAGTTTGTCGCCATTTCATGAGTGTGCGCAATTGTGAACCATAACATGTTGGGTATCTTTCTACTCGGCCTAACATCATCTTTCACAATATACAAAAAAATTGGACTACCTTTACTGTTTAATTTTTTTTAATTCAGTTAAGTGTATTTTTTCCAAAAAAATTGCGTTTGAAAGACCACTGAGCAAATATCGTGTGACATAAAATATAATATATAGCATATATTCTCCAGAGTCTTTGCTAAAAAAAAAAGTATATATATATATATAATGTTTGGGGGTTCTAAGTAATTTTCTAGCAAAAAAAAAAAATGATTTTATCTTTTTGAACAACATGTGTCAGAAATAGGCTTGGTCCTTAAGTGGGTAAAATAAATTTGATAAATATTTAAAAAAAACTGATTTAAATTTAAAAAAATCAGATTTAAATTAAATAAAAAAATCTTAAGGCATGCAGGGTTGCCAACCTCCCTAAGTGAAATTTACTGACACGATACACAAAGTTTACTGACAGAGACAATTTGTTTTACTGATGCAACACATAAAATTTACTGACAGTTCAAAATTTGCCAAAATTACCAGTTTGAGTGCAAATATCAAAGTTTAAGCTACTAAACAGTAGGTAGTATGATTAGCAATGTGCCTAAGTTATAACCAAAGGCAAAAAACATATTTCTCCTTTTCCGTGAAGGTCAGGTTAATATAACCTCGCACAGAGTTCCCCCTTACATCAGAGTCTGCAGGGTTCCACTTTACAGTGCAAGGGACAATGCTGTAAAAGGGAACACTGTGGATACTGGTGGAAGGGGGAATGCTGCAGACTCTGGTGTAAAGGGAAACTCTAATGTAAGAGGGTCTCTGGTCACCATCACAGGCCACAGAGTTCCCCCTTACATCAGACTCCATAATTCCCCTGTACATCACAATTCACCAAGTTCTCTCTTACATCAGAGTTCACAGAGTTTCCCTTTACATCAGAATCCACAGGGTTCCCCTTACAGTGTAAGGGGGAACTCTGCGAACCCTGATGTAAAGGAGAACACTGTGGATCCTGATGCAAAGGGGAACACTGTGGACCCTTTTTTAAAAAAGGGAATGCTGCAGACCGTGATGCAAAAGGGGAACTCTGATCCATGTATATTGAATAGACATGTTGTATATTATATACTGTGATATCTGAGCACTGTTTGCTCTATTTTCTTTGCTCTTGTTCTTTTGCACTCATTATTTGTGTACAATAAAGTTACCCTTAAAAAAAAAAAAGGGGGGGGGGAACTCTGATATAAGGGGGTCTCTGGTCACCAGAGCTCCCCCTCCCACGTAATAGTCCACCAACTTCCCCCTTACATCAGTGTCTGCAAGATTCCCCCTTACAGTGCAAATGGGAACACTGCGGACCCTGATGAAAAGGGGAACTCTGATGTAAAGGGTAACGCTGAGGACTATGACGTAAGGGGGAATGACACTGACTCTGGTGTAAAGGGGAACTTTAATGTAAGGGGGTCTCTGGTTGAAAACATAGTCCCCATCTACAGGGTGAGTAAGCCCCGCCCCAACATGCAGTTCCGAAGCTGGCCCACAGCCATATTTTTTATGGGTAGCCGCTATATATAACTGACATTTACAGACTGTTTGGAAATCAGACGATATTTACAAACTGTCTGCAAATTTATGGATTTACGGATGGTTGGCAAACCTGACGGCATGCCATGTGTGCGTAGAGCCAGGAAGGGCCTGTTATGGCATGCTGTGTGTGCGCAGGGAGCCAGGAAGGGCCTGTTATGGCATGCTGTGTGCAGTGGGCCAGGAAGGTCCTGTGTGTGCGGGGCCAGGAAGGTCCTGTTATGGCATGCCATGTGTGCGTGGGGTCACGAAAGTCCTGTTATGGCATGCTGTGTGTGTGCGGAGGGTCAGGAAGGTGCTGTTTTGGCATGCCATGTGTGTGTGGGGCCAGGAAGGTCCTGTTATGGCATGCCATGTGTGTGTGGGGCCAGGAAGGTCCCGTTATGGCATGCCATGTGTGCAGGGGGCAAGGAAGGACCTGTTTTGGCATGCCATGTGTGTGTGGGGCCAGGAAGGTCCCGTTATGGCATGCCATGTGTGCAGAGGGCTAGGAAGAATCTGTTTTGGCATGCTGTGTGTATGGGGCCAGGAAGGACCTGTTTTGGCATGCTGTGTGCAGGGTCCAGGAAGGACCTGTTTTGGCATGCTGTGCGCAGGGTCCAGGAAGGACCTGTTTTGGCATGCTGTGCGCAGGGTCCAGGAAGGTCCTGTTATGGCATGCTGTGCGCAGGGTCCGGGAAGGACCTGTTTTGGCATGCTGTGTGCAGGGGGCCAGGAAGGACCTGTTTTGGCATGCTGTGCGCAGGGTTCAGGAAGGACCTGTTTTGACATGCTGTGTGCAGGGTCCAGGAAGGACCTGTTTTGGCATGCTGTGTGCAGGGTCCAGGAAGGACCTGTTTTGGCATGCTGTGTGCAGGGTCCAGGAAGGACCTGTTTTGGCATGCTGTGCACAGGGTCCAGGAAGGACCTGTTTTGGCATGCTGTGTGCAGGGTCCAGGAAGGTCCTGTTATGGCATGCTGTGCGCAGGGTCCGGGAAGGACCTGTTTTGGCATGCTGTGTGCAGGGGGCCAGGAAGGACCTGTTTTGACATGCTGTGTGCAGAGGGCCAGGAAGGACCTGTTTTTGGCATGCTGTGTGCAGGGTCCAGGAAGAACCTGTTTTGGCATGCTGTGTGCAGAGGGCAAGGAAGGACCTGTTTTGGTATGCTGTGTGCAGAGGGCCAGGAAGGACCTGTTTTGGCATGCTGTGTGCAGGGTCCGGGAGGGACCTGTTTTGGCATGCTGTGTGCAGGGTCCGGGAAGGACCTGTTTTGGCATGCTGTGTGCAGGGTCCGGGAGGGACCTGTTTTGGCATGCTGTGTGCAGGGTCCAGGAAGGACCTGTTTTGGCATGCTGTGTGCAGGGTCCAGGAAGGACCTGTTTTGGCATGCTATGTGCAGGGTCCAGGAAGGACCTGTTTTGGCATGCTGTGTGCAGAGGGCAAGTAGGATCTGTTTTGGCATGCTGTGTGCAGGGTCCAGGAAGGACCTGTTTTGGCATGCTGTGTGCAGGGGCCAGGAAGGACCTGTTTTGGCATGCTGTGTGCAGGGTCCAGGAAGGACCTGTTTTGGCATGCTGTGTGCAGGGGGTCAGAAAGGTCCTGTTACAGCATGCCGTGTGTGCAGGGAGCCAGCAAGGTGCTGTTACGGTATAAAGTCTGTGCAATGGTCTGGGAAAGTCCTGTTACAGCATGCTGTCAGTGCTGGTTTCTGTGCCTGGGGTGCCCCAGCTGTACACACACCCGGCCGCCTTTCATTTGAAGCCGATTAATCACTAATTGTCATCTAATAGACTTTCAGAGACTCGTATAAACCGACTGGTTCTCACCGCAGACTCAGGAATTACTGTCATTTGTGATTACATCACCCATGTCACCTGCCAAGTGTCATCTCATTCACTTGGGAGAATCCACTGGGCACACAGGCTGCTGATAATAACAATCCTATAGTAGCAATAATGACACATATTGTTTGAGATGTGAGTGCCCCTCGCCCCCTACAGGCTGCTAATTAGAAATAATAATGACACATCGCTTCTGGCTGGAATCTGTTTATTCTTAAAACTGAACTCTGGGCACAAAAAAATTCATTTAAATACAGTATTCCTCAATAGATACAATGGATATATTATAAACCCTCCTTGTAGGCACCTCATGTCTTTACAAACCCAGATATTACCTTGTAAAAGCAGCAGTGACATCATCAATGTGCTGTACATAGCCTGTGCAGAGCAGAGTGGTGTTAGAGGTCCAGCAGGCTCCACCCACTGCAGAAAACTACACGAGGGGGCGGAGACGTGACCAGTCACCCTGCACAAGGAGAGAGGGCAGCAATGAGTGGTTTTTATTATAGGAAGCCCCTCTTCCCTATTATCCGGGAGTTCATCTTCAATATTTATCATCTGGTGATCAGAGGTGCAGACAAGCTAGTTTTAAATAGGAGGTTTGTGAGGTCAGGACAGGAAGTGATGAGAAAAATCTCCCATGGGGACAAAGGCACAGGAACAAATTATTGCTAGGGTTACTTCTAATGAGGATAATGCACCTTCCTGTCCAAAATCTCCCTAATGGGGTCACAGACAGAAAGTTTAAGTCTTCTGAACTCCATCTAAAAGTGGAAAAGCCGGGTATCTGATGCTGGAACCTTCCCCAGTGATGAGTCTTTTTGCTGTTCCATGTTGCAGTTTACAATTATGGACACTGCAATATAAAATATGGCTTCCCCAGTGACCTTCACAGTGCTTCCTAATGGAGAGTCCCTGTCCTGTCCTGCACCCTCCATGTGTCACAATGCTGAAGGAGAGCTCTGTTTTTACAATTCTGGCAGGATCTCACTCAAGTCTCCTCCTGCACTGATTGTCAGGATCCCTCCAGTGTCTCCTCCTGCACTGATTGTCAGGATCCCTCCAGTGTCTCCTCCTGCACCGATTATCAGGATCCCTCCAGTGTCTTCTCCTGCACTGATTGTCAGGATCCATCCAGTCTCTCCTCCTGCACTGATTGTCAGGATCCCTCCCAGGGCCATCTTCAATATTGATTGGACCCTGGGCAAACATTTTCTTGGGCCCTGCCAAATGCACTTATCAACTATTTGCAGGCAGTGCAGGCTCAAGAGGCAGCTGCTTTGGGCCCCACAACAATGACTGGGCCCGGGGCAGCTGTCCCTTTTGCCCTGTGTTAAAGACGGCCCTGATCCCTCCAGTGTCTCCTCCTTCACTGATTGTCAGGATCCATCCAGTGTCACCTCCTGCACTGATTGTCAGGATCCATCCAGTGTCTCCTCCTGCACTGATTGTCAGGATCCCTCCAGTGTCTCCTCCTGTACTAATTGTCAGGATCCCTCCAGTGTCTCCTCCTGCACTGATTGTCAGGATCCCTCCAGTGTCTCCTCCTGCACTGATTGTCAGGATCCCTCCAGTGTCTCCTCCTGTACTAATTGTCAGGATCCCTCCAGTGTCTCCTCCTGCACTGATTGTCAGGATCCCTCCAGTGTCTCCTCCTGCACTGATTGTCAGGATCCCTACAGCGTCTCCTCCTGCACTGATTGTCAGGATCCCTCCAGTGTCTCCTCCTGCACTAATTGTCAGGATCCCTCCAGTGTCTCCTCCTGCACTAATTGTCAGGATCCCTCCAGTGTCTCCTCCTGCACTGATTGTCAGGATCCCTCCAGTGTCTCCTCTTGCATTGATTGTCAGGATCCCTCCAGTGTCTCCTTCTGCACTGATTGTGTTGATCCCTCCAGTGTCTCCTCCTGCACCGATTGTCAGGTGAAACTTTATGGGGTCCCCATCCTCTTCCTCTAAGGTACAAGTAGCAGACTAAAAGGAAGGGGTGGTATCCGCCACAAACATTAGAGTGCTAAGAAGAAAAGGCAAAGAAGTTACCCTAGCTCTACTGCTTTGTATAGAAGTCCATAGACTGGAGTTCGGCGCTCTAGCCAGGGTGTTCAACTCCCATAGATGAATATTTATAGAAAGGCTGGCAACTCCGTGTGCTCTTGAATAAAAGTACTTATTTTCTGCATAGATACAGGGTATACATTGACGCGTTTCGGCTATGAAACCTTCATCAAAGCTTTGATGAAGGCCTCATAGCGAAACACGTCGGCAAATACCCTGTACCTATGTAGCAAATAAAGTACTTTTATTTAGGAGCACGCCGAGTTGCCAGTCTTTCTGACTAAGAGTCCTAATAAGAGTTGGGAGCCCCCACAAGCAGTAGTCTGATAAGAAGGAGGTGAGGGGCCCCACAAGCATCAGACTGATAAGAAGGTGGTGGAGGTCCCCATAGCTTCTTCAGTAAATGTTGCTACAGATATAGAACATATCCCGGTCAGAATATTTTGCTATAATGTGGCTCCAGTCACTTCTCACTTTCTTATTAGCGGACACCGAATGCTCATTACCCATCACTGATCCGCCTTGTATAATAGGTGACACAGAGCTGGGTTGGGTGTGCCTCATGCCTCACTCCTCTCTGAAGGTTCCCTGTATGAGTAGGCATGCACAGCAGAGACCTTTATTATACACTAAGCTTCATCCTGGGAGCGTGTACACCACTACAGTACAGGGAGGTGATATAGGTGGGTTTTATTCTGAGTATTGATGGGGGGTAATTATCATTTGTATGGAATCACTGTGAGAGGAGTCTTGTTCTCTATATGGAGGTAGTATGGGGTATTATTCCCTATATTGGAGGAATTATCCTGTATATGGAAGGACTATGGGGAGGTATTATTCTCTGTATTGGAGGGTTATTCTCTGTATGCAGTCACTGTGAGAGGGGTATTATCCTCTAAATGGAGGCACTATGGGGTTATTATTCTCTGTATTAGGGGTATTACCCTCTATATAGGGGGTAATGTTCTCTATATTGGGGGTATTATTCTCTATATTGAAGCACTATGGGGGTATTACCCTCTATATAGAGGTATTATTCTCTATATTGGTGTATTATCCTTTATATGGAAGTACAATGGGGGGTATTATTGTCTATATTGAGGTTATTATCCTCTATATGGGGGTACTATGGGGGGGGGGGTATTATCCTCTACATGGATGGACTATGGAGATGGGGTTTTATTCTGTGCATTGGGGGTATTGTCCTCCATATTGAGGTACTATGTGGGGTATTATTCTCTAAATTGGGGTATTATCCTCTATATGGAAGTACAATGGGTGGTACTATTGTATATATTCAGGGTATTATCCTCTATATGGGATACTATGTGGGGTAATATTGTCTGTATTGGGGTATTATCCTCTATAGGGAAGCACTATGGGGGTATTATTCTCTATATTGGGGTAATATTCTCTATGTGGGGTATTATCCCCTATATAGAAGTACAATGGAGGTATTATTGTCTATATTGAGGGTATTACCCTCTATATGGGGGTACTATAGAGATGGGGTTTTATTCTGCCGCATACACCTCACAAAGAGTAGTGTTCCCTTAAATGCCAGGGCCCATAGTCAGTAGGCAAGAGGGTAGCCTGGAGTTCCCTCCAAAAGCCCCTGTCCTGAGTGAGTTTGTCACACTCTACATGGGGGTACTATGGAGATGGGGTTTTATTCTGTACATTGGGGGTATTATATTAGGGTACTATGTGGGTATTATTCTCTATTCTGGGGTATTATCCTCTATATGGAAGTACAATGAGAAGTATTATTGTCTGTATTAAGGGGATTATCCTCTATATGAGGGTACTATGTGGGTATTATACTCTATTCTGGGGTATTATTCTCTATATGGAAGTACAATGAGGGGTATTATTGTCTATATTAAGGGGATTATCCTCTATATGAGGGTACTATATGGGGTATTATTGTCTGCATTGGGGTATTGTCCTCTATATGAAAGTACAATGGGGGAGGGGTATTATCCTCTATATGGGGGTACTAAGGGGGGGGGGTATTATCCTCTACATGGGGGTACTATAGAGATAGGGTTTAATTCTGTACATTGTGGTTATTGTCCTCTATACAGAGGTACTATGTGGGGTATTATTCTCTATATTGGGGTATTATCCTCTATATGGAAGTACAATAAGGGGATATTATTGTCCATATTGAGGGTAATATCATCTATATGCCGGTACTATGTGGGGATCGGTGTTATCCCCTATATGAAGGTACTACAGGGGGGGGGGGGGCATTGCCGTCTATATTAATGGTTTTATCCTCCATATTAGGCTATTATAGGGGGTATTATTCTATGTATTGGGGGTATCATCCTCTATATGGAGGTATAATTGAGGATATTATTCTCTATATAAGCGGTATTATTCTCTATATTAAGGTATTATAGGGGGTATTATAGGGGGTATTATTCAATATATTGGGGGATTATCCTGTTTACGGAGCTACTGTGGGGGTGGAGGTTCTGGTTGTGCTCCAGAAATCTCTTTTCTGAAAGACAATTTTCTGACGTTGATCCAATAATAAATTCTTGTTTACGGCATTCAGTTGCGGACGGAGCTGTGGTGTCTTGTATAAAGGATTAGCAGCAGGTGGTGATCAGCCAGTGATGGCAGACAGTGTCACATGACTGGAGATGAATTATTTATGGTGGAGTCAGTTGTGTGGAGGTTTCGCCTCATGTATTGTGCCCTGAGGTCAGGAATGCATCTTCCACCAAATACACCTCCACCTATAATAACACCTCATATGCATCTCCAAAATGAATATTTCTGCAGGTAAGTCAGACAACCAGCACTCCTCTACCTGCACAGGTGGGAACCTACCATGGGCGGAGGGAGGGGGATTACTGTTTATTTCTGTATGGAGGTGCATATCTCAGTGGTGGGATGGTGACCGATGTTCATTCCTGTATGGAGCTCAGTGGGTGATCATTGTCATTTCCCCAGGATGATAATATGATCAGATACTGTCACCCCCCACACTAAATGGGAGATGGATTGTTTGCAGATTTACAAAAAAATAAAACAATTGATTTGATTGGATTTCCCTCCAGTCTCATCAGAGAATGTCTGATTGATGACACAAAGCCTCCTCTGTTCTCCCACAATGGACAATGGCAGAGCAGATTCCAGCAGAGCTGAATATGGGGCACCGAGAGCCACCAAGGGGGAGGTGAGGATTCAGAGATGGAAATTCAGTTCAAATAAAATATAAAAATGTAGTAAAAAAACACAACATGCAAGACACAACTTTAAATACTTGTAACTAATAGTGTAAAGAATTATTTCTGTATAGGTGTAAAATATTCTTTCTTTATAGGTGTAAAGAATTATTTCTAAAGCGTAGAAAATTCCTCCTGTATAGGTGTAAAGAATTCCTCCTGCATAGGTGTAAAGAATTCTTCCTATATAGGTGTAAAGAAATCCTCCTGTATAGGTGTAGAAAATGCCTCCTGTATAGGAGTAGAAAATTCCTCCTGTAAAGGTGTAAAGAATTCCTCCTGTATAGGTGTAAAGAATTCTTCCTATATACAGAAGTGTAAACAAATCCTCCTGTATAGGTGTAGAAAATTCCTCCTGTATAGGTGTAAAGAGTTCCTCCTGTATAGGCGTAAAGAATTCTGCCTATATAGGTGTAAAGAATTCCTCCTGTATGGGTGTACAGAATTATTTCTGTGTGGGCGTAGAAAATTCCTCCTGTATAAGTGTAAAGAATTCTTCCTATATAGGTGTAAAGAATTCCTCCTGTACAGTATTGGTGTAAAAATTTTTTCCTTTATGTGTATGTTGATATTGAGATATTACAGGCTTTTATGTACATCCAGCCCATGTTCTATATAGATCTGCGGATCGTGTAAAATATAGATCTTGGGGTCGTGTGATATATAGATCTGGGGATCGTGTGATATATATAGTATATATATCTAGGGATCATGTGATATATAGACCTGGGGATCGTGTAATATATATATATATATATATATATATATATATATATATATATACATATATTAGAGAGAGAGAGAGAGATCTGGGGATCATGTGATATATATATATATATATATATATATATATATATATATATATATATATATATATATATATACATATATTAGAGAGAGAGATCTGGGGATCATGTGATATATAGATCTGGGGATCGTGTGATATATATATATATATATATATATATATATATATATATATATATATATAGATCTGGGGATCGTGTGATATATAGATCTGGGAATCGTGTGATATGAAGATCTGGGGATCTTGTGATATATAGATCTGTGGGGTAGTTTGATTCATTCTTGCTGAATGAGAGACAGAAACATTTTTTTGATTGCAATTCCCTAATTTCTTTTTCCCCTGAAGAAGCCATATTAGCAAAACATGGTGGGACTCGCATCAGGGATGTGGCACCATTAGAAAGTCCACTCAGAGCAAAACAATTATGTTCTATATAGATCTGTGGATCGTGTAAAATATAGATCTTGGGGCCGTGTGATATATAGATTTGGGGATCATGTGATATATAGATCTGGGGATCGTGTGATATATATAGTATATATATATCTGGGGATCGTGTGATATATATGTATATATATATATATAGATCTGGGGATCATGTGATATATAGATCTGGGGATCGTGTGATATATATAGTATATATATATATCTGGGGATCGTGTGATATATATGTATATATATATATATAGATCTGGGGATCATGTGATATATAGATCTGGGGATCGTGTGATATATATATATATATATATATATATATATATATATATATATATATATAGATCTGGGGATCGTGTGATATATAGATCTGGGGATCGTGCAATATATAGATCAGAGGGCCGTGTGAGATATATATTTATATATATATATATATATACTGCATATATATATATATATACTGTGTATATATATATATATATATATATATATATATATATATATATATAAATCTGGGGATCATGTGATATATAGATCTGGGGATTGTGTGATATTAAGATCTGGGGATCCTGTGATATATAGATCTGTGGTGTAGTTTGATTCATTCTTGCTGAATGAGAGACAGAAAACATTTTTTGATTGCAATTCCATAATTTCTTTTTCCCCTGAAGAAGCCATATTAGCGAAACATGGTGGGACTCCCTATTTCTTCCAAAAACAGTTTTCTCTGGTCCGTTTACACCAGGACCCTGGGAGTTGGTCATTCATGGATGGACTATGAGTTTAATTGACTATTTTCGCGAACCGCAGATAAATATTTCTAGAGGGGTTGCAATATATCTGTGGTTTTTGCGCTGTATTTCTTTAAAATGATTTTAATGATTTAGGGTTTTCGATAACCCAGTGTGTCCCTTTAAAAAAAAATAGAGCTGTGTTTGCCTCAAAGCTGTATTGTAAATAAAGACTAAACACTAAAGAATTTTCACCGCCATTCATGATCAGCAGACAGAGACCTCCATCCAGGAGCACGGGTCGGGTATTTAAACTGCCTCTGTATATAGGTAATGAGTATTTGTGTCTCCGCAGGTCGTCCACTGTTCCAGCTGTTGGATCCTCCGAGTGACCCCGTGTATGAGAGACTCCCTGAGAACGCACAGTGAGTGTGACACTCAAGTGGGGGAGGGGTTACAGGTGTGCAATCCAGTCTGACCACATTCCTTTCATTTCTGCACACACACCACATACAGCAGCTGCAATGATCTTGACACACAGACCCTCATTCGCAACTTCCAGGTACGCTTTCAGGGGAGCTTGCCAGGTTTGGGGCCCAAAGGAGGACTGGGAATGCCAGGTGTGGGGCTCCAGGGAGGACCACATACAGTGCCAGCTGTGGGTCCCTGAGAAGAACAAAGGACAGTGCCCAGAGTGAGAACCCAAGAAGTACCAAGGACAGTGCCAGGTGAGGTGCCTTGGGAAAGACCAGGAACAGTGCCAGGTGTGGCACCCCAAGGAGGACTGGGAACAGTGTCAGGTGTGGGGCCCC
Source organism: Pelophylax lessonae (assembly GCF_965119305.1). Taxonomy (NCBI): domain Eukaryota; kingdom Metazoa; phylum Chordata; class Amphibia; order Anura; family Ranidae; genus Pelophylax; species Pelophylax lessonae. Next base: position 202,698,970 of record NC_138777.1, on the reverse strand, counting down.
AGGGAGGACTAGGGTCAGTGCCAGGTGTGGGGATCTGACGAGAACCAGGGACAGTCCCAGGTGTGGAGACACAAGGGGGGCAGGGGACAGTGCCAGATGTGAGGCCCCAGGGAGAACTGGGAACAGTGGCAGGTGTGAGGCCCCCACAGTGGACTGGAACAGTGCCAGGTTTGGAGCCCCAAGAAAGGCAATGAACAGTGCCAAGTGTGGTGCCTTAGGGAGACAAGGGACAGTGCCAGGTGTGGAGACACAAGGAGGGCAGGGGACAGTGCCAGGTGTGGGGCCCGAGGGAGACAAGGGACAGTGCCAGGTGTGGGGCCCTGAAAAACAAAGGGACAGTGCCAGGTGTGGGGCCTGAGGCAGACAAGGGACAGTGCCAGGTGTGGAGCCCCAAGAGAGACAACGAACAGTGCCAGGTGTGGGGCCCTGAAAGAGAAAGGGACAGTGCCAGGGTGTGGGCTTTGAAAGAGACAAGGGAGAGTGCCAGGTTTGGGGCCCGACAGAGACAAGGGATAGTGCCAGGTATGGGCCCCCCATAAGAGAAAGGGACAGTGCCAGGTGTGGGGCCCGAGGGAGACAAGGGACAGTGCCAGGTGTGGAGCCCCAAGAGAGACAATGAACAGTGCCAGGTGTGGGGCCTGAGGGAGACAAAGGACAGTGGCAGGTGTGGGGCCCTGAAAGAGAAAGGGACAGTGCCAGGGTAGGGAGCCTTGAAAGAGACAAGAGAGAGTGCCAGGTTTGGGGCCCAAGAGAGAAAAGGGATATTGTCAGGTGTGGGGCCCCAAAAGAGACAGTGCCAGGTGTGGGGCCCCAAAAGATACAGTGCCAGGTGTGGGGCCCCAGAGAGAAACAAGGGACAGTGCCAGGTGTGGGGCCCCAGAGAGACAAGTGACAGAGATGGGTGTGGGGCCCCTGAGAGAAACAAGGGACAGTGCCAGGTGTGGGGCCCCTGAGAGAAAGAAGGGACAGTGCCAGGTGTGGGGCCCCTGAGAGAAACAAGGGACAGTGTCAGGTGTGGGGCCCCAGAGAGACAAGTGACAGAGACGGGTGTGGGGCCCCTGAGAGAAACAAGGGACAGTGCCAGGTGTGGGGCCCCAGAGAGACAAGGGACAGCGACGGATGTGGGGCCCGAGAGAGACAAGGGACAGTGCCAGGTGTGGGGCCCGAGAGAGACAAGGGACAGGCTGAGCTCAGAGCACACTACTAGATAATGATGCCCTGACAGAGGGAAGCCTGGTAGAGGGAAGCAATGGATACATACTATGATTGTTGTTATTATTATTATTACTGTTGTATTTTGTATCGTATTTATTGTTCCCCCCTCCTTCTATGTGTTTGAGGGGGGGGGGGGGCTCTGAGTTTCTGAGTCTATGTGGAGAGGGAAGGAGGGGCAGTGCTAGGAAGGGGGGGGGGAGTAATGGGAGAGGGGGAGGCCAGTGTGTGCGTCCTCTTCCAGCCTCCCTCCTCTTTTTCCTCTCCTTCCCTTCCAGAGGCTCTGAAGTTTTGGATTGGGTTTGCACTGAGGGGGGAGCTGGGAAAGTATCAGGAAGAGGACGAAGGGTTAATGGCCGGCTGGGGGCAAAGGGGGTTTGGGGCCAAGCGGGTGATTTCTACTCTGGCACATGACGGGTTAATGCCGCTTGTCACTGGAGTTGGATTTCTGTATGGTGACCTTGATGGAGCTGATCCCAGAATTGGTTAATGATTAACCCCCCCCTTATCCGGAGAGCCCACCACCACCGGGTACTGTGATCTCTACTTCACCTACCTTGTCTGTACTCCGATATAAAATCTATATTACTTTTCATACTTCACTATCAACTCTATAATACTCCTCTATACTCTGCCAGAAACGATATAATACTCTATATACTCTGATATAAAATCTATAATACTCTATATACTCTGATATAAACTCTATAATACTCCTCTGTACTCTGCCAGAAACTCTATAATACTCTATATACTCTGATATAAACTCTATAATACTCTATATACTCTGATATAAACGATATAATACTCTATATACTCTGATATAAACTCTATAATACTCTATATACTCTGATATAAACTCTATAATACTCTGTACTCTGCCAGGAACGATATAATACTCTATATACTCTGATATAAACTCTATAATACTCCTCTGTACTCTGCCAGAAACGATATAATACTCTATATACTCTGATATAAACTCTATAATACTCTATATACTCTGATATAAACTCTATAATACTCTATATACTCTGATATAAACTCTATAATACTCCTCTGTACTCTGCCAGAAACGATATAATACTCTATATACTCTGATATAAACTCTATAATACTCTATATACTCTGCCATAAACGATATAATACTCTATATACTCTGATATAAACTCTATAATACTCTATATACTCTGATATAAACTCTATAATACTCTATATACTCTGATATAAACTCTATAATACTCTATATACTCTGATATAAACTCTATAATACTCTATATACTCTGATATAAACTCTATGCTCTGCCAGAAACTCTCTAATACCCTGTATACTCCACCATAAAATCTATAATACTCTATACTGTGGCTATAAACTCTATGTACTCCGCTATAAACCTCAATATACTCCGATATAAACTCTGCAATACCGTGTATACTCTGCCATAAATTCTCAAATACTCTGTACTGCTCTAAAAACACTATGTACTCTGCTATAAACTCGATAATACTATATATACTCCGCTAAAAACTTGATAATACTTTATATACTCTGATCTAAACTCTATAATACCCTGTATACTCCACCATAAACACTATAATACTCTGCACTCCACCATAAATTCTATATTACTCTGTACTATACTATAAACTGTATACTCTGCTATAATACTCTATATACTCCGCCATAAACTCTATAATACTGTCTATACTCTGCCATAAACTCTAATACCATGTACTCCTCTATAAACTATAATACTCCACCATAAATGTTATAATACTCTGTACTCTGCCAAAAACTCTACAATACTCTATATACTCTGCTATAAACTCTAAATACTTTATAATCAGCACCTTAAACTTTATAATACCCTATATACTGCACTATACACTCTATTTTACTCTACATACTCTACCAAAAGTTCTATAATAGTTTATATACTCTTACTCTTCTGTAAACTATATAATTACTTTATATACTCCTCTACTATAAACACTATAATACTTCATATACCCCTCAAAAAACTCTGTAATACTCCACTATGAACTCTACAATACTCGATATACTCTACCAAAAACTCTATAATACTCTGTACTCCGCTGCAAACTCTATAATACTCTGTATACTCTGCTATAAACTCTATAATACTTTATAATTAGCACCCTAAACTTTATAATACCTTATACACCCCACTATACACTCTATAATACTCTATATGCTCTGCCAAAAATCGTTAATACTTTAGATACTCTACCGTAAAATCTATAATACTTTATATACTCCACCATAAACACTATAAAACTACATATACCCCACAAATAAACTCTGTAATACTCTGAACTACGCTATAAATTCTATAATATTCTATATAGTCTGCCACAAACTCTGTAATACTCTGTACTCTGCTATTAACTCTATAATACTCGGTATACTCCACTATAAACATTATAATACTCTATATACTCCACTATAAACTCTATAATGCTTTATATACTCTGCTATAAACTTTATAATACTTTATACTACTCCACCATAACGTTTAAAATACTCTGTATACTCTGCCATAAACTCTATAATGCTCTGTACCCCTCTATAAACTGCATATACTTCAATATAACTCTATAATATTCTATATACTCCACCATAAACTCTATAATACACCATATGTTACTCTTGTTAGTTATACATTACTATCTTCATTATAAATTCTGTATAATTCTCTAATGATAGATTTCTGGTTTGATCTACTTCACCGATAACCAGAATGACTCCACCCCATGTCTCCTCCCGGTCACAGGGATCGGATTAGTCTTGCAGATACTTTATGAACATTCCTGACATATAATGCGGGTCATTCTCTTGCATTTGCTGGGTTGACGCTTCCCCGGATTTGGGTGGAGTTGGCTCTGAAATGGTCACACGATTATTGCCCCATGGGGGGTAATCAGGGTTCAGAGTTTCTTGGGTCCCTGCCCCCGCCTTCTATGTACTATACAATTTCTCTAACTCTCTCTTCTCTCCTCAGGCTGCTGGTGGTGTGCGGTAGCGGGGAAGGCGTGTAAGATCACCACCCCCCTGATGATGGTAGGCAACCTGCCACAGGATGTCCCCAACCCCACAGATACAGAGGGATCCCAGCAGAGATCCCCAGAGGGGCCTGGAGCACCCCGACCGCTGATGACAAGACTGCAGGAAGTGAGAGCGTCCCAAAGAAGGAGACAACTGCAGGGAGAGCCGCGGGACACCACTGACCTGCAGATACACCTGCAACGTCTGAGAGTTCGCCAGGACCTCCGACCAAGCCCAGCCAGAGAGGAGCGGACCTCATCCAAGTCTGAAAACCTCTCAGAGGACAGTCTGCCCCAGCGAGTTGCCTTCCAGGAGAGGAGAGCACTGCATATGAGACTGCAGGAGGAGCGAGTGAAGCGAGAGGAGCTAGCGTTTCAGAAGGTGCGGGAGGAGAGAGTGCTGCAGGAGGTGCAGGAAGAGAGAGTGCTGCAGGCCAAGCTGCAGGAGGTGCAGGAGGAGCGAGCCCTGCAGGCTAGTCTGCAGGAGTTGCAGGAGAAGTTAGAGCAGAAGCAGAAGGAACATGCGGATATGGGCAGAAAGGTGCAGGAGGTGAGAGTGGGCAGGTTGTATTTTGTCATTGTTACACTGAAGCGTATATGGGAGTTGTACAACATCTGTTGTCTTTCAGATGCAGCGACAGTTGGAGGAGATGTCTGGTCTTCAGCAGGTGAGTCCCATCCTTCCTTCACTAATTGTATCATTCTAGCAGATTGCACATCCAATCTTATGCCCCAGTACCCAGCAGGAATTTTCCAGCTCGCTGGTTATTATGCAGATTATCGTTGCTGATATTTCTTCTCCTGGGTCGCCAGATGCTCTGTGATGAGTGACCCTGATTGTTAGCTCTTGGGTCTCCTGATCTCATTGTACGGTTTATAGCTATATGTTCAGTTCTGTATTGTACCACACTGGAGATCCTGTGATTGTGGATCCAGAGAGTTCCCCCGATCCCGTGCTTCTCCACCTCCACACTGAGTGGCCATAAAACTGGATTCCTCCACCTCCTCCGCTATTAAATGTCATTGTTTAGGAGCGTCGGCTGCTCTGCTCTCTAATTATCCTCTTTATGGATGTGTAAAGTTTGTTAAATAGAATCTGTAAAGTTTTATAACAATCACACACACATACTAACGACGCTGTAAAATAACATTGCTCGGTCCCTTTAAGTATATTTCATGCTGTCCATTCCCCATGACCCCAATGTGTATCCTGATTACCCTTATATGTACCCAAATGTTACATCTCTCTGGGGATCCCGCATGTGCACCCCAGTGCCTTGTGTCACATGTCTCTGATGACCCCCATGTGTACCCCAAATGTCTCATGTGGCATGTCTCTGATGACCCCAATGTGTACCCCAGTGTTGCATGTCTCTGATGACCCCCCATGTGTACCCCAGTGTCTCATGTCTCTGATGACCCCCCATGTGTACCCCAGTGTCTCATGTCTCTGATGACCCCCTATGTGTACCCCACTGTCTAATGTCTCTGATGACCTCCATTTGTACCCCAGTGTCTCATGTCGCATGTCTCTGATTGCCCCCATGTGTACCCCAGTGTCTCATGTCACATGTCTCTGATGACCCCCATGTGTAATCCAGTGTCTCATGTCTCTGATGACCCCCAATGTGTACCCCAGTGTCTCATGTCGCATGTCTCTGATGAGCCTCCATGTGTACCCCAGTGTCTCATGTCTCTGATGACCCCCCATGTGTACCCCAGTGTCTCATGTCGCATGTCTCTGATGACCCTCCATGTGTACCCCAGTGTCTCATGTCGCATGTCTCTGATGACCCCCATGTGTAACCCAGGTTCTCATGTCACATGTCACTGATAACCCCCTTGTGTACCCCAGTGTCTCATGTCACATGACTCTGATGAACCCCATGTGTACCCCAGTGTCTCATGTCACATGACTCTGATGGCCCCAATGCCTCATGTTGTCACATGTCTCTGATGGCCCCCATGTGTACTCCAGTGTCTCATGTCTCTGATGACCCCCATGTGTACCCCAGTGTCTCATGTCACATGTCTCTGATGGCCTCAATGCCTCATGTCACATGTCTCTGATGGCCCCCATGTGTACCCTGATGCCTCGTGTCACATGTCTCTGACCCTCATGTGTACCCCATTGTCTCATGTCACATGTCTCTGATGGCCCCCATGTGTACCCCTAAGCCTCATGTCGCATGTATCTGAAGACCCTATGTGTACCCTGATTCCTCATGCCACATGTATCTGAAGACCCCCATGTGTACCCTGATGCCTCATGCCACATGTTTCTTTCAGGGTGGGACAGATCTGGAAAAACACAGAGATCTCCTAGTGTCTGAGAATGGCCGTCTACGCCAGGAACTGCAACTGCTGCGGAACCGTTTGGACAGTGCAAGTAATCCGGTAAAATAGCATCACTTGTAAGATCACCAGATCTGCACCAGTTCACCGGCATGATCCCAGATCACCTAATATGTACCAAACATCCCATTGGCCTATAACTTCAATAGATCCAGGCCATCTCAGATCCTAAAAGTATCATGTATCAGTGAAATCACATTTTACACTGGGCGCTCTGCATGTGGTTGGTCCAGTAGAGAGCACTCTGCATGTGGTTGGTCCAGTAGAGAGCACTCTGTAAGTGGATGGTCCAGTAGAGGGCACTCAGTGTGTGCATAGTCCAGTAGAGAGTTTCTGTGTGTGTTGATGGTCAAGTAGAGCACACTCTTCAAGTGGAAGGTTTTTTAGAGGACGCACTGTGTGTTGATGGTCCAGGAGAGGGTGCTGTGTGTTGATGGTCCAGAGGGTGCTGTGTATGGTGGTCCAGTAGAGGATGCTGTGTGTTGACGGTGCAGTAGAGGGTGCTGAGTGTGGATGGTCCAGTAGACAGCGCTCTGTGTGTCTGGATGGTCCAGAATAGGGCACTCTGCTTGTGCATGGTCCAGTAGAGGGCCCTCATTGTGCACATGGTTCAGTAGAGGGTTCTCTGTGTGTCCATGATCAAGTTGAGGGCACTCTGCATGTGGAAGGCTTAGTAGAGGGCATACTGTGTGTGGATGGTCCAGTAGAGAGTGCTGTGTGTAGATGGTCCAGTAGAGAGTGCTGTGTGTGGATGGTCCAGTAGAGGGTGCTGTGTGTGGATGGTCCAGTAGAGAGTGCTGTGTGTGGATGGTCCAGTAGAGGGTGCTGTGTGTGGATGGTCCAGTAGAGGGTGCTGTGTGTGGATGGTCCAGTAGAGAGTGCTGTGTGTGGATGGTCCAGTAGAGGGTGCTATGTGTGGATGGTCCAGTAGAGGGTTCTGTGTCTGGATGGTCCAGTAGAGGGTGCTGTGTGTGAATGGTCCAGTAGAGGCTGCTGTGTGTGGATGGTCCAGTAGAGGACGCTGTGTGTGGATGGTCCAGTAGAGGACGCTGTGTGTGGATGGTCCAGTAGAGGACGCTGTGTGTGGATGGTCCAGTAGAGGGCGCTGTGTGTGGATGGTCCAGTAGAAGGTGCTGTGCGTGGATGGTCCAGTAGATGGCGCTCTGTGTGACTGGATGGTCCAGTAGAAGGCGCTTTGTGTTTATGGCCCAGTAGTGGATGCTGTGTGTGGATGGTCCAGTAGAGGGTGCTCTACATGTGGATTGCCAGTAGAGGGCGTTCTGTGTGTGGGTGATCCAGAATAGGGCACTCTGCATGTGACTAGTCATTCTGTCTTGCTGCTTAACAGTTGCTGAAATAAGATCAGCCACACAGGGCGTGCGTTGCGCTCAACAGGTCGGCCGATGTATTGACTTGCATTGCAAGGAGGGGCAGTAAACTACAGCCACTGCATAATACTGCAAAGCAGGACGCAGAGCCTGAGTGTGTAATAAAAAAAAATCCCAAAAAGAATGCACATCCCATCTATAGGACCATCCGTTGGTCAGAGCTAGAAACTGATTTCCCTTAGAAATCCTACCTGCTTGTCATAAATTGTACTACCTCAATGTAAGAGAACACTAGACATACTGGCAGAGAAAACTGGTTGTACTGGTTGTTAAATCTGGTCATACTGGGAGGGAAACTGCTCATACCAGCAGGGGACACTGGAAATATAAACACTGGTTATAATGAAATTTGGATGCTGGTCATAGTGGATGCTGGACCGTCAACAGACAGCTGCCCTCTGCTGGAAATATGGATGCTAGTTATCTTGGTAGGGAACACTGGAAATATGGGCGCTGGTAATAGTGGTAGGGAACACTGGAAAAATGGATACTGGACCATCAACACAACCTCTACTGAAAATATGGATGCTGGTCATAGAGGTAGGGAAGACTGAAAATATGGGTGCTGGTAATAGTGGTAGGGAACACTGGAAATATGGATTATGGTCATAGAGGTAGGAACACTGGAAATGGATGCTGGACCATAAACACACAGTGCACCCTCTACTGAAAATATGGGTACTGGTCGTAGAGGTAGGGAACACTGGAAATATGGATGCTGGTCATAGAGGTAGGGAACACTGGAAATATGGATGCTGGTCATAGAGGTAGGGAATACTGGAAATATGGATGCTGGTCATAGAGGTAGGGAACAGTGGAAATATGGATGCTGGTCATAGAGGTAGGGAATACTGGAAATATGGATGCTGGTCATTAGAGGTAGGGAATACTGGAAATATGGATGCTGGTCATAGAGGTAGGGAACACTGGAAATATGGATGCTGGTCATAGAGGTAGGGAACACTGGAAATATAGATGCTGGTCATAGAGGTAGGGAACACTGGAAATATGGATGCTGGTCATAGAGGTAGGGAACACTGGAAATATAGATGCTGGTCATAGAGGTAGGGAACACTGGAAATATAGATGCTGGTCATAGCAGTAGGGAGCCCTGGATCTATTACTATTGTTTTCTGTATAATAACCTCACTGGTGATCTGTGTACAGAAAGGGGTGTATAGAGTTGGCGGACAATCTGGTGGGTCCGCTGTGGTTTGGGAGATGACTTACTGACTGGTTGTCTTTTCGGCATTGCAGGAAGTTGCAGCTCTGGAGGAACGTCTGCAGCGAATGGAGCAGGAAGAAAGCGAGCGCAAGGCGCTGATCTGCACTCTGCAGAGGGAGGTCCAGCAGAAGGCGGAGCGATTGGCAGAGGTGGAGCTTCGAGTGAGGGACTCAGTACGTGAGAGGGTGGAGGAGGAGGAACGCCTGAACCGCAGGCTACGAGAATACCAGCAACAACCTCAGATAAAGGTAGGTGGACAGATCAGAGGCACATGGTGGGAATGGAGAAGATTACGATCAGGGGTCCCAGATCCAGTGTTCTATGTACAGCCATGGCTTATATGTCCCCCTATGTTTCTGCAGTATGTGGTACAGACGGTGGAGGTGGAATCGGGGAAGATGAAGGCCGCTCTCAGCCAGGCGGAGGAGCAGACATTGTACCTCCAGGAGCAGCTGGACAGACATAACCGGACACTGCATGAGATGAAGAAACAATTACAACATGAACAACAGGAGGCAGCCAAACTGCGAGCTCAGGTCAGCATCATGTGTTTACTGACCACCATAACCAATCACTTAACACGCAGTACTGACACCCTCCTAAACCCTGTACTTTGCAGATGCTGCTGTCTTTCCTGTACTGACACTCTCTCTCCTGCAGGTGGCATTGTATCCCCTGTACTGACACTCTCTCTCCTGCAGGTGGCATTGTGTCCCCTGTACTAATACTCTCTCTTCTGCAGGTGGCACTATGTCCTCTCTCTGTACTGACACACTCTCTTCTGCAGGTGGCATTGTGTCCCCTGTACTGATACTCTCTCTTCTGCAGGTGGCACTATGTCCTCTGTACTGACACACTCTCTCCTGCAGGTGGCACTATGTCCTCTGTACTGACACACTCTCCCCTGCAGGTGGCACTTTGACCCCTGTACTGACACTCTTTGGTGGCACAGTTTCCCCTGTACTAAAACTTTTCCCTGCAGGTGGTGTTGTGCCCCCCACCACTGTACTGATGCTCTCTTTCCTGCAGGTGGTACTGTGTCCCCTGTACTGGCTATTTTTTCTGCAGCTGTCACTGTGCCCCTGTACTGGCACTCTCTCCTACAGGTGGCACTGTGCCCCCTGTACTGACACTCTATTTTCTGCAAATAGCTTTGTGCCCCCTGTAATGATACTTCGTTGCAGGTGGTGCTGTGTCCTCTGCACTTACACTCTTTCCTGCATTTGGTGCTGTGTCCCCAGTACTGACACTCCCCTACAGGTGGCGCTGTGTCCTCTGTATTGACACTTTCCTGCAGGTGGTGATGGATTACCTGTATTGCTGCTCTCTCTCCTGCAGGTGGCGCTGTATACGGCAGAGTTGGAGCGGATCCAGGGAGAGATGGTCCAGGAGTTCCAGGTTCTCCAGGAGGAGAAGGCACAGGCAGTTGCGGAGGCCTATGACCAAGCACAGGTGGAAATGAGAGCCGTACACCACAGCCTGGATGGTAAGTCTGTACGTGGATGAGAGTGATTGGGGCTCTCTGGGTCACCTATATACTGTTCAGTTACTGGATTCTTCTGAAAAATGTCTGGACTGCCAAACACAAACCAATCAGACATATGTGGGGACAGCGTTGAATGTTATCGACGCCTCGCTCTGTGAATTCTAGGCAGGCGGGGGATGGGAGCTTTTCCTACCATCTGATTATCTGCCAAACCTGGAGCGCCTATGGCGTCCTCCGCCCAATGACGGGGATGGAAGACATTTTCCCATCATCTGACTGTTGTTGGAGACAGTTTGCTTTTTAGCCTCTGTGTGTGCTCCTCAGTGGAGGGCCCGTATTCTCCACCATTAGGTAGTGTTCATTGAAGTTGAGTTGGCCTGGGCAGAGCAGAGTTCAAAATTATTTTGAATTAACTATTTTGTCCAGTTATAGAGGATGACGCAAATCAGGCAGGGAAGGGGGAGGGTACACCCTCTTTTTCCTTCCCACAACTCTGCCCTCCCTGTATATCTGAGGCCAGTGCAATTCAAATCTGCTGTGTGATGAAAAAAGAAAATTCCGTCAGCAGAGGTCTGTTGAACCAATCAGCAACAAGAGATTCAGGCTTCTAAAGTTATTAGTAGATCTCGCCCTGTAAACTTGTTTTTTTTTTTTTTTTTGGACCACGCTTTTTGAAATCTCAAGCATTCCTATTGGTCCTTTGATGGGCTGATCTGGTTCACCTTACTAAAGGTGGGAGGGGCATATTTTACAGGAAAATGAAGATCTGTATCTAACTTCAGTTGCACATACACTATATTACCAAAAGTATTGGGACGCCTGCCTTTACACGCACATGAACATTAATGGCATCCCAGTCTTAGTCCGTAGGGTTCAATATTGAGTTGGCCCACCCTTTGCAGCTAGAGCAGCTTAAACTCTTCTGGGAAGGCTGTTCACAAGGTTTAGGAGTGTCCATGGGGATGTTTGACCATTCTTCCAGAAGCGCATTTGTGAGGTCCGACACTGCTGTTGGACGGGAAAGCCTGGCTCGCAGAATCCGCTCTAATTTATCCCAAAGGTTTTCTATTGGTTTGAGGTTAGGACTCTGTGCAGGCCAGTCAAGTTCCTCCACCCCAAACTCACTCATCCATGTCTTTATGGAGTGTGCTTTGTGCACTGATCCAAATCATTTGGTGGAGGTGGGATTATGGTGTGGGGTTGTGCTTGACCCCTTAGTTCCAGTGAAGACGTCAGCATACCAAGACATTTTGGACAATGTCATGTTCCCAACTTTGTGGCAACAGTTTGGGGATGTCCCCTTCCTGTTACAACATGACTGCGCACCAGTGCACAAAGCAAATACCATAAAGACATGGATGAGCACGTTTGGGGTGGAGCAACTTGATTGGCCTGCACAGAGTCCTGATCTCAACCCGTAAGAACACCTTTGGCATGAATTAGAGCGGAGACTGTGAGCCAGGCCTTCTCGTCCACATGAGTGCCTGACCTCACGAATGGGCTTCTGGAAAAATGGTCAAACATTCCTATAGACACACTCCTAAACTTTGTGGACAGCCTTCCCAGAAGAGTTGAAGCTGTTATAGCTGAAAAGGGTGGGTCAACTCAATATCGAACCCTATGGACTAAGACTGGGATGCCATTAAAGTTCATGTGCGTGTAAAGGCAGGCGTCCCAATACTTTTGGTATTATAGTGTATCTTAGGATTTACTGGCCTCTGTCGACAACCTTTGCTGATCAAAGTCCAGATAATCGATCCTTTGGCTTATCAGCAGTGCAAATAACGGCCCATGTCCTTGCCCTTACCACCAATGTGTCAGATGGGCTGTTTTACCACTGTATGTCCACCACCGATTCTGTGACTGACTTTTATCTCCCTCCTCTTGTCTCACTGTCAGGTGTGCGCAGGAATCTCCTTGTACTACATCCAGCCCTGCGCACTCTCACCCAGGACTACAACAGTCTAAAGAGACAAGTACGAGACTTTCCTGGCATGCTCAGCCAAGCCATGAAAGAGGCCCGAGACGAGGTGAGTAGTCGAGTTTGAAGTGGGGAAGGGAACTTTGGAGCTCCTACATACAGGGACCATATATGACAATGTGTTTTTTTAGTGGGGGGGGATGTTGGAGAGCCCAGCTAAAGGAGTGGGGAAAGGGATGAGGGAGCTCCCAGGTGCAGGGGCTATAAATGACGATGCATCTTTTAGTGGAGGGGTGAGGGAGCTCTCAGGCACAGGGACTGTATATGACATTTCATCTTCCAATGGGGAAGTGTTGGAGATCACAGGTACAAGATTTGAGAAAGTGGTGTTGGAGCTCCCAAGTAAAGAGGTAGGAGGGGGTGTTGGAGCTCTCAGGCACAAGAGTTGAGGGAGGGGTGTTGCAGCTCCCAGGTACAAGAGTTGAGGTAGGGGTGTTGGAGCTCTCAGGTACAAGAGTTGGGGAGGGGTGTTGGAGCTCCCAGGTACAAGAGTTGAGGTAGGGGTGTTGGAGCTCCCAGGTACAAGAGTTGAGAGAGGGGTGTTGCAGCTCCCAGGTACAAGAGTTGGGGAGGGGTGTTGGAGCTCCCAGGTACAAGAGTTGAGGGAGGGGTGTTGCAGCTCCCAGGTACAAGAGTTGGGGAGGGGTGTTGGAGCTCCCAGGTACAAGAGTTGAGGGAGGGGTGTTGCAGCTCCCAGGTACAAGAGTTGGGGAGGGTTGTTGGAGCTCCCAGGTACAAGAGTTGAGGGAGGGGTGTTGGAGCTCCCAGGTACAAGAGTTGGGGAGGGGTGTTGCAGCTCCCAGGTACAAGAGTTGGGGAGGGTTGTTGGTGCTCCCAGGTACAAGAGTTGAGGGAGGGGTGTTGGAGCTCCCAGGTACAAGGGTTGTGGGAGGGGTGTTGCAGCTCCCAGGTACAAGAGTTGGGGGAGGGGTGTTGGAGCTCCTGGGTACAGGGTCCATTCATGACAATGTGTCTTTCAGTTTTCCAAGGGCATAAAAAGTGTTCAGGATGCCAATACCGAACTCCTCTCCAAATACAGACGAGAACTTCACCTGCGCAAGGAGTGTCATAACCAGTTGGTGCGTCTACGAGGTGAGCGAAATGCCATCTGTGTGTTATCACTCTAAATTCATTATGTAAACAAATGTTTTTCTTATGTTCAGAAATAAATAATTAAAAAAAAAAAATATGAGCTACGACTTAGGAGTACAGTAGGTTTACTAGGTTATCCTTAGCTGCTCTGCTATAAAAAAAAACTGCTTTCAGAGCTCAATATATCTAAAGCTCTAATATTCCCTAACATCTGGAGGAGTCAGGAGACAGGGTGCCGACTTCTTCAGAGAACAGACTCCTCCCCCACATCTTAAAAAAAAAGTAAAATAATATTGTTCCTTATGTGTTCTGTGGGATGAACAAAAATGTTCCCTCAACAATACATGGCTCATCTGTTTCTGCATAACCTCTTATTACAGGAAACATTCGAGTCCTCACTCGTGTTCGGCCAATCACTGAGGAGGATGGTACAGGTCCAGGTGCACAGAACATAGTTACTTTTGACCCAGATGATGACGGGATCCTCCATGTGACACATAAAGGGAAATCTATGAACTTTGAAATGGACAAAGTGTTTACACCAAGTGCCACCCAGGAGGAGGTGAGAGGAGAGCATGGGGAGACACTGGGGTAGGGGAGGTGAGAGGAGAGCATGGGGAGACACTGGGGTAGGGGAGGTGAGAGGAGAGCATGGGGAGACACTGGGGTAGGGGAGGTGAGAGGAGAGCACGGGGTGATACTGGACACGGGGAGGTGAGAGAAAAGTCCAGGGTGACACTAGAAAGGTGAGAGGGTAAAGTGTAGTGACACTAGGAGATAAGAACACAGTGTGTCCCAAGTGCGTGACCCTACTGAGAACCGCACTGTCAACCGACTAAGGGTCAATTTGATGCAGCCATCAAAAATAGTACATACAGCAACCATGAGCAAAAAACGTATAGAATGACAGCGCTATCTGGATGAAAGTGGGTGACTCTAGCTTTATTAGCATATATAAAATCCAGGCCAAAGGTAAAGGCTAAAAAGTAAAAGTTTAATGTTCACAGTACGAAATTGCACAAAGAGTAAAACAAATCCACGATGGGTTATAAGATACCATGCCAGTAGTTGAGAACTACCGGCAAGACTTGACAAAGCGCATGCGTGCAAAACGCGTTGTCAAGACAACAGACTCTGTTTGCGTTCCATGCCGGTCAGATCGGACACAATTGGTTCCATGGTCACGGTTACGTCACTGGAGAGCGCCGATGGACTCCGGCTCGGCTCCCGAGTGTTTGGGACTCGCTATCAGCGATCTATTGCCACAAGTGACACTGCACCCTCCGCACCCTCCAATCCTTCAGCCCAACGGACCCAGTGGATATCAGCCCATCTGTGTGCACAACTACCGGCATGGTATTGTATAACTCATCATGGGCTTATTTTACTCTGTGTACAATTCATTCTGTGAACAATAAACTTTTACGTTTTAGCCTTTACCATTGGCTTGGATTTCATATATCCTGAGAAACTAGAGTCACCCACTTTCATCCAGATAGCCCTGACATCCTATTGGTTTTTCACTAGGTGATAAGAAGAGTCCGGGAGGAAACAGGGGAAAGAGAGGGGAAGGGAGAAGAGAGCGCGGGTTGACTCTGGGGAAGGGGAGGTGAGCTGAGAGGAGAACGCAGCGTGACACTGGGGAATGGGATATGAGGAGAGCATGGGGTGACACTGGGAAAGGGGAGGTGAGAGGAGAGCGTATAGTGACACTGGGGAAGGGGAGGTGAGAAGAGTGTGGGGGTGACACTGGGGAAAGGGGAGGTGAGAAAAGTCCAGGGTGAAACTAGAAAGGGGAGATTGGGGTGACACTGGGAGATAAGAAGAGGATGAAAATGGGGGAGGGGGGGTGAGAGGAGAGTGCTAGGTGGGGAGGGGAAGGGGAGGTCAGAGGAGAGCTTGGGACAACACTAGGTAGGGGAGGTAAGAGGAGAGTGAGGGGCAAGAAGAGGGCGCTGCGTGACACTGGGGAAGGGGAGGTGAGAAAAGAGCACTGCGTGACAAAGGGGAAGGGGTGGTGAGAAAAGAGCCCAGGGTAAAATGGGAGAGGTGAGAGGAGAGAGTTGGGTGACACCGAGAGAACACAAGAACCAGGAGAGTAAAGGGTGTCAGCACCATGGGATAGGTGAATGATGAGGGCGGAGCAATGACTGAGGCAGTGCTGTGTATACTGTATATACAGTATTGGATACGGGAAAGAGGGAGTGATGGCTGAAGCGGTACTTTTTTCTATAAATAATAGTGGATCTTTTGTCTTGTTAGGTTTTCACAGAAGTGTCTCCACTCATCACATCCTGCTTGGATGGTTACAGCGTCTGTATTTTGGCATACGGTCAGACGGGTTCTGGTAAAACTTACAGCATGGAGGTGAGTATCCGGAAAGGCTGTGTGTGGAGGGATTGTTGTAGATGGTAAGAGAGAGACTGTGTGTGGGGGGAATTGTAGGGGGAAGTTGCAGAGACTGTGTAGGGGTTGTAGAGGAAGGTCAGGGGAGCTGGGGAGAGTGTGTGTGGAGTAATTTTAGGAAAAGGTTGGAGGAGGCTGTGTGTAGGGTGATTGGGGACATTGCATGTGTGGAGGGATTGTAGGGGGGGGCCACATGTGTCTGGGGACTGTAGAGGAAAGTTGGGGAACTATATGTGTGGGGATTGTAGAGAAAGGTCAGGAGAGGTGCAAGTGGGGATTGTAGGAGGAGGATCAAAGAGGGGTGAGTCCGGGGCATTGTGAGAGGAGGATCAGAGAGGTGCGAATGGAGGGTGAGGGGGCTATTGTAGAGGAGGATCAGAGAAGTGTGAGTGAAGGTAATGTAGAGAAAAGTCAGATAGGTGTGAGTGGAGGGGGTTGTAGAGGAAGGTTAGATAGGTGCTAAGGAGAGGATTGTCAAGGAAGGTCAGACAGTTAGTAATGGGAGGATTGTAGAGGAAGGTCAGATAGGTGCGAGTGAAGGGGTTTATAGAGGAAGGTTAGATAACTGATAGTAACGGGTTTGTAGAAGGTTAGAAAGCTGCTAATGAGGGGATTGTAGAGGAATGTCAGAGAGGTAAGAATGGGGGGATTGTAAAGAAAGGTCAGATAGGTGCTTGTAATGGGATTGTAGAGGAAGGCCAGATAGGAAGGAATGGGGGATTGTAGAGGAGGCTCAGATGGGTGCAAGTGGGGGAGTTGTAGAGGAAGGTCAGAAGTGCAAGTGGGGAGGATCGTAGAGGATGGTCAGATAGATGCGAGTGGGGGGGATTGTAGTAGAAGGTTAGAAGGGCACAAATGTGGGGTTGTAGAGGGTGGCCAGGTAGGTGGAAATGATGTATATGTAGAGGAAAGTTGGCTTATATACAACATTTATTGTCCTCCAGGGTCCTCACGCTAATCCAGGAATAAACCAGCGGGCGCTGCGCCTTCTCCTCTCTGAGGTCAGCAAGCGGTCTGATTCCTGGGAGCACCATCTAAGCGTCAGCATGGCTGAGATCTACAACGAGTCACTGCGGTGAGCAGATACCAGAGGATGATGGAGGGTTGGTGTTTTGTGTAGTGATCACAGTTTAATGGAATTGATAGCTGTCAGTGTATAGAAAAAGCATATGATGGGGAGTAGTTTCTAGACCACTTGACCGTTAGATAAAGCCATAGTTTGGACTAACATGAGAGTCTGCAGTGGCAGTATGGAGGTCCAGATGTAACCTGGAACATGATGGCAGTCATGGCCTGCAGTTGGGCTGGGATGACAGGAGCAAGAGCTTAAAAGGGAGGCTTGATGGCAGCCATGGCCTTGAGATGGGGGGTGATAGCAGTTGTGGCCTGGAGTCAAGGATAATTGAAGCCTTAACCTGGGGCAAGGGGATGATGTTAATGTCCAAATAATTTAAGCTCTTTTCTCTGGTACAGGGACTTGCTGGGTACTGACAGTAACGCCTCTTTAGATATAAAGATATCTCCAGGCAGTGCTGGTGAGCTCTACGTTCCTGGTCTGACGCAGCAGAGTGTGCACAGCATACAGGACATCAATAAGGTGAGCAGCAAGCCTATTCCAAAAAAATCAGCCCTCATCATCATCATCAGTGACAATTATTTGTTGGGGTATCTTCATCAATCAAGCCCTAGAAACTCCTGTAGAGCCCCATTGGGCATGTTCCCCTCATAAGCCCCAGAGACCCCTCTAGAGCCCTGTGGAGCATCTTCACCTTACAAGCCCCAGAGGCCAATCTTCTTGAGCTCAGATTGCTTATTGCTTTTTACTGTTTTCATTGCAGATATTGGAGTTCGGACACAAACAACGAGCCACAGAACACACCAATCTAAACACCCACAGCTCCCGCTCCCATGCTCTCCTCATCCTGACTGCTCGTGGCCGAGAGACCAGCACTGGCATCTGCACAACAGGTAGGTCAAATTGATTTTTTAGCGAATCCAGTGGATGGAACTCCAAGTAGTTCTGGTAGGGTTTCCTTTCTCATACACAGAGCCCAGTAAATGATCCTCTAGGTTGGTCTGGAAGGGTGTCCTCCCAAATAGAGCCCGGTAGCTGGAGCTTTAGGGTGGTCTGAACGGGGGGAGCTCTTCTATATACAGAACATAGTAGTTGGCCCTCTAGATTAGTCTTGAGAGGAGTCCTGTCATACATGCAGAGTCTGGCAGATGGAGCCCTAAGTGGATCGAGAAGGAGGGGGGTCTTGTTATATATGCAGAGCCCAGCACATGGAGCTCTAGGTGAGTCTGGAGGGAAGTCCTTTTCTATACACAGAACATGGCAGATGGCCCTCTTGGTTGCTCTGGAGGGGAGTCCTTCCATGTATGCAGAGTCTGGTACATGGAGCTCTAGCTGGGGAAGGAGGGGAATCCTCTTCTATATGCAGAGAATGGTAGATGGTGCTCTACATTGGTCTTGTAGTTTGGACACTATTGGATGAGCTATAGAACACACCAATTTAAACACCCATAGCTCCCGCTCCCATGCTCTCCTTATCCTGACAGCCTTGGGTTGGGAGACTAGCACTGGCATCTGTACAACAGGTTGGTCAAATGCTAAAAAGACATAGTGATGGCAGCAGCATTTAAAAATGAATCTAGTGGATGTCACTCTAGGTAGGTCTGGTGGTTTTGCCTTTCTTATCCGCATAGCCCGTTAGCTGGAGCTCTAGGTGGATCTGTAGGGGAGTCCTCATCTATGCGCAGAGCATGGCAGCTGGCACTGTAGGTGTATTTGGCATCGAATGCTCTCCTATATGCAGAGCCTGCATATGAGCTCTAGGTTGGTCTGGCGGTAAGGCCTCTTATACGCAAAAGCCCAGTAAATGGCATTTAGTGTTGGTTTGATGGTGTCCTATCTTACACGTAGAGCCCGCTAAAAAAGCTCTAGGTTGGTCTGACAGGGAGCCTTCTCTTATTTGCAGAGCCTAGTACATGGCACTCTAGGCAAGTCTGGCGGAAATGCCTCTCATATGCAGAGCCCAGTACATGGCAGTCTAGGCAAGTCTGGCGAAAAGGCCTCTCATATGTAGAGCCCAGTACTTGGCACTCTAGGCAAGCCTGCCGGGAAGCCCTCTCATATGGAGAGCCCAGTACATGGACCTCCAGGTAAGTCTGGAGGGGTGCAGAGACCAGTACATGGCACTCTAGGAAAGCCCTCTCTTATTCAGAGCTCAGTACATGGCACTCTAGGCAAGTTTGGGAGATATTTCTCTCCTATACGAAGAGCCCAGTAGTTGGTACTCTAGGCAAGTCTGGAGAGGAGCCCCCTTATATGTAGAGCAGGCATGTCCAACCTGCGGCCCGGGGACCACATGCGGCCCAGAACCCCAGGAAATGCGGCCCACTGCCCCCTGCCAATTTTTTTTTTTTTTTTGCTGGGGAGGAAGGAAGTCAGGTCGGGGGCATGGCCACAGCGGCTTCCAACTAACGGTAGGCAGAGGCTGCCTTGAAAGGGGGGGGGGGCGAGCATGTGCAGTGTTTCTGACTCCAACCACCATGACCGCTTGAAATCACTGAAGTGGTCATGATGGTTAGAGTGTTTCTTTAATATCTCTCAGAAGAAGTAAACCTCTGTATACTGATTCCATTTCATTTGATCATCCTCTAGTTGTGTTTAAATTAGTGGGAAGGGCGCGGCAGCATTTTACTACTTATATACCTTAACTATAGTATATATTTTATATGCGGCCCGAGAAAATTTCTCTACACTCAATGTGGCCCAGAGAAGCCAAAAGGTTGGACACCCATGATGTAGAGCTTAGTACATGGCACTCTAAGCAAGTTTGGCAGATATTTCTCTCCTATATGAAGAGCCCAGTAGGTGGCACTCTAGGCAAGTTTAGCAGATATTTATTTTCTATATGCAGAGCCCAGTAGATGGTGCTGTAGGTGGGTCTGGCCGTTATTCCTTTCTTATACGCCAAACCAGGTGGATGTCACTCTAGGTGGGTCTGGTGTGGAGTCCTCTCAAATAAGAAGCGTCTGGAAAAATTAGCTCTAGCTTGGCCTGGGGGTAGTCCCCTTTTATACACAGAGCCCAAGAGATGACAGTCTAGGTTGGTCTGGCTGGTATTCTCTCAATTGCAGAACCTGGTAAATTGTGCACTAGGTGGGTCTGACGGGTTGTCCACTCATATGCAGAGCCTGGTAGATGGCACTTATGGGACTGGTGGGGGTGTCCTCATAGAATACCAAAGTCCGGTAGATGATGGTGCTTAGTGTGGGTCACATACAACACTGTGTGATGATGAGTCTTGATTCTCCTTCTCCAGGGAAGCTCTATCTGGTGGACCTGGCTGGATCAGAGAGGGTATCGCGTTCAGGTGCTGCTGGGGAGCGTTTGCGGGAGGCTCAATGCATCAACCGCTCTTTGTCTGCTCTGGGTGACGTATTCTCAGCGCTGCGGTCCAATCAGGCCCACATTCCGTATCGGAACTCAAAACTTACTTACCTACTGCAAGAACCACTCAGCCGAGATGGCAAGGCTCTTCTCCTCTTACAGGTAAGTCAGCAATGCTTTGCTCTCTATCCCAATTTGGCATTAGTGGCAGCATCACAAACGCTCCACCCATATCTGCTCCTGCTGATGTTGGCATAATATATTTGCAGGTGAAACTCTGCTTAAGGTTCATGAATGATGGAAAACATTTCCTGATTCTGAGGTGGAGGAGATCTGTAGTCACACAGACCGTCTAACTCCTCAAAATCCATATAACCCGGCTGCTGCATAATTCGATTTTTTGGGTGCATTATATAAAAATGACTGAACCTATATATATTATGCTTTATCCTGAATTTATACTCTATACAAGGACTTTTCACAACCTAGCATTTTTGCTAGGTTCAATTACATTCCGCCCTGATGAAGGGGGATTTCTGACCCGGATATGCATTTGGTTTCTCTTCTTTCTATTACATATAATAAAAACTTCCTGGACTTTGATCAGACATTTGGCACTTTCTATCACCAATAATAAAGACTTCCTGGACCTTGATCGGACATTTGGCACTCTCATTCTTCATTACAAAAGCAATGATTTGGCCCTTCTCTCCTGTGTTGCTCAGGTGTCCCCAGCTGAAAGGAACGTTAGTGAGTCCCTCTGCTCCCTCCGCTTTGGAGACCGAGTGCGAGCTGTGGAACTAGGAGCACCCAGCAGGAAGATTGAACAACCACCTTCATCCAGCACAGAGACGTCAGAGGTACGGACGGTGGCATATGGGTGATAGAACATAATGGGCTTCCAAAAACCTAGGCTCACTACTATGAGACCTGCACCAGGTTTTAATCGGAAACTATGCAGAATTTACACACTACACAAGGGACCACAGGCACAGCTGCTGACTAGAAGGTAAAAATAATTATCCGACACTCCATCAAAACTAGAAGAATGCAACCAGGAACATCTCAGAATGAATCTGTCTATATGTTAAAGTGGTGGTCAACTTGCACGATATAAGGGATCTGAAATGTTTCTCATGACATCAGGAAGGGGCCACCCATAGTATTCAGTATATGTAATGGTGGTCATAACAGCCCCTTTACAAGTCCATGTCCCCACAGAGAATTAATCAAAGCTACCAGCCTTGGACCATTGTCCACAGTCACTCAAAAGCAACACACATTGCACAAGGTAGTAGAACGAGCCTGTGACAATGAAAAAAAGGTGCAGGTGAAAAGCAAAACTCACAACTGAAAGTATATATATCCACCCCCCCTTCACCAATTCAGTCAGGTAGCACCAAGATAAATAACACCAATAATATGCCAAGTTATACAATACAGTATACAGCACAGGGACATCCATCACACCCCCCCCCCCATATTAACTGTACAGCAGGCCTTCTGCCAGGTCTTTGACTTCTGCACATCTGACAGCCAGGCCAGCTCTACATGTCTGCTAAATATATGGGCACTATACGGGTAGCAGCCCAGCCCCCAATTACCCCCTACAAAAAATGGAGCAGGGAGTTTTGATTGGCAGCCTCTGCTGCTTCTAACATGTGGACCCGCACTTGGAATGTTATCAGTGCTTAGTAAGCCACTATAGCAGTAACTATTGGCAAGCACAGTGTATTCAATATCTAACCTTGCAGAGAGTACCCAGCAGCGTTGGGGCCTTCTACAGGCTTGGGATAATTTCCACACTGGGCAGTGTTTGTCTGAACTCTCAGCTCAAAAAGGACAGGAAAAACCCTAAGAGCAGATAAAATGTTCACAGAGCAACTAGTATAAATTATACATATTATATATATATATATATATATATACATACATACACACACATAAAAAAAAAAAATAAATATATATATATATATATTTATTTATTTATAAAAAAATCACCACAGCCAACACTACTAGATAGACCATGACCAGGGCTACTACTTGTACCATTTCTAATACTACTATATTCCATAGCCTGTGATACATGAGAACCTTCACAGACATACTGAAAGAATGAAAAGTCCCAATGATGTATCTGACTCATTTGTGTTTATTCACAGAGTGACAGCCCCTCACCGCGTGGAGTCAGGAACACATCTGTGCGAAGAAAAGCTCCCAGCTCAGGTATGTGTGTATAGTGCTTTTAGTTTAAGTGGAACTCTGGCAAGGCAGAGTGAAAACGGGTCAGGAACTCTGTTTATCATTTATGTTCCCTTTTGGAGAACTTACTTCACTTCCTGTCCCTGTGGCCACAAAGCAAGGAAGCTAAATCTCCAGCAAAGCCGCTGTCTGAGCACACAGAAACAAACAATAAAACTCAGAAGGGAAGGGGTTTTGTTCAGCCTAGACATAGCACAGTCCAGCACCAAGGCAGAGCTCGGCCAAGCCTCCAGCGTACCGCCACGACAGAGCTCAAACCAGTCCCTCCCCTGCTTCCGACCACCTAGACACAGCCTAACCCAGGGGTCTTCAAACTATGGCCCTCCAGTTGTTCAGGAACTACAATTCCCATCATGCCTAGTCATGCCTGTGAATGTCAGAGTTTTACAATGCCTCATGGGAGGTGTAGTCCCGCAAAAGCTGGAAGGTCGTAGTTTGAGGATCCCTGGCCTAACCCAACCTCTCTCCTAAAGAACACCACAATACTGCTCACCCAGTCCCTTCCCCTTCCCAGGGCCTTTCTCAGCATCTGGTCAGGAAGATGCTAGTTAGATGATGTAAATGTCCGATTGGTTGCCTGAGTTCCATCATCCGCATGTTTTGTGCATTCTCCCTGTTATTCCCTTCCTCCTCCCCCCCCTCCTCACCAGTGTAGATCCAGAACAGCAATATGGTCAATATTTCTCTTTTTTTTTTTAGTGCGCCACCGAATTGGGCCACCGTAAGGGACACATTGAAGCCTAGAACAATCCTGAACTGAAGCCAGTATGGAGAAAGGGGCGGAACTCCAGATTGAGGAGATGCCAGTTGCACATTGAGCTACAACTACATGAACTGATAATGCTGCCCATTTATATTTCTACTTTAATATATTTATAGAGAATTAACACTTTATTACAGAGTATTTTATACCTAAAATGGCTGATGGTGTTTTGTTCCATGGGGTCACATGATGTGTGGAAGAAGGCGTGGCTGACGTCAGTGTAATCATTAAAACACAAAGCTCACAAGTGTAACATAAAATATGAAATTTAATTTGTCACTAGAAAGGACAAAAACAGGTGATGGCTGGTGGTCTCTGGACGCCACCCAGCCCCGGCGGGCCAGCCACATGATCACGTGCCAATCCCAGGACTTTCCATACCAGAAAAGTTCCCTATCCTGATAACAGGCACATCCACAGTACGGACCAATAAATAGTTCCTCCACATCACAGTTCAGCACTGGTGAAGAATTCTGGGAATTCATCAATGGCTTTTCAGCTTATTCCAGTGTAGACATTAGGAGGTGTAGCTCTCGAAAGGCACTTCCATACCGGCCGCTCTGGGACGCTCTGCTCTTCACTAATAACGAGAGGCTTCGGAGCTGCTTGTAGCACATCTTACACTTCGTCAGTCTGTGGAAAGAGTGGTCACTGGGTTAAAGATGGGCACTGGTTTGGTCCCTGAAGGGCAGATGGGTACTGTGCATTATCTGTAGACACAAGGCTATCTATTAAACACTTGCCGACAGCCGCACAACTATATACGGCGGCGGTCAGCCCCTCCTGGGCAAAGCGACGTATGGGTACGTCACTCGCACACGAGCCTGTAGGGGGCTAGCGAGCGCGCCGCACTCCAGCCCCCGCTCGTTCACTAACATCCCTGCGCGTGTGACCGGCGGCTCCGATGTCCGCTGGTCAATCGCGATCTCGCTCAGGAGAGGGAGAAAGGCAGATGGCTGATGTAAACACAGCCGCCTGTCATTCTCCCTTAGATCATGACAGAGGCTATGCGATCCTGCTATGTAGGATTGTATGTCTCTGTGATGATCGAACAAGCCACGCCCCTTGACAGTTAGAATCACGCCCCTAGGGACACATTTAACCCTTTGATCACCAATAAAGTTAACCCCTTCCCTGCCGGTGTCATTTTTACAGTAACAGTGCATATTTATAGCACTGATTACTGTAGTAATGTCACTGGTACCCCCAAAAGTGTCAAAAATGTCAGTCAGGGGTCCGATCTGTCCGCCACAATGTCGCAGTCCCGCAAAAAAATTAAAATAAATAAATAAATAAATATCGCAGATCGCCGCCATTACTAAAAAATAAATAAAAATGACATACATTTTTTCCCCGTAGTTAGTAAACGCAGTAACTTTTGCGCAAACCAATCAAAATACGCTTATTGCGATTCTTTTTTACCACAAATATGTAGCAGAAAACAAATTGGCCTAAAATGTTTTTTTTTTTTGAGAATTTCATATAAAAAAAAAAAAGTTAAAAATATTGTTATTTTTTCAAAATTGTCGCTCTTTTTTTGTTTATAGCGCAAAAAGTAAAAAAAATAAAAAAAATCGCACAGGCGATCAAATACCACCAAAAGAAAGCTCTGTTTGTGGGAAAAAAAAGGACGTCAAGTTCATTTGGGTACAGCGACGCACGACCGCGCAATTGTCCGTTAAAGTCACGCAGTGCCGAATCCCAAAATAGGGCCTGGTCTTTGAGCAGCCAAATCCTCCGGGGCTTAAGTGGTTAAAAGTAGGAAGAATTCACTCAGCACAGTGGGCAGCACCATGAATGAAATCTTACCTCTCCTCGCGAGAAATGTCCACACCCACTGAGGGTGGAGCCGCCAGCATGTCTGTGATCAGCGGGAGGAACCTCTGTAGCACTAACTTCAGGGAAATGCAGCCAGTCTGCATGTAGCTGGGAAAACATGAAGAGGAGAGGGATCAGACCAAAAAGCAGAAGCAAGTTGGGCCCAGAAGGTGGGAGACAGATGAAGCAGGATGGGCCCTGATAGTGAGCAGCCATCACCGAATGCCACCATCAGAGGCCGTCCTAGGTATTTACCTTTCATATTTGCTCTGTAGCAGTTTGTCAATCTGCGGGAGGATGGTCAAACACAGATCCAGTTTCCACAGTGACCTGTGAAAAACAGTTGTTAGGATCCAGGTGGAAGCAGAAAACATCCGATCTCAACTATTATACTTACGCTTTCTGGTTGATGATATTTAACATGTCCACAACCACCGACAAGTCATTTACTGCCACAGCGGAGTCCATGGAGGTCTGCGACACAGGCGTTCAAATTAATTACAGGACAGAAACATCACACCAGCAGTAAATAATTCCCCACTTGAATTGTAGTATGATCCTTCATCCTGAAAGACTCCCCCCCCCCATCTCACTGGATAGTGGTATGACCCATACATCCTCAGAGATATCCTCCACTCATCTCACTGGACGGTGGTATGACCCTACATTCCTAGAGATACCCCCCTCTGATTGGATAGCAGGATGCCTTCGGAGATATTCCCATCTCATTGGATAATAGTATGACCTTACTTTTCCAGAGATCTCCCACCTTAATGGATAGTGGTATGACCTGATGTCCTCCGAGAGATAACCCCCCCCCCTCCTACATCACAAGGAACATCCAACCACCTAACTGAAGGATGGAACTCAGCCCTGGGTTTCCAGAGTTATCCTGCTTCTCGCTGAATATTGGTATGACCCAATATACCCTCGCCCATGTAATTGGATAATAGATTGACGCAACATCCCCAGGTTATCTCACAAATAACTGGATAGTTGTATGGTCCTACATCCCCAAGAACACGCCACCACCTGACCAGATAATGGTGCAGCCCTACATCCCTAGAAAAATCCCCCATCTAAGTAGATTGTGGTACAACCCTGTGTCCCAAGAGGTATCCCCTGAATTTTAGTAGAAAGTGATACAGCCCTACGTCCCTATTAATATTTTCCCATCAGTCAGGGTAGTGGTACAGCTCCAAGTCTGGAAACCCCCCTCTCCTCCCCTTGCTCGCCATCATCCTTCCCTGACCTCCGTCTTTCTTCTCTGACCCTTCTGCCAACCCTGTCATGCTCCTTCCTTCTCCTGGATGTCCCCTTTCCTGTTCACCACACAGGTGGATTTTCTCACCTTGATGTCCCCGGTGCTCCAAACAGCTCTCACAGTGTCCAGGTTGCGCATGCGGCTGGTCAGCACCATACACATTGTGTCATGCCCCTTCCGGATCTGACCCATGGCTTCCTCATCCCCAACTTCTGTTGGAGATGAGCCCTTTACCACCTGCAGAAGAAGAAGGTGAATGATGATGATGCTGAGTTGCTGAGGGTCCAGGTAATGCAATACCACTACCATCACTTACTGGAAGGAAGTCGGCCACTTTCAACCCAATAGGCTCTTTTCTGGCGGCAGAGATGACTGGGGGATGGCTGGGGGTGGAAGGGGCGGCAGGGGGATCAGGGCACACTGTGGGGGTAGAAGATGCCACAGGGGGTCTGTTCAGCTGTTCACGCTGCAAAAAGTAAATAATCCAATATCAAGACAAAGCCATTAGAAGTAGAAAAAGGATGTGCATTGGGTATGAGGTGCTGTTTACTTCAGGTAACACAAGGAAGAGCAATGTCACAATGAGCACATTTCTTCATAGGGACACCATTGTATCAGAAGATCGCACATGTCACTGGTGGACTGTATTCACCATATAGAAAAATAGTTCTCAACACCATTAAAAGCTACAGAAAGACCAAACAAACATTTCCAAACTGCTGAACTCTCTCCACCCTGAACACTGAGCGGGTGAGAAGAAGATATTAGTACTTGAAGTAAATCTATTTCTTAGAGAAGGGATTCCCAAACTACGGCCCTGCAGCTGTTGCAGAACTACACATCCCATGAGGCATTGTAAAACTCTGACTAGGCATGATGGGAATTGTAGTTCCTGAACAACTGGAGGGCCATAGTTTGGGAATCGCTGTCTTGGGGCAGTGGTCCTCAACCCTGGCCTGCAGGGCCCACTAACAGGCCAGATTTGCAAGATAACTGAAATACATCCCAGGTGATATCATTTGCTGCTCGGTGATTGCAGTACTCTAGTCTGCATCTCCCCAAGGTAATACTTAAAATCTGGCTTGTTAGTGGGCCCTGAGGACTGGAGTTGAGGACCACTGTCTTAGAGTATATTGAGGAACACAGGAATTTTGAAATAGGTTATACTGCCACCTTCAGGAGGTTGGGACACCAACATGCCTAAAGTTTGTGAAAAAGCAGTACAGAATGCACAACCATAAACTTGGGAGGACCTGTGGTTTTCAAAAACATTTTTTACAGCGAGTACAAAAATTTTATTTTCTCTCTCACCCGTTAAGGGACACACAAAAATTGAGAAACAGCTGGAAGATCCAAAAGCAAGGTGGGCAACAGCCAATGACAGGCCTATAACAAAGGACTGGGAATGGTCTGCAACTAAGGACTACTTGAAGAATCAACCCTTGAATCTGAAGCAGGTGACAAAAGGGGACCATATTGAAAGCATTGCAGCAACATCCTGCAAGCACCTGATGGGGATGGAGGGGAAATTTCGCTGCCAGTTAATAAAAAGTTCAATGACCCATAGGGTGTAAACATTTTAGTGATGGTTTAGGCTGAACAGCCTCCCCCTCATGGTGACTGATAGGGCCACACAGGTGTCTAGTAGTGCAAACTATCTGGTAGTGGTGGCAACTCTCTGGTTGACACTGGAAAGTCTTAGGCCCATCAGAAGGGTTTGGACTACAAAAAGGTACATAAAGTTAATCCTCTGGAAGGAAGGCTGTGCATTTCACAAAAAGAATCCCAGGAAAGGGAACTAGGATGGACATATGGTCCAGTGCTTCAAGAAATGGTAGGTGCCTCTGAAGGACACTGAGGGGCCAGGTCTTTGTAAGAGAAAAAGGAGCAGTAGGAACTGGTTCCAGTTGTCCTTGTAGAGTAGGGTGTCCCTCTAAAAAGGGGAGACACTGAGATGTGCTAGGTACCACAAGGCAGTCAACAGTATCCAAGGATATAGGATTCTCTTGAAGAAGGAAGTTCAAGCCTGGGTGGGGTACAATATCAAAAGCTACGTTCCCACTTAAACAGTAACAGAGTGTGGAGGATCCAAGAGACCTAGAAAGTTATACTATTGTGCGCACTTGAAAAAAAAAAAAAAAAAAATGGGATTCTTGACTTGCCGTATCATCCATTTCTCTGATGGACACCGCTCCTGATTCTTCTTAACCATTGAGTTATACTGCCCCCTACAAAAAAAAAAACTTGCTACGCCTATGGGCAGTCTCAGGGGGTATACACCTACTCTCAGCTAAAGGAATAAAGTTTTGTTACAACCAGTGTCAGGAAAGCCCAGGAGACACTAAGCGCCCTAGTAGAGTGCTCCTTGACAGGGAAAGGAGGACCCTGACCCCTGATGCAATAGGCCTGAACCACCGTCTGTCCGATCCATCTGGAAATGGTCACAGAAGAAGCGGACAACCCTTTCCGATGTCCATCCATGACCACAAATAGCGAGTCTGACTTCCTAAAAGACTCCGTAGCTGCCAGGTACACCCTAATTGCCCGTACCACATCCAAGGCATGCAAGGCAATTTCCTTCAGATGTTTAGGCCTGGGACACAGGGAAGGAAACACAATGTCTTTGTCATTCCTTCCTAAGGTGGTCTCTGTCATTTGAATGGATAGGGGCGAAGCACCACCTTATCCTTGTGAATCACCAATAAGATGGACAACATAACGCTGCCAGTTCTGACATCCTACGCGCGAGGTGATAGCCACAAAAAAAAAAAAAAAAAAAAAAGGCCACCTTCGGGGGCAGCGAAAGCAGGGAAACCTCCCAAATATTTTCAAAGGTAGGATTCTGTAGAGCTGAAAGCACCACATTAAGATCCCAGGGCGGCAACGGAGCCCACACTGAAGGAACCAAATGTCGGTCACCCTTAAGAAAGGTACGCACCAGGGAGTGTGAGGGCAAAGGTCGTTAGAAAAAGACCGCCAAAGCTGATACCTGGCTCTTGATGGTACTCAAAGCCAATTTTTGTTCAACCCATCCCATTTTTGTTCAACCCATCCCCCCCTTCCCCGTTGAAGGAAGGCTAAGATCCGATCCACCGAGAAGGAGCGAGGATGAATCCCAAAAAGTCACACCATGCAATGTACATCTTCAATGCACGATGGTAGATCTTCCTAGAATTCGATTTCCTAGCTTTCAACAGTGTAGGAATCACCGACTCAGACAAACCTCCATCCTTCACCTGGTGTTCAACAGCCAAGCTGTCAAAGCCAGCAACTGTAAAGCAGGATGGAAGATCGGTCCTTGTGACAGCAGATCCTCCCTGAGAGGAAGTCCCCAAGGAGCATCGGCGACCAGCCGTACTCGATCAACATACCAAGACCGGCGACGTCAGTCTGGACGGAATCCCTTCTGCTTTGATCCTGCACAGGAGTCGTGGCAGGAATTTGAGAGGGCTGGAACTAATCAGTCAGCCCACCTTAGAATGCCGGCTACTTACCGACCCGCCAGGACACTACTTGTGCCCCCTAGGTGAT
This sequence comes from Pelophylax lessonae, assembly GCF_965119305.1. NCBI lineage: Eukaryota > Metazoa > Chordata > Amphibia > Anura > Ranidae > Pelophylax > Pelophylax lessonae. The sequence continues at coordinate 202,668,725 of NC_138777.1, read as the reverse complement.
TAACATAAACCACGGCCCTGGTATTGTCCAAATGAATTTGTATCAGAGACCCCTGAAGACAAATTGTTAAATGAGCTAGACAAAAGGCTGATCGCTCAGAGTTCCAGAACATTAAATCGACAGTCTGGACTCTGCCAGAGTCCAGACCCTCCTGAGCACATCTGTGCTGAGGACGCCTCCACACCCGGACAGGCTGGCATCCATGGTAACAACGGTCCAGTACAGAGGGAGAAAGGATTTTCCCTGTCGAAGTGCCAGAGAACGAAGCCTCCTCTAGAGCCCGTGGATCCTTGTCCCATTTCACCAGAATCTCTTTAACAGAGATCTGGTGTGGAACTATGCAAACAGACCGCCTTGAGGGTGGACACCATCAGGCTCAGCACCCGCATGCAAGCCAGGAGGGATGACTTACTGCTGAACAACAGAAGCCGAATTGCCTCCTGCAATACCTGGAGTTTTTTTTTCAGAAGAAGAAACACTGGCTGAGGCTGAGTCCAGAGTCAGACCCAGAAAGGCCAGTTTTTATGGACAGAACCAAAAAGCAGACTCCTGAAGGCTTAGAATCCAACCAAACTCCCTCAGAGTTTGCAGAGAAATCTCCAGTTGTCCATCAGAGCAGTTGGAGACTCCAAAGGAGGCGCAAACACCTGGTGCATTACCCTTGGACACCTTTCTCTCTTTGTATGCACTTCGGATTGGAGCTCCCCGTCTGAGGAGAGCAGCACGCCTGTTATTCTCATTGGAGTGAGCACTTGGGTGTTAAAGTTAGTTGGAAACTCCGCTTGCAGAAGATAGTCCAGGTACCCCAGTATCGCGATCCCCCACTGACTCAAACAAGCCAGCACTGGGGCCAACAGTTTTGTGAAGACCCGAGGAGTGGAGGTAAGACCAAAAGGTCCACACCACAACCAATAATGCTACTCACCCACAGCAAAACAGAGGAAGTGTTGGTGACCAGCACATATTAAAATGTGCAGGTAGGTGTCCTTGATGTCAATAGAAGCGAGAAAATCCCACAGGTAGGGACGCCACTACCGTGTGAGTGGACTCCATTCAGAACTTCTGTACCCGCACAAAGCAGTTAAGCTCCTTGAGGTCCAAAATTGGACGTACCTAGCCTTTCTTCCTGGGAACTGTAAAGAAGGTTGTGTAAAACCCCTGAAAACGCTGCGAAGTCGGAACTGGGACAATCACCCCTTGAAGTAACAAGTCTTGCACTGCCCCAAAGAGACCCTGTAAGCGATCTGGGGACAAGTGCAGGTTGGAAGGGAAGAACCTTTCCAGGGGATAAGACCGAAAATCGATCTGGTAGCCAGACCGAATGACTTTGTGGACCCACTTGTCCTGTACCAGGGAGGTCCACGTATCCGGAAACCAGCAAAGACATCCCCCCACCCCAGATACGGGTAAGGGCGCCCCTTCATGCAGAGAAAGCCTTGTCCGCAGGTCTGGAAGAGCCCGCTTGTGGCTTTCTAGACCAGGTCCTCTTGAAACCTCCGGTGGAGGCCCTGAAGGGCTTTCATCCCTTGTCTTGAGACCCTGAGGGACAAAAAGGCCTCTTATGAGCCAAGAAGAATGGCCCACATCTACGACTGGACTCCTTACCCTTGGTAGCCTGCGGAAGAAGGGTACTTTTCCCCCATGTGAGACCCTTAATGATGTCAAAGGAAGCTCCAAACAGGCGATCCCCTACAAAAGGGTAGATCAGATAAGGCCTTCCTAAAAGTCTGGTCCGCAGACCAGCATTTCAGCCAGATAATACGCCGACGGACCACTGCTGATACAGACAGCCTTGAAATCAAAGGAGCCACATCTAAAGAGGCATTACAGATAAACTGTAGCCCCTGAACCAACTGATCTGCCAGCTCCGCAAAGGCAGGGGGAAACTGTTTCCCCTCCAGGTCCCGGCGTAAAGGGATAGCCCACTTGGTCAGAGTTTGCGACACCAGGGCAATAGTACATACCGGTCTAAGGGCGTAACCAGCCACAGGGAACATATGGCGGGCCAGAGCCTCCACTCTCCTATTTGCCGGATCTTTAAAGGCTGGGGACCCTCAACCGGAATTAAGGTATCTTTATTTAACCTTGAAACCGGCGAGTCCACTACAGGTGCGACCGTCCACTTTTTAAGCAGGGAATAGTCATAAGGATACCTCATAGCAAAATGCTTAGGGACCACAAGAGTGTGTTTTGGACAACTCCACTGTTCTGTGACAATGTTGTTTGACGGCAAGGCTGGCAAGGCTGTCAAAAAGTGAAGCTTCCTCACAGCAATTACTCTTTCAAGGGAGGCGCCAAGCTGACCACATGGCCTAGCAGGCCGTGGCCTAAATTTTTGTGGCGGCCCAGCCGTAAGTGCACAGATCCCAGCCCGGCAGATGCCCAAAGGAAGAGTGGGGGCTTCAGCTAAATGCACTGGGGCGGCCCCCCAACGGAGGCACCTGACTCAGCCACATGGCCTAGTAGGCCGCAGTCTAAATCTTGGTGGGCGCCCAAACGCTTGGACGCGAGCTCCAGCGGAGCTGACCACCCAGGGGAAGCAGAGGAGAGAGCGGATGCCCAAATGGGAGGCAGTGGCTTCAGCCACCCTCACAGGGGCTGCCTCACTTAGTTTCTGACTAGTAGGCCGCAAAGCAGCGGCCTAAATTTTCAGCTGGATCTGGCCGCGTGAGGCCTGCGGATGCTAAACTATCCGCTCCCCCAGCCCAACAACTGCCGCAGGGAGCCCAGAGGACATACCTGCCCTAGTCACCAACCCCCAGGGTGGCAGGGAACCCTGCTCAACCCCCCATTGCGCACCAGGAAAACCCGGTCAGCAGCAACTCCAACCAGCCCCCCCTTAAGAGCATGTGGCAACAGCCAGCTACTTACCATACCAGAAACAGGATGGGCACCGCTTCGGACAGACCACCGCTCCATCATAATGTGGGTGTTGTCGGCCAGGAGAAACGCTGCGACTCAGGCCGAGGCCAGGTCGAAAGGAATCCTCGCGAGACGTTTAACTTGCAGGCCAGCCCCGGTCCAGTGGGGCTATGTCGCGGCCGACCTAGTGCAGAGCTGCGGACTGCACACGCTCGCTGGTCAGACAGAGGGGACTCTCTGGATCTAGATTATCCAGTCCGTCGCCCAGTCCGGCAATTGGATTGTAGATGGTCACAGGAACAAAATAACAAAGATAGGAAAAAATTCCAATTAAATAAATAAACAAATAAATAAATTGCCAGGACCAGAGATCCCAGCAAGGAACTAGGTTCTTACTCCTGACTAGGCAGAAAAAAAACAGAGTACCTACAGCTGGGAGTGGGTGTATAACCCCTTGGACTACCCATAGGCATAGTCAAGTTTCATCCTGCCTAGTGTCCTACGCCTTTAGGGGGCACTATAACCCAATGGTTAAAAAGAATCAGGAGCTGTGTCTGTCAACGAACGAAAGAGAGATAGCGAGCAACAGCTGAAGGAGATGCCAGATACAAGGGGTTTGCTTGTGGGCTAAAAAGAGGTGTCTTCAGCAAACTACCCAAGAACACATCAAGAGCTACAAACAGTGACTCACTTGAAGTAGGAATGCACCTTGATACAAAAGTCTTATGAGAGGAGTCAGCTGATCTCTGCCTTAAACCCTACAGGCTGAGTGGGTGTTGTACTCACTGGCGAAGTAGATGAAGAAGGGAGATTCCTTCAACCCATCCACAGACTTCCTTCACTTCATTGGTATTGGCCAATCACTGCATCAAAGATATTCATTGAACCAATCATCAGAATCGAATGCATGTAACTAGAGTGGTCTGCACGCTTGTACAGACACTAGTCCCATGTGAGATACAAGTAACGAGTTTAGAAACTATCACAACAAAAAGCACAATTTGCTCCAACTGCTCTGTGAAATTGGGCCCTGAGCTGCTGTAGTTGTGGAGAGATACCTTCTGAGGAACTCTACCTATTCTGACACTCTTTGACTTTTTAATGTTACCCTCAATACAGGACGGAGGACCAGACCAGTCAACTCCACCTGGGATTTAAAGGAGGGAATCCATCTGCCTGTCAGTGGAATCAGGAAAGGTGAGCAACCCCTCACCTAGCTTAGCGGTCATCTGTTAAGTTAGGTCACTCGTGTATCCACTAGGGAACAGACCACCAACTTATACATTCTGATCCAGAAAGGGAAAAGTTCTGACAATCTCAGTTAGGGCCCAGAGCACCGCAGGCTGATCCTCAAAACACAGGCTACTATGCACTGAGTCAAGAAGATTTAAACAATCATTCTCCCCCTCATAAATCTCCAACAAAAGTAGGAGACTGCAATACTGCAAGGATAGTCAATGGTGCGAAGGCCACAGGCCTGGATTGGTGTAAGTACTCAGGCTCTGCAGGGGTTTACACCAGACCAGGTTTAGATCCTTAATGGAAGAGAAAGAAACTTCAATTACAATACACCAAAAGTTAAAGTGATACTAAGGGCTCAGTTTTTTTTTTTTTAATAAATATCTGTGCAATACTTTTGCATACATCAACCCTGATCCTTCTCGAGTCCCCCTTTGACACTCCTAGTTCCTCCCCATAGCCAACTGTCCCCATAGAAAGCCACTTGCTATGGGGAAACTCACGCTTGCTCGCTCAGGAGCCCCACTCCCTCCTCACTTGCGGTGATTGACAGCAGCAGGAGCCAATGGCCAATGGCTCCCACTGCGGTCTCTGAGCCAAAAAGGAGGCAGAGAACCTGCTGCTCTTGTGCACAACGCTGGATAGAGATTGGGCTCAGATAAGTATTGGAGGGGCTAGGGGAGAATGCATGAAGGTAAAAACCTTTAGCTTTTAGAATCACTTTAACCGGGCTGTTCCAGAACCAATCTCCATTGTACATCTCATCTACCCCACCATTCACTGTCCCTCCGCACACAAAAACAGACTCACATTTTTCTTTATGGCTGCGACAGGTGTGGCCACTTCTGCTGCTGGCGGGACAGACTCCTTTACAGGGGCACATTCTGAAAAAAACAACACGGATGGTGACAATTTTACAGACAGGAAATAGGGTCCAATATACAAAGTGTCATGCTTATCACAGTAAAGACAACTTCCTCTTACCGTCTTCTGGGGGGGCTGGGAACGGCTCGCTGTCACGTGGAGGAGTCCGTGCTAAAAATGTAAACAACAGATAAGTAGAAGGGAACATACATACTGTACATAGACGGTAAAGGTGTGGGTGCAAAGGAGGGCAGGATGGGTAGTGTGGAGGGCACATAGTGAGAACAGAGAATAGTATGGCAGGCCCAGACAGGGAGGAGAGGGCAGGAAGGGTAAATTGATGGCAGAGAAAAGGTTGACAGAATCAACAAGGGAGGAGAGGAGGACAGGGCGGGTAAGTGGTGACATAGGAAGAGCTGGCAAGAACGGGAGGTGGGGGGGGGGGGGGAAGAGGAAAGGTAGGGTAAAGTGGTGGCAGAGGAGGGCAGGATAGGCAGTGTAGGGGGCAAGCAGTGTTGACATATAAAAAAAGCTCTGGCAGAGTTGCAGGGGGGAGGAGAGGAGGGCAGGGAGGCTAAAGTGGTGGCAGAAGGAGGGTCTGACAGGCATAGGAGGTCCCCATACTTACAGATTGCAGTCTTTGGTTGGAATATTTCGTTATACTCTTCTGGATTCTGGATCTCAGCACTGGACTCCTTCTCATCCTCATCACTGCATGGACTTGCCCTGTGGATATAACTATGAGGATTACAATGGAAGTGTTCAGATAGAGACACGGGTCTCCTGTCTACAAGCTTTGAGTATTGGTGTCTCTGATCTCAGAGCATTGTGTCATCCCTCTGTGTAGGGGTGATATTTAGAATATATTTGGGGGTACATATGTTGGTGCAGTGTGTCATTGTTGTGCAGGGGGATATTTAAGTTATATACAGTATTTAGGTGTACAGATTTTGGTGCAGGGTGTCATTCCTTGGTGTAGGAGGGATATTTAGGATATACTGTATCTTTAGGGCCACACTTCTCACCTCTTTGGTTTGCTGCAGGTAGTAGACGGTCTCTCGTAGATTCTCCTCAATGAGGATGCAGAGGGTGCTGGCTGACTGATGGGGATCTCAGCTGGAAGAGACCCCCGTGGCTCTGATCCAATCCGTTTTACCCGGTTTAGGTCTACCACAAAGGAGGATACATTTGTCTGGGCAATAGAGACACCAATCTGCAAACAGAAATTAAAAAAAAAAAAATCTATGGTGCATCAGTAAACCACCAACCAGCACACAACCACCCCCCTCCTCACCACCAACCAGCACACATCCCCCCACCCCCACCACATAGACCACCCACAACCAGCACACAGACACCTGCCCCATTACCTCTCTACCACCAACCAGTACACAGACTTTACCTCTCTCCACCTCCTTTCCCAAGTACAGAGACATTTAAAACAACATTATATTTATTTATAACGTTGTTGTAATGTATATTTAAATGTAATTACAGCTAGGTATGTAGTTATAATGTGTTGGGCATCCAGTTTCAGGCTTCTATGTCCGGAATATAGTTGATTATTTTGTTTCCAGCAGCAGGACCGTAGTTTGGAACGCAGTTGGGTGTGCCGAGCCTTCCAGTTCGTCACATCCGGTTTCGCTGTTCCGGTTCCTGCTTCTGGAATGCAGGCGACGATGCCACGTCCACTTCTATTAGTGTACATATACTGTGTGCTCACGGCCGACGGCCACGCCTCTGATGTCAACCTTTGACGATACGCGTAAGGCGGAAGTTCTGGTCGGACGATAACATGCTTACCAAAATTTGTATGCTGCATACATGCTCACTTTTATTATCCTATATGTAAGTGAAATTTTATCTATTCAATATTTTTATGCTGGAGCGTACTGCACTATTTTAGTCTTCTTCGTTCTGAGGTACTATTACTTTGAGAGACAAGAGGGAGGTCCTATCATCATATCCGCATCAATTGTTTACATCAGATTGAACTCTGCCAATTTTGACCGGGTCAATTCCATCTGGTAAGCAGTTTCTATTTATCACGTGGTGACTGATGAAACGCTTTCTACCCACTCACTGGCGATTGGAGGACCCTTTCCACTTTACCTCTCTTTTTGGGACTATTGTTTATTAATTATTGGCACTGCCTATTTGCTTGTTTTTTTTTTATATTTGGTGTAGAATCTTACCTACGGTGCTGGCTGCCTTCTTTTTCAAAGTTTGTATTATTTTTGATTCCAAGCACAGATAATTCTTTCAATCCCTGCTCTAATTTACCCCTCTCTCCCCCAACCAAAAAACAGCCCTGCCCCCCTCCTTCACAAAGCAGCAAACAAACCCTCCTTCAAATCCCACCGCCCCAGCACACAGGCTAATCCTGAACTGTCCCTACTGGCCAGCATAGACACTCTCCTCTAAACTAACTCCGCACCCCCAATCAGCACATAGACCACACCCCCCCCCCCCCACACTATACAGCACAGACATCCCACCCCCCATCTTACCAGCTGGTTGTTGCAGAGGGACAGGTCGGAGACCTTGCCCCATGACACAGGGACAGTGTCAAAGCAGCGCTCAGGTTCCCAGCCATAGACTCGCAGAGCATCACGGCCTCCACAGAAGAGACAACCACCATCACCACTGAACAGAATGGTTCTATTGGACAGAAATACATTATCACTACTACATACAGACAACCTAAAGAAGATGAAGGATCTGCATGCCAACACATATCCGATGTCACCTGTCTGGAATATTCTGATTGGCTTATAAAACAACAGCCTCTCTCTTGTCTGTGCTTACTAGGGAACAACTGGAGGAGCGCCGAAGAATGCAGAGCCCAGGCGGGGGGGGGGGGAATTGGAGACGAGGCCGACATTTAAGGGGTTGAATACAACATGTCCTGGCCCACAATCCCAAACGGCAAGTCTCACCTGAAAGAAGTCGCTTCTCCTTCCACACAGCCAACCAGCTGGAACTTCTCCAGATCCCAGAACCTCAGCGTCCTGAAATACCAAGAGAGTAAGTCGGAGAATAATGTGAAACAAGTCACCAAATACAGGGAGAATACTGCCCCTCCTCCTCACCTGTCCGAACTCGCTGAGGCCAGCAAATACTCATTGGGGTGAAACTCCACAATCTGGACAGGCCCTCTGTGTTCCGTCAGCTCCGCTATAATCTTCCCGGCACTCAAATCCCAGAGCTGGAAGGCAAAATGGAGTCAGTGACTGTTGGTATGTCTGCAAACACCTTTATCTCCCATGACATCCTCACCCCCATTAACGTGGCTTAGACCATCTACAGACATTGACCCCCCCCCCCCCCATTATCCCAAGTCTATATACATTGCCATCCCCCCATTATGCCAGCTCAGACTGTCTACAGACATCACCCCCCCATTATTCTGGATCAGACAATCTATAGTGTCCCAGCACTGTAGTATATACAGTGTGCCCCCCCCCCCCATTTCTCTGGGTAGGGAATCCTCCACTAACCTTCACAGTGTTGTCATCTGAAGAGGATGCCAGCCACTTGCCATCCGGGCTGAACCGCAGGCAGCGCACAGCTTGTGTGTGACCCTGAAGAATGAAGAAAAGAAGTCATACCTGAAGGAGGAACATGGTGACCACAGGAGGCTGTAGATAGAACTACACTCACCTTATATCGAAATACACAACCTTTCCTCCGCACATCCCAGAGCTGTACAACACAGAGAGAAACACAACATTAGGTTACAGCCAAGATGAGGAACCAGATTTCACCTCACTGGCTTAGAAGAGACAATAGAGGACCTTCACCAGATGGACTGTCCTTGGGTAGGACACTGACACCCCACAACCCCCCCCCCCCCCCTACAGCGTGGAGCGTTAGATACATCATGACTAACAGAGGACAATGATATAACAAAGTGTCCGACCAATAGACTAAGCTTTGTCTCAACATCCTTTAAGCTTCCCACTTTCCTGCAGCTAGGGCCATTCATAGCATTGAAGAGAGACACTGATTGGTTGCTGGGAGGGACACAGACTGTTCTTCACACAACAGACACATCTGTACCTTAATATTTGTGTCCAGAGACCCGGATGCCACAAACTCGCCATAGGGATGAAAATCCAAACTGCAAATGCTGGCCTTGTGACCCATTAATGTTCTCTGTACTGGGAGAGAGAAAGGCGTTACAAACAGAAATCACGATTCAGCTTTTAGAGAAAACGTAAGAAGGAAAGTGAGATCTTACTCTTGGCTTCTTCCATATTCCAAACCCGCAAAGATCCTGACTGTGATCCAGCAACAATCAGCTTCTCCGATGGGTTGAACCGCACGCTCTCCACTGGGGACGTGTGACCAGTCAGACTCTACCACACCAAAAAATAAAAAAAATAAAAGTTATATTGGAAAAGAAAAGAAACGGAGGGGGCAGACTAGATGGGCCAAATGGTTCTTATCTGCCGACACATTCTATGTTTCTATGAGAGACACAGAAACAAAGAGGGGGGAGGCACATGAAAAGGTGGGGAGGGTGAGATCAGACAGAACAAGATACAGAAAGAAGCAGGTCATACAGTGCGTGGACAGCTCTTACCATGATGCAGTTTGGTTTATTCACTGACCACAGGTTGACTCGGCAGTCCTCTCCCCCCGTGGCCAAGAGACGGCCTGAACTCTTCCCCAATGCCACAGCTGACACATTGCTGGCGTGAGCAACAAATTCCTCTACAAGATGTGAAGGAGACAATATGAGAAAGAGGGACAAGTCAGAGGAGGCAGACAGACAGATGACACGTGGAGGACAGACGACACATGGAGGACGGACAGACAGACAGACAGACGACACGTAGAGGACAGACAGACAGACGACACGTAGAGGACGGACAGACAGACGACACGTAGAGGACGGACAGACAGACAGACGACACGTGGAGGACGGACAGACAAACGACATGTGGAGGACAGACAGACAGACACGTGGAGGACGGACAGACAAACGACACGTGGAGGACAGACAAACGACACGTGGAGGACAGACAAACGACACGTGGAGGACAGACAAACGACACGTGGAGGACAGACAAACGACACGTGGAGGACAGACAAACGACACGTGGAGGACGGACAAACGACACGTGGAGGACGGACAGACAAACGACACGTGGAGGACGGACAGACAAACGACACGTGGAGGACGGACAGACAGACGACACGTGGAGGACGGACAGACAGACGACACGTAGAGGACGGACAGACAGACGACACGTAGAGGACGGACAGACAGACGACACGTAGAGGACGGACAGACAGACGACACGTAGAGGACGGACAGACGACACGTGGAGGACGGACAGACAGACGACACGTGGAGGACAGACAGACAGACGACACGTAGAGGACGGACAGACAGACAGACGACACGTAGAGGACGGACAGACAGACAGACGACACGTAGAGGACGGACAGACAGACAGACGACACGTAGAGGACGGACAGACAGACGACACGTAGAGGACAGACAGACAGACGACACGTAGAGGACAGACAGACAGACGACATGTAGAGGACGGACAGACAGACAGACGACACGTAGAGGACGGACAGACGACACGTAGAGGACGGACAGACGACACGTAGAGGACGGACAGACGACACGTAGAGGACGGACAGACGACACGTAGAGGACGGACAGACAGACAGACGACACGTAGAGGACGGACAGACAGACAGACGACACGTAGAGGACGGACAGACAGACGACACGTAGAGGACAGACAGACAGACGACACGTAGAGGACGGACAGACAGACAGACGACACGTAGAGGACGGACAGACAGACAGACGACACGTAGAGGACGGACAGACAGACGACACGTAGAGGACGGACAGACAGACGACACGTAGAGGACGGACAGACAGACGACACGTAGAGGACGGACAGACAGACAGACAGACAGACAGACAGACGACACATAGAGGACGGACAGACGACACGTAGAGGACGGACAGACGACACGTAGAGGACGGACAGACAGACGAGGACGGACAGACAGACAGACGACACGTAGAGGACGGACGGACAGACAGACGACACGTGGAGGACGGACGGACAGACAGACGACACGTGGAGGACGGACAGACAGACGACACGTGGAGGACGGACGGACAGACAGACGACACGTGGAGGACGGACGGACAGACAGACGACACGTGGAGGACGGACGGACAGACAGACGACACGTGGAGGACGGACGGACAGACAGACGACACGTGGAGGACGGACGGACAGACAGACGACACGTGGAGGACGGACGGACAGACAGACGACACGTGGAGGACGGACAGACAGACAGACGACACGTGGAGGACGGACAGACAGACAGACGACACGTGGAGGACGGACAGACAGACAGACGACACGTGGAGGACGGACAGACAGACAGACGACACGTGGAGGACGGACAGACAGAAAGACGACACGTGGAGGACGGACAGACAGAAAGACGACACGTGGAGGACGGACAGACAGAAAGACGACACGTGGAGGACGGACAGACAGAAAGACGACACGTGGAGGACGGACAGACAGAAAGACGACACGTGGAGGACGGACAGACAGAAAGACGACACGTGGAGGACGGACAGACAGAAAGACGACACGTGGAGGACGGACAGACAGACGACACGTGGAGGACAGACAGACAGACGACACGTGGAGAACGGACAGACAGACGACACGTGGGGGGACAGACAGACAGAAGACACGTGGAGGACACACAACTTACGCAGCTTCCATGCAGTTTTCGTCATCCCTGGTGCGGCCATGTTGGTGTGTAGATGGGAGAATTCTGTCCCCAGAGGGGTCGGACCTCCCCCAAGTAACCAGCCCTGGAGGAAAGCTCAGGCAGTGTCACATAAGGAACCTGCCAGACAAAACACAGTTACTATTATACAGGATTTATATTATTACCATCCAGGGTTATTATTATTATACATAGGAAGGGGGGGGGGGCAAGAGAGAGGAAGGGAGAGGAAGCTAGTAAGAAGGCAGGGGACACAGAGAAAGGAGAAGGAGGTAGAGAGGAAGAGGGAGGGGGGGGTGGACACAGTGGGAGGCAGAGAAGGGTGGGGGGACAAGCAGGAATAGAGGGGGACTCAGTAAAAAGGCAAGGAACACATACAAAGGGGGGGGGGAGAGGGGAGCTACACAGTGGGAGGAAGAGAAGGGAGTTGGACACAGTAAGAGGCCAGGGGAATATAGATAAGGGAAGGGGGCGGACACAGAGAAAAGAAGGGGGCAAGGAGCGGGACACAGAGGAAGGAAGGGGGACAAGAGGGGATGGGAAGGAGGAAAAGGGGGGACACAGAGGAAGGAAGGGGGACACAGTGGAAAGAAGGGAGACACAGAGGGGACACAGAGGAAGGAAGGGGGACACAGAGGAAGGAAGGGGGACACAGAGGGGATGGGAAGGAGGAGAAGGGGGGACACAGAGGAAGGAAGGGGGGGACACAGAGGAAGAAAGGGGACACAGGAAGAATGGGGGACAAGGGGGGACACAGAGGAAGGAAGGGGGACAAGGGGGACACAGAGGAAGAAAGGGGGACAAGAGGGGATGGGAAGGAGGAGAAGGGGGACACAGAGGAAGAAAGGGGGACAAGAGGGGATGGGAAGGGGAACAAGAGGGGATGGGAAGGGGGACAAGGGGAGACACAGAGGAAGGAAGGGGGACACAGAGGAAGGAAGGGGGACACAGAGGAAGAAAGGGGGACACAGAGGAAGAAAGGGGGACACAGAGGAAGAAAGGGGGACACAGAGGAAGAAAGGGGACACAGAGGAAGAAAGGGGACACAGAGGAAGAAAGGGGACACAGAGGAAGAATGGGGGACAAGGGGGGACACAAAGGAAGGAAGGGGGACACAGTGGAAAGAAGGGAGACACAGAGGGGACACAGAGGAAGGAAGGGGGACACAGAGGAAGGAAGGGGGACACAGAGGGGATGGGAAGGAGGAGAAGGGGGGACACAGAGGAAGGAAGGGGGGGACACAGAGGAAGAAAGGGGACACAGGAAGAATGGGGGACAAGGGGGGACACAGAGGAAGGAAGGGGGACAAGGGGGACACAGAGGAAGAAAGGGGGACAAGAGGGGATGGGAAGGAGGAGAAGGGGGACACAGAGGAAGAAAGGGGGACAAGAGGGGATGGGAAGGGGAACAAGAGGGGATGGGAAGGGGGACAAGGGGAGACACAGAGGAAGGAAGGGGGACACAGAGGAAGGAAGGGGGACACAGAGGAAGAAAGGGGGACACAGAGGAAGAAAGGGGACACAGAGGAAGAAAGGGGACACAGAGGAAGAAAGGGGACACAGAGGAAGAAAGGGGACACAGAGGAAGAATGGGGGACAAGGGGGGACACAAAGGAAGAAAGGGGGACACAGAGTGGGACACAGAGGAAGAAAGGGGACAAGGGGGGGACACAGAGGAAGAAAGGGGACACAGAGGAAGAATGGGGGACAAGGGGGGACACGGAGTGGGACACAGAGGAAGAAAGGGGACAAGGGGGGGACACAGAGGAAGGAAGGGGGACACAGAGGAAGAAAGGGGACACAGAGGAAGAAAGGGGGACAAGGGGGGACACAGAGGAAGAAAGGGGACAAGGGGGGACACAGAGGAAGGAAGGGGGACACGGAGTGAGACACAGAGGAAGAAAGGGGACAAGGGGGGACACAGAGGAAGGAAGGGGGGCAATGGGGGAGAGAAGAGAACACAATGATAGGGCGGGGAGCAAAAAGGAGGACAAGGATGACACACATCTCTCCCCGGGAAGGAAGGGGGGGTCTCTCACCTCTCCGCTTTCTCGGGGGGTCTCAGGTGGAGGTCACGTGTTCTTATGTCCCCCCTCTCTATCCCACTCTCCGTTCCCTGACAACCAACTTCACAACAAAACTCTGACCCCGCCCACAACGGAAAGCGTCTACGTCGTTCCGTCACGCTGCCTGTACTCCGGGAGCCATAATTGTTCCTGGCAAAGGATTCTCCGCCCTCTCATGTGACTGATTTGCAGAGACACTTCCCACTATACGTCACTACGTTATATTCAGGATTCGGATTTCTACTCCCTCCAGCCTGCAGGAGGCGGAAGAGAGCCAGCGCTGACACTGAGAACTCAGCTCAGTCTAAGTGCGGGGCTGATGGGTAGTGAGGGCGGAAGGATCTTCTGCCTGTCTCCACTTCATTTCAGGTGTTCCTATCGGATTACCACTACCCATCAGATTGTGTAACGGAAGTGACGTTTCGATCCCTAAAAATATTTATTACGCATGCGCCATGCGATTCAACATGCGTTCCACGGCGCTATACGTTCCTAACACTTCCTGATCTGACAGGTAGCGATCAGATAGAACATCCATGAGGACATCTTACCACACCCAACTATGTCTTTAATTGTAGAGTAATTTTAGCAATAAAGTGAGCGTATATAAATAAATAAATATAGTGTATTTGTATCTGTGATGCTGTTTGGATGCTTAAATTTGAAAGCATAAAGTGTTATCGCTGAGCAGTGCGGGGGGAACCCAGGGCCGCTGATAGGGGGGGACCACCAGTCCTCCTGTAGGGGGCCCGGGCACACAGGGGGGCCCCAACAGTACGGACAATCGGTGCAGTCGGGCAGAGGGGCAATTATAGAAGGTAGCCCTGTGCGGCTCTGCAGCAGCTGAAAGGCAGTTTCTCCCCCTCCTGCCAGCTTTCAGCTGCTGGGGAGAGCCACAAAAGACTAAATATTATATTCTGTGAAAACAATAATACATAAAGTGCTTGCGCAAACACTAACCTCACTTGCGATCGTCCGTTACAGAGGGAGAAAGGCAGGCGGCTGATGTAAACAAAGCCGCCTGTCATTCTCCCTGGTGTAACTGCAGAGATCATACCATCCTGCTATGTAGGACCGTATGTCTCTCTGGTTACATGAAAAGCCACGCCCCTTTACAGTAAGAAACACGCCCCTAGGGACACATTTAACCCCTGCCTCTCCAATAAAGTTAACCCCTTCCCTGCCAGTGTCATTTTTACAGTAACAGTGCATATTTATAGCACTGATTACTGTAGTGTAATGTCACTGGTACCCCCAAAAGTGTCAAAAATGTCAGTCAAGGGTCCGATCTGTCCGCCGCAATGTCGCAGTCCCGCAAAAAAATCGCAGATTGCCGCCAGTACTCGTTAAAATAAAAAACACCAAAAATGACAGAAATCTTTCCCTTAGTAAACGCAATAACTTTTGCGCAAACCAATCAAAATACGCTTATTGTGATTTTTTTTACCAAACATATGTAGCAGAAAACAAATTGGCCAAAAATGTTAAAAAATTTAGATTTTTACATATTTTTTGGGGGAATTTCATATAAAAAAATGTGAAAAATATTGTTATTTTTTTGCAAAATTGTCGCTCTTTTTTTGTTTATAGCGCATGATCAAAAAATCGCACAGGTGATCAAATACCACCAAAAGAAAGCTCTGTTTGTGGGAAAAAAAGGACGTCAATTTCATTTGGGTACAGCGTCGCACGACCGCGCAATTGTCCGTTAAAGTCACACAGTGCCGAATCGCAAAATAGGACCTGGCCAGGAAGGGGGTAAAATCTTCCGGGGCTTAAGTGGTTAATTAATTGAATTTTGTGTACCACAACATAAATGATGAATAATGAATTCAAGCAGTTCTTAATCTTGATTTGCTTCCAACTTCCCCCTGTGCAATAAACAAAATAGAGTGTCCATGTGCAAAGTCAGTATAATACAGGTGTATTGTGCTTCACCACCGTGCTCCAAGACAAAAAGGACGTCCGCTTACCAGATCCCAAGATTCCATAAAGAGTTCATATGCGCTCAATCAAAGACACAGCCAAATGCTGATTGTCGGACAGCCTCAAGGCTTTTATGTAAATCTTCACTCGCAATGCGGTATAATAAAATGAAATAGAGAAGACTCATAGCACATCAACATTTAAAAATGATTTAATAATAAATATACATAGCCAGACCGCCGTTCTGCCTCTCTCGGGAACAATCCGGTGGCCAGTTGACATTGGGTCTGCCGGACCCCCTGATTGGCTCCTCCTCTCCGGTCAGCGCACAATTGGGTCTCCAGTAGCACGTGTGCGCCACCTAGAGGCTATCACATGAAATAACATACAGGTACGTGATTTCGCGCAATAGAGACAACCTGCCGCAGTAAATGTTCCTTATATGTGGTTAAGATAAATCAAGGCTCTCTTCACTCGCAGTGCGGTATAATAAAAAGCAATAGAGAAGACTCATAGCGCATCAACGTTTAAAAATGATTTAATAGAAAATGTAGTGCACTTACAGGACAGTTGCTTGTACAGAGCAGACAATGTCAGTGTTGCATTGCTGCCTGCAGAACGGTCCGTGCAGGCTAATGTCACGCTACTGGCTCCTATCCAACGCGTTTCTCTAAAAAGGCATCAGCGACTCCATGGGGACTGGAGACTCCATTTCCAGCCAATGCCTTTTCACAGGAAACGCTTTGAATAGGAGCCAGTAGCGTGACATCAGCCTGCATGGACGGTTCTGCAGACAACTGACATTGTCTGCTCTTTACAAGCAACTTTCCTGTAAGTGCACTACGTTTTTTATTAAATAATTTTTAAATGTTGATGTGCTATGAGTCTTCTCTATTGCTTTTTATTATACCGTACTGTGAGTGAAGAGAGCCTGGATTTACCCTAAACCCTTGAGGCTGGCCAACAATCAGCATTTGGCTGTGTCTTTAAACACATACTCACATATCTCTTTATGGGATCTTGGGATCTTGGGATCTGGTAAGCAGCCATCCTTTTTGTCTTGGAGCACAGTTGTGAAACACAATGCACCCATATTATACTGGCTTTGCACATGGACACTTTATTTGTTTTATTGCACAAACAGCAATCTTCCAAGATTAAGAACTACTGGAATTTATTATCCATCATTTATGTTGTGGAATAAATTTTTCGATTTTCTCTTTAGTTTTTTTTTAACACTTTTATTCCCATCACAAGAAATGTAAACATCCTTTGTGATAGAACTAAGGCATTACAGGTCCCCTATATGGAGACATCTGGGGTCTATTAGACCCCAGATCTCTCCTCTACCCTGAAAAGCATGAGCTCAAAAACAAAAATTAATCCCAAGCTTTTTTGTGTTTACATCTGCCAGAACTGGAAGTGACGTTATGACGTCACTTCTGGCCTCCCAGGACCGTAGAGATAGCCGGGGACCGTCTGGTCCACAGCCAGCTCTATGACAACCTGTTGGCACTGCCGGATTAGATCCCGGGCTCCTCAATCGCACGGGGCAGGTGTCAGTGGTAGGGGGACGTCCCCATTGCCTGTATCGCTTGGAGTTCCACTAGACTGGCTCTTACAAAAAAGGGATTTGTTGGCTGAAAACAACAATAGTAGAATGATGCCTGTAGCTGCTCACATCATCCCGGTATAACAACCGAAAGTCATGGACGTTCATGAACGTCCACCCGTCAGAAAGTGATTAAAAGGGTCATGCACTTCTCTCATCTGAGAATATACTACACTTTAGTATATGTGTCTTTTCATTTCAGAATAAAATACACTATGGTATATGTGTCCTCTTATCTGAGAATATACTCCACGACAGTATACAGTGCCCTAAAAAAAGTATTAATAAAACTTGAAATTTTACGCATTTTGTTATGTCACAACTAAAAACGTAAATGTATTTTATTGGGATTTTATGTGATAGACCAACACAAAGTGGCACATAATATTGAAGTGGAAGGAAAATGATAAATGGTTTTCAAACTTTTTTACAAATAAATATGTGAAAAGTGTGGCGCGCATTTGTATTTAGCCCCCCTGAGTCAATACTTTGTAGAACCACCTTTTGCTGCAATTACAGCTACAAGTCTTTTTGGGGATGTCTCTAACAGCTTTGCACATCTAGAGAATTACATTTTTTGCCCATTCTTCTTTGCAAAATAGCTCAAGCTCTATCAGATTGGATGGCAAGCGTCTATGAACAGCAATTTTCAAGTCTTGCCACAGATTCTCAATTGGATTTAGGTCTGGACTTTGACTAGGCCATTCTAACACATGAATATGTTCTGGCTCTATGTTTAGGGTCGTTGTCTTTGAAGGTGAACATCCGCCCCATTTTCAAGTCTTTTGCAGACTCAGGTTTTCTTTTAAGGTTGCCCTGTATTTGGCTCCATCCATCTTCCCATCAACTCTGACCAGCTTCCCTGTCCCTGCTGAAGAAAAGCAATCCCACAACATAATGCTGCCACCACGTTTCACGGTGGGGATAGTGTGTTCAGGGTGATGTGCAGTGTTAGTTTTCCGCCACACATAGCGTTTTGCTTTTAGGCCAAAAAAACTGGATTTGTGATTTACCGTAAAATCAATTTCTTTGATGTTCATTGACGGACACAGCTCCTGATTCTTTTTAATCATTGGGTTATACTGTCCCCTACAGGAGTAGGACAGTAGGCAGGAAAAAGCCTGACTACGCCTATGGGCAGTCCCAGGGGGGTAAACACCCACACTCAGCTATAGGCACTCAGTTTTTTTACAAGCAGTGTCAGAAGAAATCCAACTCCACAGAGGGGTGGGTGCTGTGTCCATCAATGAACATCAGAGAAATAGATTTTACGGTAAGTCAAAAATCCCATTTTCTCTTGTTCGTTGGCGGACAAAGCTCCTGATTCTTCTTAACCAATGGAATATCCAAAAGCAGTGTTAAATATGAGGGGAGGGAAAACAGCAGAAACATTTTCCCAAGGCTAACCATAGCTAACCAGGTAACATGGAGCTCAACCATAACAACTGGAACTCACCTGAAAAAAACAATACACCCAAAAAGAGGACCAGGTCCTCTAAACAGCAGCCTGCAAAACCTTGCGGCCTAAAGAAGCATCCGCAGATGTCAACACATCTATTTTATAAAACGTTGTAAAAGTGTGCACAGATGACCAGATGGCTGCCTTGCAAATCTGCATTACTGATGCCTGATGACGGAAGGCTCAGGAGGCACTAAGCACCTGTGCCTTAACAGGGAAAAGAGGAACCTGACCCCAATTTGAATAGGCCTGAATCACTCTCTGTCTGATCCATCTGGAAATGGTCGCAACAGAAGCGGCCAACCATTTTTGAGGTACAACCGTTAGTACAAATAGTGAGTCTGACTCCCTAAAAGACTCTGTAGCTGCCAGGTACACCCTGATTGCCTGAACCACATCCAGGGAATGTAGAGCAATTTCCTTAGGATGTTTAGGCCTGGGACAAGAGGAACGCAAAACTCAGTGTCTTCATTCAAATGGAAATCATAGATGACCGTTGGAAGGAACAACGAACAGGGAGGAAGAACCACCTTAGCTCTGTAAACCCACAGGTAAAGTGAACGACAAGACAATGCCGCCAGCTCTGACACCCTGCACACAGAAGTAATAGCCACCAAAATAGGCCACCTTCTGGGACAATGTAAGCGGAGGAACCTTCTGATATTTTTGAAGGGAGATTCCTGGATAACTGACAACACAAATTTAAGGACCCACGGTGGTAATGGAGACCATACTAGAGGAAACAAAGTGTCGAGCTCCCTGGATAAAGATATGCACCAAGGAATGTGTGGCCAATGAACGTTGAAAGAAAACAGCCAAGGCCAAAACCTGGCCCTTGATGGTACTGAAGGCCAGGTGCTGCTCAACCCCCCGTTGGAGGAAAGCCAAAATCTGAGTCACCAAAAAGAAGCAAGGGAGAACCCCAAAAGACTCACACCATACGTCTTCCAAGTACGATGGTAGATCTTCCTAGAGGTAGATTTTCTGACCTTTAATAGCGCAGGAACCACTGATTCAGACAGACCTCTATCCTTCAGCACCTGGCTTTCAACAGCCAAGCTGCTAAATCCAGTGACTGTAAAGCAAGATGGAAGATTGGCCCTTGGGACAGCAGATCTTCCCTGAGAGGAAGTCTCCAAGGAGCATCTGCGACCAGCCATACCAGATCGGCGTACCAAGACCTAGGAGGCCAGTTTGGAGCCACTAGAATGCCTCTGTGGCGTCGGCCAGAGGATCCCGAGACCGTGCAACAAACCTCTGTACCTTCCTTGGAATGTGTACAGCAGAGAGGGCTGGAACGATCGTTCTGCCCACCTTAGAATGCCGGCTACTTCCCAATCCGCCAGAACGCTTTTTGTTCCCCCATGGTGATTGACATAGGCCATGGCTGAGGCATTGTCCGATTTAATTCGTACTGGACACCCCTGGAGATGAATTATCCAATGATCCAGACAAAGACTGATCGCTTGGAATTCCAGTACATTGATTGGAAGTCTGGGCTCTTACAGAGTCCAGACTCCCTGAGCTCAAGCTGAGCCGAGGATGCCTCCCCACTCGGACAGGTTGGGATCCGTGGTGACAACCGCCCAGTACAGGGGGAGAATAATTTCCCTGTCGAAGTGCCGGAGAACAAAGCCACCTCTATAGACTGTGGATCCTTGTCCCATTTCACAAGAATCTCTTTTTGCAGAGATCTCGTGTGGAACTGTGCAAACTGAATCGCCTCGAAGGTAGACACCATCAGACCCAGCACCCGCATGCAAGCCCGGAGGGATGACCGTCTGCTGGACAACAGAAACTGAATTGCCTCCTGCAATTTCTGGAGTTTTTCCAGAGGAAGCAACACTCTTGCTGAGGTCGAATCCACCCAGATAATCCAGTTTTGTGGACGGAACCAGAGCAGACTTTTGAAGGTTCAGAATCCAACTGAACTCCCTCAGAGATCACAGAGTAATCTCCAAGGCGTCCATCAGAGCAGTCTAAGACTCTGCTTGCAGAAGAAGATCGCCCAGGTACCCCAGTACTGAGATCCCCCGCTGATGCAACAATGCAAGCAACGGGGGCCAACACTTTAGGAAGACCTGAGGAGCGGAGGCGAGACCAAATGTAAACCCACAAACTGATAATGCTCCTCGCCCACGGCAAAGCTGAGGAAGCGATGACGACTGGCACATATTGCAATGTGAAGGTAGGCATCCTTGATGTCGATAGAAGCGAGAAAATCCCCCAGATGTAGGGATGCCACTACCATGCGGATGGACTCCATTCGGAACTTCTGTACCTGCACAAGGCAGTTTAGCGCCTTGAGGTCCAAAAGTAGACATACCTTGCCTTCCTTCCAGGGTACTGTAAACAGGTTTGAGAAAAACCCCTGAAATCATTCTTGATCTGGAACCGGAACAATCACCCCATGAAGTAACAAGTCTTGCACTGCCACAAAGTGACCCCGTAAGCGATCTTGGGACAAGTGTAGGTTGGAAGGGAAGAACCTTTCCAGAAGAAAAGACCGAAACTCGATCTTGTAGCCGGAATGAATTGGTTTGTAGAACCACTTGACTTGTACCAGAGAGATCCACGGATCCGGAAATCAGTGAAGACGTCCCCCCCACCCCAGATACCGGTGATGGCGCCCCTTCATGCAGAAGAAGCCTTGTCTGCAGGTCTGGAAGAGCCCCTCGGGGCTTGCCAGACCAGGTCCACTTGGAACCTCCAGGGGAGGCCCTGAAGGGCTTTTATCCCTTGAGGGCTGAAAAAAGGCCTCTTATGAGCTGAGAAGAATGGCCCACGTCTACTAATGATGTCATCCAGGGAAGCTCCAAACAGGCGATCCTCCACAAAGGAGAGATCAGATAAGGCCTTCTTGGAAGTCTAGCCCGTAGACCAGGATTGTCAGCCAGATAAGATGCCAAAGGACCATTACTGATACAGACAGCCTAAAATCAAAGGAGCCGCATCCAAAGAGGCATCACAGATAAACTGTAGCCCCTGGATCAACTGATCAGGCCAGCTCCACAAAGGCAGAGGGAAGACGTTGCCCACTCGTCAGAGTTTGCAACACCAGGGCAATAGTAAATACTGGCCTAAGCCGAACCAGCCATAGTGAAACATATGGTAGGCCAGAGCCTCGACCCTTCTATCAACCGGATCTTGAAAGGCCAAGGACTCCTCAACCGGAAGTAAGGTAGCTTTATTTAACCTGGAAACCGACGAGTCCACTACAGGTGGGACTGTCCACTTTTTAAGCAGGGAATCCTTAAAAGGATACTGCATAGCGAAATGCTTAGGGTGCGTTATGGACAACCCCACTGTTATGTGACAATGTTGTCAAAGTAAGTGGGAAAGGGGAACACCCCCACCACATTGGAGGACCTGTGGTGCAAAAAGGGACCGGCGCCTCCGACGTAGCATCTCCTCAATGTTTAACATTTTTCACTCTGACAATCAGTGCATCCACCAGCACCTTTTCATACACGGCTAGAGGAGCAGAAGAAACATCCTCACTGTCTGAGCACTCAGGGTGCATGGACGCAGACCCAGTAAGGTGACTCGCGCTCGTGGAGGCCGAAACGGATTCAGAATCTGATGGACAGATGAGGCAGCGGAGGGCGGTGGACGCTATATACTAAAGTCATCATAACAATCAAACATAACAATCAGGGGAGGGCCGCCAACTGCAATCCCACCTACTGGACTCTGCAAAAAACAAAGGGGTCGCCCTCAAAGCCCCTCCATAGACGCCAGCACAATAAGAAATAGCCCCCTTAGAAGGGGGCCGCCCGCAGTGACGCAAACGCGCAGGCAGGTTATTATGATGGTCCTGCAGCGCTAAAAGGGGTAGGTGCCCTCCACAATATTGGCCGACCACCAAAGGGCAGCAGAGGGGAGGGCGGATGCCCAAAAGGAGGGTAGTGGCTTCAGCCACCCTCACTGGGGCCACCCCACATAGCCCCCAACCAGTAGGCCGCAAAACCATGGCCTAAATTTGGGGACGGATCCAGCCGCGTGAGGCGCGGACACGCGAATGCCAAACCATGCTCCCCCAGGTCAACAACTGCAGCAGGGAGCCCTGAGGACATCCCTGCCCCAGTCACCAACCTCCAGGGTAGCAGGGGAACCAACCCTGCCCAACCCCCCATTGTGCACCAGAAAAAACCCAGTCAGCAGCAACTCCAAACAAACCCCCCCCCCCCTTAGAAGTATGTGGCAAAATCCAGCTCATAACCTCACCCTGGGAGGGGGGGGGGCTGAAGACCAACAGTGACTATCAAACTTTTAGGGGGGCTGGAGGGGGGAGGGAGGGGAACTTGGGGTCCCAGGGAAGGGCCTACGTCCACCCCAAAACCCTCCAGGGGTAGAGGGGGGATAGCTACTTACCAAACCAGGAACAGGGTGGGCACCCCTCCTGACAGACCACCGCTCCATCGGGATGTGTGGCTGTCAGCCAGTAGGAACGCTATGACTCAGGCCGAGGCCAGGTCATATGCGCCCTCGCGAGAAGTTAAACTCGCAGGCCAGCCCCTGTCCATTGGGGCTATGTCACAGCCGACCTAGCGCAGAGCTGAGGCCAGTGGCCAGACTGGGGGGACCCGCTGGATCTAGATTATCCAGTCCGTTGCCCGGTCTGGCAGTTGATAGTAGATTCTCACAAGAACAAAATAGCATAGATAGGAAAAAATCTATTTAAAAGCAAAAAAATTGCCAGAACCAGAGATCTCAGCAAGGAACTAGGTCCTTACTCCTGACTAGGCAGAAAAAAAAGTGCCTATAGCTTAGTGTGGGTGTATACCCCCTCGGACTGCCCATAGGCGTAGTCAAGCTTTTTCCTTCCTAGTGTCCTACTCCTGTAGGGCGCAGTATAACCCAATGGTTAAGAAGAATCAGGAGCTGTGTCCGTTAATGAACGAAAGAGAAAGTTCAATTTTGGTCTCATCTGACCAGAGCACATTCTTCAACATTGCAGTGTCCCCCACATAGCTTTTCGCAAACTGCAAACTGGACTTATTTTGGCTTTCTTTCAACAATGGCTTTCTTCTTGCCACTCTTCCATAAATATATCTATTTATCTGAGATAATATCACACTACAGTATATGTGTCCTCTAATCTTAGAATTTACTACACTAAGGTAAACGTGTCCTCTCATCTGAGAATATACTACACTACGGTATATGTCTCTTCTTATCTGAGAATATACTACATTACGGTATAGGTGTCCTCTCGTATCAGAATATACAGCACTATGGTACTGTATATGTCAAGAATATACTACGTACTGATATCTTCAAGCCCTGACTGTGGTTGGACAGCTAGGCCCAGGACCATCCTCTGCCCTCAGTATGGATCCTGAGTGTGGCCTGTTTAAAGGACACCAGACCATGGCTTGTGCTGATTGGTCCCTTTCATTAGTTTCTCTCATTAATCCCTATCATCAGTCCCTATGCTGCTGCTACTATCAGCTCTCCTTCAGAATGTTTTGCTAATCCTCCAATCCTAAATTCAGGGAGATCATTATCCAGCTGTTGTGAGCCAAAAATGGTAGCTATACCCCATTCCTCCCTGTAATGATATCCCGTACTGGACACACGAAAAGGTGTAGCAAGCGACCATGTTGTTCAGTCATTGTAGGTCAGCCATGACAGTCTTGCAGAACAGTTATACACATGAGATTATCCCCCTCCCTCCTCCTTTAATTCATGGAATGAATAGATTTCACACTTCAAAAGAGCCGTTATCTCAACTCAGAGACATTAAAAACCAGCACTTAGACCTGTACAGAGCTGTAAACCGCTAATTGAGTCCTGGCAGGATGTCTGTTTTCTTCTATCCAGCCTAAAACTTTGACCAAATTCATTAAGGATAACCAGAGCTAATGGGGATCGTAAAAGGCAATCATAGAGCCCTGTCCAATTAAAAACGTAACAAATACACACGTATTTGTATTTGTTATAAGTAAATATCTCCAATGGTTAGAGAGGCTGGATTCATCCTTCTTTTTATGGATAGTGTAGGACCCACTGACAATGGGGTACTTTGACGTAGTGGTGGGCTTGAGCACGATATGGCCATATGGTGGGACTAAATCCCCTTTTTTATTTATGGATTGCCTTTATATTTGATAGTCATTTCTTTTGCATGTGTGCGCTATTCTCTGTAAATATGCATGTTGCAAGGTTCATAGCTGCACCAGCTTTAGAAATGCATGTTCAGGGTGTGCCCCCCTAGCTCTTTGTTTGTTTGCACACAATTCATAAACTCAGACAGAAACATGAAACATTAACAATAAGTATATATTTGGATGAGAAATGTCATACTGAACTAATTAAGGTCATACATGACCATACTGGCACATATGGAAGGGAAGATGGCTGTCAAATATTCCCTGGCTGACAGGTTTGTCTGGGCTATCCTGTGTTTGGTGTCCCTGGATGCGAGATTCAATGCTGAACCATAATCTATCAGTTTCAAGAATGTAACCGGTACATATTGGACGATATGAATAGTGGTATAAAACGGTCTATAGAGGAGGGACCTGATATTGTCATAAACTTAGGACAGCCAATGTTTTATTGGTCAGGAGCATCTGTAAACACCCCTTTGATCCCAGAGAAAAAGAGAGATCCCTAACCAATTGAGAGTTCTCCTGGTACCATCAAAGCAAGAAAATCGGCCAAGTTTGAGAACCGATAACACCTGGCTCGTCGACTGAACTCTTTTAACACCCAGGACATTGACTGCAAGTATTCTCCCTCTACAATTCTACCTTATTTTGCTATTGCTGAACTATGTCTCCATTTCTTTAAAAAAAAAAAAAAAAATTTCTGTAAATATTTTATTTGCACCACCTTTGACCTTTTTATTATTAAAACCTTATTTTGAAAAGTGTTACCCTTGTCCCTAAGCTCCTAATGCAAGCTAACAAAGAACCTCTCAAAGCTAACCAAAGAAGTCTCTTGAAGAGTGCTACTGTACAGAATAAATCCTATGAACATACCTGTCTGTGGTGACAGTGTGTGTTACAGACGAATATTCTAAAACCATAATTTTGATATCTAAAATTACGAGCTTCCTCCTGCTCGGACCAAAACAGGGGTGGTGGCATTTAATTGCTTAATTAGGTAATGTACATAAAGGAGGGAATAAGGCACCCCAGGATCAGATTGCTGTGTAATATCACTGCCAGCAAAATTGAGAAACCGACTCACCTAATAATGTTGGCGCCTAGCCCTTCAAACTCCTGAACACAAAATATAGCCGAAACGAGAGTGAAGAAAAGAAACCCAAAGGAGTTCTCTAGCGGAGGAAAGGAATCAGGAAGACCGCGGTAAACCCATGTATACAAACTTTATTGTAGCAAAATATATAAAATCAATTTATAGATAATAAGAGCAGACTACACAAAAGGGTTAATATGGTAAGGTAATATGCCACATTGCAACATTGGATCACTCGTACACCAATATGATTAAGAAAATCACCAAGTTACAAAAAAAATGCACAGTGTACCGATCTGGCCGCGGTGAGACACAGGAAACCTCAGAAGTATCAGCTAGATATCAGCTGTACAAACAGATTGAGGGTGTCTGCACTCACAATTTGCCAATGATGACTGCAGTGTAAACTTGTGTGGAGTACAGTAATAGAAAGTCCATTCTTAAAACACGGATCAGCTGAGTTTCTCTTGTGATAAGGGACTGGCTCAGGTACTCAGTATCAAACAAACAGCCTTGATAGGGAAAGGTTCCTCAGGGATGGATGGGCTGAACTGCATCAAATGCAGGATGACTATGTGTGGAACGAGACCGAGCCCAGACAGGGGAGTGGGGCAGTAAAGTACTCACTGTTCCGTGGGTAAAAACACTGCAGATGGCAAAATAGCTTAGGCTTGAGATTTAGGGTCTTTCAGCATGGGCCTTCTGCCCGGCACACTCCGCTTTGCTCAGCGAGGATTGATCGGCCGATCCTCGCTGAGCAGGTGGATGACAAGTCCATCTCTGCTTACTTTGTGGAAACAGACTTTTCAGATCCCCACTAAGGGAGATCGGATGAAAACGGACCGCATGTCTGTTTTCATCCGATCCGATCCTCCAGATGGATGCAAAATAGGATTTCCATCCGTCTAAATTTCACGGACAGGATTGGATCGGATAGCAGCGGGTGTCAGCGCACATGTCACCGCTGACATCCGCTGCTCCTTGGGGGTGCAGGGAGCATCCAATCAGGTCCACCTGAAAAACTGACAGGTGGACCTGATCGGAAAGCCCGTGTGAAAGGGCCCGTAGTGTGCTGGTCAAAAAGGACTCTTTATCCGTGCTGGCCATCACTACTGACGAATAATAGTACTAGCCATTCTCCCTAACAGGATTGGCATTGGGAGGTTCAAATGTCTCTTGAATCAGTAGAAACCAGCATCTCTAGTGATTCAAGAGACATTTGAGCCTCCCGATGCCAATCCTGTTAAGGAGAATTTATCATTCGTCAGAAGTGACGGCCAGTATGGATAAAGAGTCCTTTTTGACCAGCACACTACAGCTCCAGCCTGAGTTATTTTGCCATCCGCAGTGTTTTCACCCATGGAACAGTGAGTATTTTACTGCCTCACTACCTTGTCTGGGCTTGGTCTCGTTCTACACATAGTCATCCTGCATTTGATGCGGCTCAGCCCATCCATCCATCCCTGAGAGACTTTTCCCTCTCATGGCTGTTTGTTTGATACTGGGTACCTGAGCCGTTCCCTTATCACAAGAGAAACTCAGCTGATCCATGTTTTAACCACCGCAGTACTGGGCACCCCTTCCTTCCCAGACCAATTTTCAGCTTTCAATGCTCTTGCACTTTGAATGACAATTACTCAGTGATGCTACACTGTACCCAAATTAAATTTTTATCATTTTGTTCACACAAATAGAGCTTTCTTTTGGTGGTATTTATTCACCACTGTTTTTTTTTTGCTATATAAGCGCAAAAAGAAAAAACATTTTGAAAAAAAACAATATTTTTTCACAAAGTTGTCAATTTATAAGATATTTCTAACATATAGCATGTACATAGCAAAAATAACACCCCAAAATACATTCTGCTACTCGTCCTGAGTATGGAGATACCACGTGTGAGACTATTCCAGAGCCTGGCCACATACAGGGGCCCAACATCCAAGTAGCACCGTCAGGCGTTCTAAAGGCATAAATTACACATTTAATTTCCTGAGTACCTATCAAATTTTTGAAGGCCCTGGGACAGATGTTGATCACTGAGATGTGGCAGATGGGACAGATGTGGTAGATCACGGACAGATGTGGCAGATGATCATAGACAGATGTGGCAGATGATTACAGACAGGTGTAGATGATTACAGAAAGGTATGGCAGATGATCACTGGCAGATGTGGCAGATGATGTGTGCCAGATGATCTTGGACAGATGTGGCAGATTATCACCAACAGACATGGCAGATTATCACGGGCAGATTATCATGTACAGATGCGGCGGATGATCACAGATGTGGCGGATGATCACGGACAGATGCGGCGGATGATCACGGACTGTGTGAGGAGAAGCAAAGCTGATTGCCGTTACAACAGCTGTATTGACATTACATGACGGCTGTGATTGGACACAGCCGTCATGTGATCAGGAGGGCCAATCACAGTGCCCTCCTGCCGAGCGGTGTTACGCTGTGTCCGGGGGCACAGGCACACAGAGATCGCGCAGCTGTGCGTTCACGCGGCCGCGTGATTTCCCTTCTTCTGAAGGACATTCAGGAACGTCCACTCAGAAGGAAGAAGCTCCAATCCGGCCGTTTATATGCATTGGCTGGGTGGGAGAAGGTTAAGGATGGACTTTCTATTACTCTACTCCACACTGCAGTGATCTTTGGCAAATGGTGAGTGCAGACGTCCTCAATCTGTTTGTACAGCTGATATCTAGCTGATATTTCTGAGGTTTCCTGTGTCTCACCGCGACCAGATTGGTACACTGTGGTACACTGTGCAGTTTCTTGTAACTTGGTTATTTTGTTAATCATATTGATGTATGAGTGATCCCGGGTTGTATGTTTTTTAGCGGCAACATTGTCATTTTAACCCTTTTGTGTAGTCTGCTCTTATCATTATCTAGGTTTGATTTTATATATTTTGCTACAATAAAGTTTGTTTACATGGGTTTACTGTGGTCTGCCTGATTCCCTTCCTCCACTATAGAACTCCTTTGGGTTTCTTTTCCCCACTCTCATTTCGGTTAATTGCTTAATTAGTCCAGTGACAATTGCTGGCACCTAGATTGTGGTCCTGCGAGCTGGAAAATCTTTGTGCAGGGTACAGCTGAGAGTGACATTGTTATGTAAGTGACAGTGTGGTGTGAGATAGGCTGGTCCTTTGTCACGAGTTAGTGAGGAGGGCAGGGATCTGATACCCGTGGCCGTCACACTCCCCAACCCCTGCTCCCATGACAGGACACCAATCACAAACTTTTCCTATTCTTTATTAATGAAAATTTACATTTAGCAGTCAGAAACACAAGGGAGGAATCCATAGGATTGGTTTGTTATTGGTGGCCTCCAGGCTGTGGGGATATATGCCCCTCGCACAATCTCGGATCCTTGTTGAGTCGATCTTCTAGAGCCAGGTACTTTTGTGGGGCGAGTTCCTTGTGCCTGTACAGACAATGTAACCGGTCATTGTATGCTTTGCATACATTGTATTGACATTACACTGGGGTGACATGTAGGATACCTGGTCAGACGGGTCTCCAAGATCTGGATCCGAAACATGGCCTCCGAGCAGTACTCCGTGTAGGTGTCCTGGACTTCCTGGGTCATGGAAGTTTGGTTCTCCTGGTACCATTGCTGCTTCTTCTGGAGTTCTTGGGTTTCCTACAGGAAGAAAAAAACGCAGGGTGACAACTGTGATCCATACAATGACCCCCTGAACAGCAGAGGTAACTGATGGTTTGTCGGATAAGTACCATCAGTGTCCACAGGACTACACATTGGATATCCCCCTGACAACATCTGGCAGTATGTGCACATGAACAAACATGGAGATAAACTCAGATGAAGAGTATTTACCTTTTGATGCAAATGGCCCTCCTTGTTCATACACTGACTATAGTATTACCAGTGGTGTGGAAGTACTTACCTTCTCAAAGCGTGCCTGGATGAGATTGGCCTTCTCAATGAGCCTCTGCTTCAGGTCACTCAGACAGTCTTCTTTCACCTGCTGGGCCTGGGCACGGGTCAGTTTCTCTGGATCTCCCAAACGTGCCAAGAATGGCGCTA
This sequence comes from Pelophylax lessonae, assembly GCF_965119305.1. Taxonomy (NCBI): domain Eukaryota; kingdom Metazoa; phylum Chordata; class Amphibia; order Anura; family Ranidae; genus Pelophylax; species Pelophylax lessonae. Next base: position 202,638,631 of record NC_138777.1, on the reverse strand, counting down.
AGTAGTCCTTTTCCAGCATGGCACATTGGAGGCGCTCTTCCCGAGCAGCACGTTCCTGTGAATGAAGAGTAACACCACTAAACCACAGGGAGTTATACAGTATATAGGCTATTGAAATACTACCATGTCCCTCAGCCCTAACCCCAACACTTCTGAGAAGATGGTTCCTCTAAGATGGAAAGGGAGGGGGGGGACGTTTGAGGTCCGCACATACATATAAGAGAGGGGTTGATTGTTGAAGTTGCACCCACATGGAAGAGAAGTGGTGGTTGCTGAGGTCCTCACCATCATGGAAGGGGGGGCGACTGTTGAGGTCCACACTCATGGGAAAGGAGGAGAAGAGTGGCTGGGCAACTGTTGGGGTCTGTACCCACATGGAAGGAAGAGGGTGATTGTTGAGGTCCATATCCACATGGAAGGGCAGGAGGGGGGCGGTGACTGTTGGATGCTCACACCTACATGGAATTGGGGCGGAGTCACTTTTGAGTTTTGTGCTTATATGGAATGAAGGTGGAGAAGGGGGCTGACAGTTGAGGTTCACACCCACATGTAAGGGGGGTGGGACTGACTGTTGAGGTCTGTACCCACATGAAAGGGTGGGTGATTACTGTTGAAGTTTGTACCCATAGAACGTATTCAGAGATAGGGTGGATTTGTCTTACCAGTGCCTCTCTTTGTTCTTTACTCTTCTCGTTCCGCTCTGTGTCATAGATGGATATTGTAAGCTGAGGATCTGATTCTTCCTGAGCCCGGACAGACAGGATCTCGAGAACCTGCCCAGACGAGACACAGTACAGTGATCTGCCATATACCAGGCATATACCAATGAGATGAATGAGAGGAATCATGTGACCAGACATGACACAGCACGGTTATCTGCATATACTAATGAGATGAATGAAAGGGATCATGTGACCAGAGGCCTCCCGATTCTCTACCAACTGCAGAAAACCAATAGTTGATAATGGTGGAAACTTAAAGCAGAACTAAACCCTCCACTCCTTTACAGTTGCCATCAGAGCCTAACCTCTGTTTGATCTGCAGCAGCCATGGTACTGCACATGTGATCAATTATGAGACCAGCCATTTCACAACATGCCTTTAGTTTAACGGTTTTGAGTAGCAGTTACATTGATGGGGTTGGTTCCACTTTAAGCCGACTATATACTAGTACAATTTTCTTAGAAGAAATTGGTTTTCAGAGCATTTGTTTGATTTTCAGATGGTTAATGTGGTCAGATCGATGTTCTTTTTTTTACTGCAGTAATGAGAAAATGTAAAGAATCAGGGTTGATTTTTTTTTTCCCGAACTAACAAAATTATAACAGTGTATGTGTATTTTATTAGGGAACAAATCACACAAATGTAATGAAACCTGATTAGTACGTCTGGGGATCCATTCCAGTATAAGATCTGGAGGAAATTCTGAAGACTTTCCAATAAAAAGAATTGACTATTGATGAAAGGAACTAATGTTCTGATGAAAGATTGTACAGCATTTCCATATGAAAGGCAGTTCTACTAGCATAAGAACAGCCCTGGACCTGGTATATCAATGTGGGGGCACCCCATTTAGGACAGGTGGATGGCACATATGTCTCCTCCTTGCAGGCACCCTGGGTACTGAAAAGTCTGGTCGCTTTCAGCATTTGGTAATGGTGCTTTGCCTGTTTTTATTGAGGGGGGACAATTTCCAATTATCTTCCATCGCTGAAGGGTATATGAGCTGGTATGAGGATACAAGCCCCCATTACTGGTGAGCATGCCATTTATTTTTAGATTTTAGTTTACATTAAACCCCCAGTACAGAAACGGAGTAAAATCCAACAAACTACCTGGTGTCAGTACTATGGAGAGCTCACAAGACTAATCCACCAACAACTTACTGTATCTGACATTCACTTACTGCCATCTTCCTCTGGGGATTATTATGTGTAGGGTAGGTGTCCCTGTGACACGATAGGTGAATGCCATTCACTCTACTAATCGCCCTGGTAATCCTTTATAAATAGACCCCTTAGTAACTATTGTGATGTATCCCTGAAACTCTTTGATATTACCATTGTGTTTCATCTAAATGTAACCAAAATTTAATTGATTGCAGTAGAATCTACATTTTTACATATATAGAATAATGCCTCACCTCTGCCTCAGCTTTCCTTACGGCTTCCTTGGCACTCAGCTCCCCCTGCTGGAGGTGCAGAAGAGTTTCATAGACATACAGCTGTTTGTTATACTTCTCAGAGGGCTCCACCTGGTGGTAGAAATGCGAGGCATTAGAGTGGGGCTTCACCTGCTGTATTGTGGAAATTTGGTTAGATGCTGAAATTCCATAATATCAAATTATTGTGTCATGCAGTGGTGGATACCATAGAGCAACCTTTCTCAACCTTTTTTCTCACAGAGGAACCCTTAAATTAAACTTTCAGAGTTGAAGGAACCCCTGCTAATAATTACTATTTCTAAAATTCCCCCTTACATATAGATAAAAGTATCTTTGTTGGCCGTGGTTACTCATCTGAGAGGCAGAAGTTGCTTATTCCTCAAGGAATCTCTAGCAATCTCTGATGGAACCCTAAAGTTTCATGAAAACCCTGGTGGAGAAAGACTGCTATAGAGACTCTACAGTGCAGCTGCATGAACACCCTACACAACCAATATAGTGATCATATACTGTGACCTCTACAATGAACATATATAGTGACGCTACATCATGACCTCTATGAAGATCCTACACAGCGATCATCTATGGTGGCTCTGTACAATGGCCTCAAGAAGACCCTACAGAGTGATCCTGTATGGTGACAATGGCCTCCATGGTGATCATGTATGGTGACTGTATATCATGACCTCTGTGAAGACTCTAATGTACATAGTAATAAAGTATAATGACTCTATTCTGTGGCCTACACAATAAACTTGTATGGTGATTCTGCGCCATGGCCTTTGAATCCTGTAGAGTGTGGTGTCATTCGTAATTTGTGTTATAGCCTTTGCATTGATTCTACGCTGTGTCCATGGTAAATCTGGTGCCCAAGGTGACTTCACACAGTTATTTCTATGGTATGTACCCAGAGGCCTTTAGGGTCACCCTTCAAAGCATTATTGATATGGAATGTATATGGCAGGTCTATATCTGCATGGGTGGCTCTTGGGAAATTCAGTTTGGGGACCTTTAACGCCACACTAAATGATGAATCTTCCTGGAGGACCTCCAAGCTGCACCCAGCTGGTTACCTGGTAGGAAATGCAAGTTTCTGGGCTCAAGACAATGGGTATGCCCTTCTCTCCTAGATTGGATGGTTTCTGGAACTCCCAATAGGATGTGGTAATGTGGTCATCATGCCGGTGGTAGCGGACGTTTATGCGATTCTCTGTGATCAGGAATACACGCTCTGCCACATCCTCATTGACTGGTTTCTCTTTGTTTCTAAAGAAACGTTCCGTAATTTTCTGTAAATAAAGGAAATATGGAATTATGCTGTACAATCATTGCATCACACCAGTAAAATAAAACCTACATTATAGTAACCTTCCTTACTTCAAACAACCAATCATATTCCAGCTGTCAGCTTCATAGTGCATGTATGAAAAAGAATATAAGCATCTGATTGGCTTTTCTGATCAGCACAGTGACCTTTCTATAGATTTTATCAATGAACTCAAGAGTGCAATAAAGTAAGCAGTAGGAAGCTGCCCTGTGAAGGCTTTAGGGTTGATTTACTAAAACTGGAGAGTGAAAAATCTGGTGCAGTTCTGCATAGAAACCAATCAGCTTCCAGGTTTTTTTTTTGTTAAAGCTTAATTGAACAAGCTTAAGTTAGAAGCTGATTGGCTACAATGCACTTATGCACCAGATTTTAAACTCTCCAGTTTTAGTAAATCAATCCCATTGTGTTCAAACCTGGGCCTGTGTTCCCTTTCCACAGAGCCAGGCCTGCCCCAGGGAATTGCATGATTCTGGATTAAATATATTAATGGAAAAATAAGGAGGACTGAGCCAGGAGAACCTGCAATTCACAAGTTTTCACCGGATCTGTAAGCAGACTGGTCTGACATGAAGAGAATTACACAATCCAGACAATGGGGACTCACAAATTGTAAGACTCTCTGCAGGATGGGAAAATATAGATGCAGGCAAATAAAAAAAAATCCCAATTTTCTGCTTAGTTGGTTCTCTAACTTTGAGATTTGCTTCCAGAGCTCATGAAACCTGCTACTGTGATGTGTGACAAGTGCAGATTACCAAGACTGGTCTTGGATTGGCCTCCATAGGTCCTCCTGCAATGGCCACCTTCTTTGGCCGTTTTCCAAACACAGTGAGTCTGCAGTAGAGGAAGTCTGGGCGTCCCTGGAACATCTCAGTCATCTCCTTTGGTTTTTCTTCACGACGCTCCAGCCCATCCAGACGAGCCTTGCTGTAGAAGATCATAGTGCGCTCTGTTTCTGGTGCTAATGAGCGATACGTATGAACTGAAAGAGAAGAGACACTCAGAATCACAGATTTTGGTTACCAGTCACCCCTCATTTCATGACTCTCAGAGTCACCTTTTAAAGCATCGCTGCGGCCTGGAGAGAAGTACTCTGTGGTCACTCCAGTATGTCTCTTCTGCTGCCTCATATCCAATTTGTCCATTCGGTTCTGAAACCAATTCTGAACCTCCACCTCTAAAGCACCTGCAGGAGAAAAGTTCTTATGGTCAAGCTGTATAGAGTGGCCATGACACCATCAACATAGCTCATCACATACACTCAGTGTCTTGGTATACGGTGAGGCGGGCAACTTGTCCATCCTTTTGCAGGTATGGTGCCCACTTCTCCAACTTGGATTTCTTGTATTGTAGAAGTTTCTTTCCTTGAGGACTACGCATCTCAAACTCTGAGGAGAGACATGGAACATGCTGCTACATGAAACTGTTCATGAGTGACAGATTAGTAATACAACATAGAAACATAGGAGAGTGACAGCAGAAAAACACCAAGTGGTCCATTGAGTCTGCCCCTTTTATAAGGGAACATCAATGTATGTCCAGAAAAAGAAAGAGGGGGGACTAGGGAGGGAAGGAGGGTGCAAGAAGGATTAAAAAAAAAAAAAAAACTGACAGATGAAAAAAAAAGGGGGAGTTGGGTGGGCAGAGAATCTTATTGGCTACTGAAGGAACCACCAACACTTGAGAGATAATTCTTGACATTGTAAATCGTCATTTCCTCCTTTAATATTTTGTCCTTCATAGAACAGTAGACAACTATTCTATGGCTTTACACCACAGCATTGTGAAAAAATATCACCATTCATCAAATCACATCTTACCTTTTGGTGTGATGACAATGGGCAATGTCCAGGATGGTGGCATCTGGAATGTTATCCTGCTGTCATGATCCTGTAATATGATTACACATTGTTACACAGGTCTAAGTTTTAAAACTTTGTCTTCTTGTTTTGTAGAATGCATCCAATTATACAATACCTAGTCTGAAAATGCTAATACAGAAACATGCTTGTAATCCAAAGCACTCGTATATCAAAGCGATTTTCCCCATAAGAAATAATTGAAACTCAGATGATTCGATCCACAACTTCTAGAAGTTAGTTAGTTAGGCAGGGAGAGTGTGTTCAGCCTAAGCAGGCTTGACAGTGGCGTATGTGGTAGAATACCAGGCTTGCAATTGAGAGGTTGTGGGTTCACATTCCTTGGCCAGCGTGTAGTGAGTTTAACAGCCGCCCCTGAGCCATGATCGGCTAAAGGCACCTGCCTTTGGCCAATCATGGCACAGATGATTTGATTTGCCAAAGCATGGAGGGCAGAGTCCATGTTTTGGCCAATCACATAATGCACTTCCAGTGCGAAGTGCATTATGGATGCTGGAACTCGAACTGTTTGAGTCAAACCTAAGTTCGACTCGAACACTTCAAGTTCCAGCATCCACAATGACTCGAACACGAAGTTAGAGTCATTCAAACATTCGACTCGGACATGAAGCCCATCCCTAGTTGTGAGCCTGCAAAGTGACTACATGTTACAAAGAATTGTGAATGATGTCATGGGGACAAACACAAGTGCTGTCTGTGATGTTCATTAGCATAGGAGGCTATGTATCTGTGTAGATTTTTTTTAACTGTCTATATGCTTTAAAAATTTTCTTCTGGCCTTCACCCCCCCCCCCTTTCAAAGGAGGCTTGGCAGGAAGAAGAAACAGCTGGCCCACCCACATCCCTCTGTGCGATCCCCCACCTTGACTTTGCGTCTGGCTTATGCCAGTCAAGTGAACTTAGCTTGGCCTATACCCAGCAGGGACATTACCTTACCACTGCCAGAGGGGAACTACGCCAGTCCACCAAGAGGGGAAGTCCTTACCCAGTATTGACCTTCCCCAGCCACTGAAAGGTTAGTGGGCCCAGGCCTCTTCCTTGCCATAAAGAGGAAGGGACTGAGGGTGGGTGGGGGTTAAGATGGATGAGAGTACCATTATCAGGAGGATGAAGTGGGCCTTAAAAAAAAGAGGATGGGGAGACTGCAGGCCAGAATCCTGAACTTAGCCTCCTATCACCAGGCTTCAGGTGATGAATCTCCTGCAGTTCCACTTCTAAAGAAGAACTTCCTCAAGTTTTTTTTAGTGATGCATTTCCTGTTCCTGTTAGGGGAAGGAGCCTATCGCTCATGCGCTGTCCTGGAAGACGATTTGGGAAATAAACATTTTAAAACAAAACAGCAACTGAAGAACCTTTATGTGAAAATTACCCTTACTTTGTGCAGTGACCAATAGCAACCAATCAACCTTTGGCTATTACCCTTTAACTTACTAGATAAATGCATCTGTGTCTTTCTGTTTATCTCATGACTCACCTGGTTATCATTCTCCTCCTCCTCTATGTCTTCTTCCTCCATGTCTGGGATAAGCAGAAGAGGCTTCGAAGAACCCATCAACATGACTTCCCAGCACACAGGGTCACCCAGGTCAAATGTCATGTCCTGTAGGCAAAAGTAATTTGCTCAGTGTGAAGAGGATTTACCAGGCCCACCTTCCCTCAGCGTGTCCTTTATTGGAATTATGTCTCTACACAATCCATTTCTGGTACCTTACAGCCATTGCGACAGTCCTGCATGTTGGCCCAGTAGTTCTCATGATTCCACACAGCCTCGATCCCTAGAAAATGTTCATCTTTTGTTGGGTAAGCGTTGCCAGTCAGTGCATCAATAAAAAAGTTCTCAGGGACTTCTCTCTTCCCAGACAGAACCAGAACCCAACAGTGAACCCGGAGGCCATACAGGGGGTCTGGACCAGCCTTCTCTGCTTCCTGGAGATATTAGACATAAAGGTCATTGAGCCATCACATGATAACTACATCGAGTATGTATACAAGTGTCATCTATTTGGTTTTTATGGCTTAGGAAGCACCCGTGCTCCTTTTGCCATCTTACAAAAAGTTATGTAAGGAATGAGGTGACCTTCTTAGGTCCTCCGGCACCTTGATATCGCCATGATAAGATATGACGTCTGAGAAAATGTGTCTAATCAGTCTCCTGCACCTCATATTTTGGGGGTATTCTGTTCTAAAAGTATTATTATTATTATTATTATACAGGGTTTATATAGCACCAACAGTTTGCTTAGTGCTTTAAAAAATGAAGGCAGACATTACAATTACAATACAATTTGGTACAAGAGGAATCAGAGGGCCCTGCTCGTTAGAGCTTACAATCTAAGAGGGAGGGTCAAGTAATACAAGAGGTAATACCTACAGGGGATGAGCTGATGGAGAAAGTAAAAACACAGAATGTATCAATATTGTGTAGATTTTGGATCTGTCAATGACACAAACTAAAAGGTTTATTCATTTAATAGCATGGTAAACTACTTACAGACGTAGCAACTTTATGACGTGCCTAAAGCTGGCCATAGATGGGTAGAATTTCAAGTAAAAATTCTTAGAAAGAGAATGTTCCTTGTAACATTTTCAAACATTGGATTGATAGAAATTTAACATTCCTACATAAATTTATAACTAACTCTACGTTTACATCGTTTGAGATTTTGCAATCCAGATATAAATGACCTCATAGCAAACACTACAACTTCCTGCAGATCAGGCAATTTTTCCAAAAGCACTATCAATTAACTGACACCCCCAGCCCAACATTCTATGAAAAGATTTGCCTTAAAAATCCTAGAGGTAGGGGTATTATATCTGAAATATATCAAAGTATGACACACTCCATCTCGGAGGAAAAACTCCCTTATATGCACAAATGGGAGAAAAAATGTAATTTACATCTCACATCAGATGAATGGCAGGATTGTATTTTGAACCTCAGGAAATGCACGAGATCTATCACGATTTGTGAAACCCTCTACAAACTAATAACCAGATGGTACTTTACCCCATCTAAACTGCATGCCATCTTCCCATCTTCTTCCCCTAACTGCTATAGAGGATGTGTTGCCCCGGGATCATTTACCCATATTTTTGGGGAATGTGACAAGATATCCTTTATTTGACAACAACTGGATAGTTTTGCCTCCAAAATCTCTAGCAGGAAAATAAACCTCACTCTCCCCAATTGTCTTTTATTCACTACAATACCTGGTTTGTCTGTTCCTCAGATGAGACTAAAATTCACACTATACAGGTCCCTCTCAAAAAATTAGCATATTGTGATAAAGTTCATTATTTTCTGTAATGTACTGATAAACATTAGACTTTCATATATTTTAGATTCATTACACACAGCTGAAGTAGTGCAAGCCTTTTATTGTTTTAATATTGATGATTTTGGCATACAGCTCATGAAAACCCAAAATTCCTATCTCAAAAAATTAGCATATTTCATCCGACCCATAAAAGAAAAGTGTTTTTAATACAAAAAAAGTCAACCTTCAAAAAATTATGTTCAGTTATGCACTTAATACTTGGTCGGGAATCCTTTTGCAGAAATGACTGCTTCAATGCGGCGTGGCATGGAGGCAATCAGCCTGTGGCACTGCTGAGGTGTTATGGAGGCCCAGGATGCTTCGATAGTGGCCTTGAGCTCATCCAGAGTGTTGGGTCTTTCGTCTCTCAACTTTCTGTTCACAACATCCCACAGATTCTCTATGGGGTTCAGGTCAGGAGAGTTGGCAGGCCAATTGTGGTTTTGGCACTGTGAGCAGGTGCCAGGTCGTGCTGAAAAATGAAATCTTCATCTCATAAAGCTTTTCAGCAGATGGAAGCATGAAGTGCTCCAAAATCTCCTGATAGCTAGCTGCATTGACCCTGCCCTTGGTAAAACACAGTGGACCAACACCAGCAGCTGACATGGCACCCCAGACCATCAAAAATTTGCATATCATGAAAAGGTTCTCTAAACGAGCTATTAACCTAATCATCTGAATCAACTAATTAACTCTAAACACCTGCAAAAGATTCCTGAGGCTTTTAAAAACTCCCAGCCTGGTTCATTACTCAAAACCGCAATCATGGGTAAGACTGCCGACCTGACTGCTGTCCAGAAGGCCATCATTGACACCCTCAAGCAAGAGGGTAAGACACAGAAAGAAATTTCTGAACGAATAGGCTGTTCCCAGAGTGCTGTATCAAGGCACCTCAGTGGGAAGTCTGTGGGAAGGAAAAAGTGTGGCAGAAAACGCTGCACAACGAGAAGAGGTGACCGGACCCTGAGGAAGTCACATTGTAAAAAGATAAAATAAGATAAAATGACAATTAAAATACCAAAAAATAAAAACTACTGACACCAGTGGGTGAACTTCCAGGATAACAAAGGTCACACTTGCAACCGGACCCTGGCATAGAGGGAAATGCCAAAATGCCTGAAGTCCAGAGTCAAGTACCCACAGTCAGTGATGGTCTGGGGTGCCATGTCAGCTGCTGGTGTTGGTCCACTGTGTTAATATACTCTTTTGCACCACAATTTTTTTACCCTAATAAAAAAGTTTGTATACAAAAAAAAAAAAGAAAGAGAATGTTCCAAGTTTTTTCATTTCTCTAATGAATAATGGGTCAAACTGACATTCATTTTTGACTGCAGTGACCAGGAAATTGGAAGAAGCGTGATGGAAAAATGTTCTTGAATTAACAAATATATAACAGTGTATGTTGTTTTCATTCGATAAAGTCCATTCATTCAAAAAATCAAATGTTAAAAGCAAATGCAATATTTTGTTGACATTCAAAATGTTTTGAGAATTTTTGCATGAGTTTTCCTAAGAATTTACGTGCTGTATATAATTGCTTATCAGTGCTCTGCCTTCGAGATATTCTGCTAGTGACATCCAAATAGCCATTTACAAAGGGTTCATTAACAGCTGTGTAGATTCTGGCTAAGCAGTATTTAGAGCAGAGTTCCACCCAAAAGTGGAACTTCTGCTCATCTGCTCCCCCCCCCCTCCGGTGCTACATTTGGCACCTTTTAGGGGAGAGGGGGAATGGGTACCTGTTTTTGACAGGTTCCCTTCCCCACTTCCAGGAGACAGAGCCGCGGCACCATCTCTCAGAGGTTCGGCCCCCTTCTCCTTCCCCCGCCACCGGGCCAATTAAAAAGTGCAGAGCGCTTCACGCATGCGCAGTAGGGAACCTGGCTGTGAAGCAAATAGGCTTCACTGCCGGTGTCCCTTAGAATGATTCTGACATCGTGGGCTCTCTGGACAGGTAAGTGTCTATATATTAAAAGACAGCAGCTACAGTATTTGAAGCTGCTGACTTTTCATTTTTTTACCCCAGCTGGAACACCTCTTTAAGCCTGTACAACCAATAAGAATATCAGATGAATGATCGTCTGTTTTTTTTGCATGCTAGTCTCATATTGAAAATGAAGAGATTACTAGGCATACGAAAATGTCTTATATGACAATACATATATATCAGAAGTGATGTAATTGTATTGTAATGTATTCTTTAATTTCCAAGCATGCGTGATCTTGCTCTTCTGATTTTATTTTTTCTGCTGTGCTGATTAAATTAAAATCATACGATCTAGGATCATTTTTGTGCTTGTCCCTTCGGATAAAAAACTGTGGCAATCGGCTCTCGAAAGCTGTGTACTAACAATCAGATTATTGTACAGACGCTTGGAAAGCGGTATTTTCCGTCTGATTTTCTGATCATATGTCCTAGGCATTATGGTCCTGCTGCGGGGCTTGTTTATTCAGTGTGATTTTGTTTATAACAGGCTGTGAAGATGTGGGCTTTCATTCCCTAATCTACTTTGTGTTGATTGCGGTCTTCTGGTGGGGAGTACTTATACAAAACAAGAGATTTAAATCTAAAGGATTTATCGCAGGCTTGCAAATATCAGAGAGATGAGGATAGTGTGCAACCTGACTTCCCCCTTCTCCCCACTCAGGTCAGACATCATTATCCTCACACCAGGGGCGTAACTACAGGGGTTGCAATTGCAACCGGGACCCATGCTCCAGGGGGCCTGTGTGGCTCCCCTGTACACCTGGATAGGAGGGGCGGCGGGGGCATCATGTAGAGAAATCACTGTCCTACTTTTTCCTCCTGTAGCTGCAGGAGAAAAATGGAGGAAATTGGTTCCACTGTATGCTGCCCCGCTGCTCCTCCTATCCAATTCACTTGTGTTCTGCTGTCTCTGGACCCCTGTGTGCTCCCCTGGTCCCCCCCCCACTGTGCTGCCCCACACCCCTACTGTGCTGCCCCCCCCCCCACTGTGCTCCTTTCCCTCTCCTGCCGGCTGCTGCAGGGGATGTGTCACAATAGAGAACCAGGAAGGGGGCAGTAAATATGTAATTTACCAGCTCCTTCCTTTTCTGAATGGACAGAGTCATAGTCAGTGACATTGTACAAAAATAAAACAAAATGATAAAAAATAATACAATTAAACCAAAAAATAATACCATTAATTACCAAAAAATAAAAACTACTGACACCAGTGGGTGAACTTCCAGGATCACAAAGGTCACACTTGCAACTGGGCCCTGGCATTCCACCACTGTGGGGAGGCCCCAAGATGGTAGGAAGAGGGCCCACTTCACAGAACTTGTGAAAGGGTCCCACTGCGGGACCGTAATAAAGGGCCCCTCAAGGAGAGTAAAGGGCCCCAGGATCAGTGGGAAGAGACCCAGGCTTAAAGGGAAGGGCCCGGCCAGGGGTCCGGGGGGCCCTTCATGGTTTCTTGTACTGGGACTCTGAGGGTTCTAGTTACTCCTCTGCCTCACACAGATGAGGTCTCTCACCGCCTGTCGCTGTTCCTCTTCCTCCTGCTCTTTGAGGTGCATGGCCTGGATCTTCGCCTGGTGCTTGGCTTCCTGCTGCAGCTCAAATCTACTGACCAGCTGTCTGGGGGGCTTTACGCTGTATTTCTTATTGGGCTTCTTGGGGGGCTCTCCATTGCTCTGTAAAGAAATAAATGGCCATTTATATGTCCACAGTGTAAGATCAGCCTACATGAGGTGTCAAAGAGGTGACACTTACACGGCCTAACTAGTGTCACCGGACATGTGACTGAACATAAGTGGGCAAAAAACACCAAACAGTTAAAAGGGTAGCCAGAGGCAAAGTCAGGGACAGACCAAGCATATTATCTGGGAGGCTGCTCTGCATCTCAGGGGTCCTAAAAACGATAGAGCACACCATGGAAAGTCAGTTGGCCTGGAAGATCACCAACAGATGCATTAGAACTGGTACAAAGTCCTGTCTAATATAGGGGAAAAGGTGACTTCATATGGTAAAGGAGCAAAAGTAATGTGGAGATCATGCACATGGAACAAAGGCAGCATCCAGGCAATGATGATCGTTATGGGCTTTAACCACTTTACCACTAAGCCTATTTTTGACACTTTTTGTTTACAAGTTTAAATCAGTATTTTTTGCTAGAAAGCTACTTAAAACCCCCAAACAATATATATATATATATATATTTTTAGCAAAGACTCTGGAGAATAAAATGGCGGTCATTGCAATATTTTTTGTCACACGGTATTTGCGCATCGGTCTTTCAAACTTCCAAAAATTACGAAAAAATCACATTTCACTGCACTTAAAAAAAACAAAACAGTAAAGTTAGCCCATTTTTTTGTATATTGTGAAAGATGATGTCATGCAGAGTAAATAGATACCCAACATGTAACGGTTTAAAATTGCATACACCCGCGGAATGGTGACAAACTACGGTCAATAAAAATCTCCATAGGCGACGCTTTAAAATTTTTAACGGTTACCAGTTTAGAGTTAGAGTGTAGCTCTTTTTTTTTTTTAATTATTGCTCATGCTCTGGCGATCGCGTCCGTACCTCACATGTGTGGTTTGAACAGCGATTTCATTTGCGTCGCGACTTCCATATATACGTTTTCTTTTGTGCGCGAGCTAACGGCGAGGGGGGCGGCTCAATTTGTTTTTTTCCTATTTATTTTATTTATTTTTTTAAATTTTAACACAGGTTTTTTTTAAAAAAAAAAATCTGATCACTTTTTATTTTCAATATCTCTTTTATTATATTTTTCCACAAAACAAAATAACATACAAAAAAAGAAACCAATAGCAAAATATAAAGCAACAATATTACAGTAAATTTGTCAGTTATAACATTATACCTTCAGAAAAATAATAAAAACAACAAAAAAAAAGGAAAAAAGGGAAAGAGGAAAAAAAAAAAAAAAAAAGGAAAAAAGGGAAAGAGAGGAAAAAAAAAAAAAAAAAAGGAAAAAAGGGAAAGAGAGGAAAAAAAAAAAAAAAAGGAAAAAAAAAAATCTGATCACTTTTATTGCTGTCACAAGCAATGTAAATATCCCTTGTGACAGCAATATGCAGTGACAGGTACTCTTTATGGAGGGATCGAGGGTCTAAAAACCCCAAACCCCTCCACTACACTTCCATGTATTCAAAACGCCGAAAACGGCATTTATGAATATTGGCACTTTTTGAATCTGCCGCCTTTAGCAGCAGAGTAACCTGGACGTGACGTCATGGACGCCGCCTCCGGGTTACGTCATCGGAGACCCGATCAAAGCCGCTTCAGGCTTTGATAGGGACTCCATCCAGCCGGCGGACGTATCGGCTGGGTGCTCGGGTCTACTGGTGGAACGGGAGACCCGGGCAAAGCCGCGGAAGGCGGTGGGAGGGGGGGGGACGTCCCCTCCCGCTCACCGGGGTAAGGATCGAGCGGCTCCCGAGCCACATCAGTCATTACCGCCGGAAAGCCGACTGCCGGCTCTCGAAAACGGTACCGGGATGATGCCTCTAGCTAGAAGCATCACCCCGGTACAACCACGCAAAATCAGCCGACGTAGGTCTATGTGGCTAGACGTTAAGTGGTTAAACAGAAAGCCAGTCTGTTTCCCTGTGGATGGCCCTCTCTCCAGCCATGTGCCTGTTATGAACCATCTATCAGGACAGCAGAAGAATCTAGCAAATACTTGTAATTATTATTATTTCAGATACTTACAGTATAAAGCGCCGTCAATTTTCGCAGCACTTTATATTTATAGTACATTTACATCAGTCCCTGCCCTCAAGGAGATTACAATCTAAGGTCCCTAACTCACATTCATACATACAGGGCTGCTGTTAGAAATTGCGGGGCCCCGTACAGACTACCTGGCAGGGCCCCCCCCCCCCAAGAAAATATTAAAGGTATATTTAGCTAAAATTACATCAAAATCACTATTAGCAGACACAAATATAACATAACTCACATAATTCCTGCTAAATCTAAAAAAAAAAACTATGTTAAATAAAAATGAAGATGAGATGAGAAAAATATACAGACTGGGCAGTTGGAGCTCAGTGATCAAAGAGACAGAGAGAGAGAAACAAAGTTACAAATAAACTCCTGAGTAGAGATAACATTAGAGCCAGTGCTGGGAGGGGGCCCACACAGGGAGGGGGGTTAGTGAAGGGATGACTGTCTCTTTCTCAGCAGATAAAAGCTGATAGCAGGGAGAGGGACAGATCAGATTCAGGTGCTGGAGGAAGATTTCTGTATTTGTTGTCCATCACTAATCCCCCTCTCTGTGTGGGACCCCTGTGTGCTCGGCCCCCTACAAGAGGGCTGGTGGTCCCTCCCTATCAGCGGCCCTGCATACATACACATACTACGGCCAATTTAGACAGGAGCCAATTAACCTACCAGACTGTCTTTGGGGTGTTGGAGGAAACCGGACTTGCACAAGGAAACCCACACAGGCACAGGGAGAACATGCAAACTCCAGGCAGGTAGTGCTATGGTTGAGATTCGAACCGACGACCCTAGTGCAGCTAATAAAAATGATTGTGTATACAGTTCAGTCAGCTCTATCATTGTCCTATACAAAAGGGATTAGTAGCCTAAATGTGATCGTAATAGATGCTGCTGGACCCAGAAACGGGGTCACTTTCAATCCTGAAGCTCTGTATATAGTCACCCTCCAAATAGTTCCAAAATTCTCAGCCTAGCGTTGGGCCAGTCACAGTAAATGGGAAGAAAGATTTTCTCACCTCTTTTGCTTTTTTCAGAAGAGGACACACTTCCAGTGATTCATCCATAAGACACATTTCCCGACTGGCGTATCCACTGACACAGTATGCATCGTACCCGGCCCCAAGAAGCAGAGAACACAGCAAGATGCTGAAATCAAAGCAATTCCCCTTCTGTCTCTGCAGGACTGAGCTTGATGAGAAGAGAGTATGTGGCTGTGGAGAAGAGAGGATGTTAGAGAGAATACAGAGATAAACATAGGAAAGATAGGAAGAAGAAATGGAGAAGGATGGATGGAAGTTAAATCGATGGAAGATAATCAGATGAGCAGATAGATGGATGGATGGATGAAGAGATGGGTGACTGATGGATGGATGGAAGATGGATAGATAAGCGAGTGAATAATAGATGGAAGAACAGATGCATGGATGTCGGATTGTTAGTTGATAGATGGATGGAAGGAAGGAAGATTGATGGATAGATGGTTAAATGGAAGCATTGATGTCAGAGGGATCAATGGACGGATGAGGAGATGAACAGACGTTAGATGGATAGATGGGCAAATGGATGGAAGATGGGTGAATGGATGTAAGCATCAATTTTGGAGGAAACATAGATAACAGATGGATGGATGAGGAGATAAATGGAAGTTAGATGGATGTAAGATGGATAGATGGTTGGATGGATAATTGATGGATGTTGGAGAGAGGGATGAATGGATGTTAAAGAGATGAATAAAAGATGAATGGGTGTTTGGATGTTGGAGATTTGAATGGACGATGGAGAGATGGATGGTTGCATGTTGGAGATATGGATAGAGAGATGGATGGTTGGATGTTGGAGATAAGGATGGAAGATGGAGAGATGAATGGATGGATGGTTGAATGTTGGAGATAAGGATATAAGATGGAGAGATGAATGGATGTTGGAGATATGAATGGAAGATAGGGAGATGGATGGATAGTTGGTTGTTGAAGATAAAGATGGAAGATAGCGAGTTGGTTGGATGTAGGATGGATGGGCAAACATTGGAATTAGGGATGGAAGATGGAAAGATGGTGGATAGTTGGATGTTGAAAATATTGATGAAAGATGGAAAGATAGGTTGATGGTTAGATGTTGGAGATATAGATTAAAAATGAAGGGATGGATGGTTGGATAGATGATGAATGATGGGAAGTATGGATGGATAGATGTTAGAGAGATGGAAGATTGATGAATCAATGTTGGGGGATAGATAGATAGATAGATAGATAGATAGATAGATAGATAGATAGATAGATAGATAGATAGATAGATAGATAGATAGATAGATAGATAGATAGATAGATAGATAGATAGATAGATAGATAGATAGATAGATAGATAGATAGATAGATAGATAGATAGATAGATAGATAGATAGATATACTGTAAAGATAGAAGATTATAGTCGGAAGGAAGATGGATGGAAACATCAATGCCGGAGGGATACTTGGATGTTTGGATATGGATTTTAGAGAAATGGATTGAAGATGGATGTTAGAGAGATTGATGACTGGAAGATGGATGCATTAAAGGTTAATTTATGGAAAATGGATGGATAGAGAACAAAATAATGTTAGAGGAATGAAAGTATGATGGATGGATGTTGGAGTCAGGGATGAATAGATATTGAAGTGATAAATGAAAGATGGAGAGATGGTGGGATGTCGGAGATTTGGATTGAAGATGGATATATAAATGGATGGCTGGATGCTGGAGACATGGATAGAAGATGGATGTATGTTAGAAAGATAGGTGGAAGATGAAGGGATGCATGGATGGACGTTGAAGAGATGGATGGAGGACGGATGGATGGTTGGATGTGAGAGAGATGGATGGATGTGAGAGATGGGTGGAATGTTGGAGATAAGGATGGAGGATGGAGAGACGAATGGATGTTGGAGATATGAATGGAAGATAGGGAGATGGATGGATAGTTGGATGTTGAAGATAAAGATGGAAGATAGCGAGTTGGTTGGATGTAGGATGGATGGGCGAACATTGGAATTAGGGATGGAAGATGGAAAGATGGTGGATAGTTGGATGTTGAAAATGTTGATGAAAGATGGAAAGATAGGTTGATGGTTTGATGTTGGAGATATAGATTAAAAATGAAGGAATGGATGGTTGGATAGATGATGAATGATGGGATGGAAGTATCGATGGATAGATGTTAGAGAGATGGAAGATTGATGAATCAATGTCGGGGGATAGATAGATAGATAGATAGATAGATAGATAGATAGATAGATAGATAGATAGATAGATAGATAGATAGATAGATAGATAGATAGATAGATAGATAGATAGATAGATAGATAGATAGATAGATAGATAGATAGATAGATAGATAGATAGATAGATAGATAGATAGATAGATAGATATACTGTAAAGATAAAAGATTATAGTCAGAAGGAAGATGGATGGAAACATCAATGCCGGAGGGATACTTGGATATGGATTTTAGAGAAATGGATTGAATATGGATGTTAGAGAGATTGATGACTGGAAGATGGATGCATTTACGGTTAATTTATGGAAAATGGATTGATAGAGAACAAAATATTGTTAGAGGAATGGATGTATGATGGATGGATGTTGGAGTCAGGGATGAAGTGATAAATGAAAGATGGAGAGATGGTTGGATGTTGGAGATTTGGATTGCAGATGGATATATGAATAGATGGCTGGATGCTGGAGACATGGATAGAAGATGGATGGATGTTAGAAAGATGGGTGGAAGATGAAGGGATGGACATTGAAGAGATGGATGGAGGATGGATGGATGGTTGGACGTTGGAGAGATGGATGGAGGATGGATGGATGGTTGGACGTTGGAGAGATGGCTGGATGTGAGAGATAGGTGGAAGATGAAGGGATGCATGGATGGACATTGAAGAGATGGATGGAGGATGGATGGATGGTTGGACGTTGGAGAGATGGATAGATGGATGGTTGGACGTTGGAGAGATGGATGGATGTGAGAGATGGGTGGAATGTTGGAGGTTGATGGCTTGAGGAACACATAAGGTGGGTACACAATGGAAATGTATGAGAAAAGGAGAAGAGAAGAGCGGCTGAGAGTCAGGGAAGAGCAAGCAGGTGGTAGGTGGACATGTGGTCCTGTTATCCAGTCAGTGACACAAAGGTAAAGCACACAGAAATCCAGTGGCAGGACATTACCAGTTCTATGGGAGACTTCATGGGCTCCATGCTGAGAAACTCTGATACAAAACGTGCGCATTCCTTCCAGTTGTACAAGTCAGAGTATGGCAGGAGAGTTGGGTGTAGTGTGGTGCAGACAAATTTCTGTAGCAAGGGAAGAGACACAAGAACTGAGCTGAATATATCCCCTTTGCCAGAACTCTTTGTGCTCCTAATCAAACCAGACAGCTCCTACTTCAGACTCTTTGATGAATAAGGCTACACGTGCTAAATAAGAACTGTCTGTATTGCCAGATTTAGATGTTGCACCCTCCTAGGTAGGTGCTAGGTAAAGTATATGTGTGGCCCTGTTCTGCTTATCAGGAGGGCCTGATTTGTTAGTTAGCCTGTCACTTGCTTCCAGGTGTGTCCTGTTGAGTCTGGGGAGTCTCCAATATTGGGAGTCTCCCCAATAAGGGATCTTGTTGGACAGTGGAGGAAACCTAGCCAATAGCACATCAGGGTTTATGACTGTCCCAGTGGGTGGGCATTGCTACAGTGCATCCTGGGATTGGAAATAAATGTTAAGGGGGCATGTCACAGGGTGTCTTTGGCGGGAGCAAAGTCCCAGGAGGAGGTGACAGCTGTCTATCCTCCTGCTGAAGTGAGGAAGGTGGTCCAGGCAGTCGGCCTAGGGACCAGGGGTTGAGCTGGGCTGCAGAGGATCCAGTGTGTGCTGACCGAGTGGAGCTGCTGGACAGAGGACTTCTGGAAAAACAGTGTCGTAAGTACCTGCCCAGGGGTCTGCCTAGGAGAGGGGAGCACTCCAGAGAGGTCAAGGGGATAGAGGAGCCAGCTAACCCAGTGTGTACAGTAAAGGGGGTGCCAAGTAATGAAACCCAGAAGATTAGGGAGTAAAAGGGGCGCCAGGAAGGGCCCTGAAGTTTCTCAACAGTACAGTCAGTATTAGGGCTGCTCATCTTCACTTACCTCACGATTCAATGCGATTACGATTATTAGGGTTGCAATTCGATACGATTCAATTCCGCGATGCATCACGATTACTATGGGGACCCTTTCCTAAAGGGGGATCTATAGGGACCCTGCTCTAAAGGGGGATCTATGGGGACCCTGCTCTAAAGGGGATCTATGGGGAGCCTGGGCCTGCCCTAAAGGGGATCCAGGGGAACTGAGCTCTAAAGGGGGATCCATGGGGACCCTGCTCTAAAGGGGGATCTATGGAATAGATCCCCTTAAGTGCAGGGTCGCCATAGATCCCCCTTTAGAGCAGGCCAGCATCCCCAGAGATCCCCCTTTAGTAGAGCAGGTCCCCCCATAGATCCCCCTTTAGTAGAGCAGGTCCCCCCATAGATCCCCCTTTAGTAGAGCAGGTCCCCCATAGATCCCCCTTTAGTAGAGCAGGTCCCCCCATAGATCCCCCTTTAGTAGAGCAGGTCCCCTCATAGATCCCCCTTTAGAGCAGGCCACATCAGGTTAGAAGAGTTACTTGATGCTAGTTGTAGTATCGTAGGCCCTGGTAAGGAGGAATGCTGGGCTCTGTAGTCCCCCTAGTTGTAGTATAGCAGGCTCTGGTAAGGAGGAATGTTGGGATCTGTAGTCCCCCTAGTTGTAGTATAACAGGCTCTGGTAAGGGGTAATGCTGGGCTCTGTACAGAGCTACAGAGCCCAGCATTCCTCCTTACCAGGGCCTACTGTACTACAACTAGGGGGACTACAGAGCCCCCCAAGGAGGAATGCTGGGCTCTGTAGTGCCCCTAGTTGTATTATAGCAGGCCCTGGTAAGGAGGAATGCTGGGCCCTGTAGTGCCCCGACTTACCAGGAAGCAGAGATGTCCGTGGTTGAGCAGTCATATTATGGTGCGGTCCACAGCTGCCATGCTTCTGGAGCCTGGAGCCGTGCGGAAGGAAGAACCCCTCCAGCTTGTTTAGCTGACCGGGGTCCTTTTTGCGGCGAGTCATCGGTTCCGCGGTGGTAGGGGGAGACGAGCGGTGCAGATGGAGGCTGTAGATGGTGTCAGGGGGTCGTAGAAGAGGTCAGTGTCCCCGATGGCCAGCAGAGCGGAGCTAAAAAGCCGCCATTCACTCCGCCGGAAGCCACGCCCCTTGGGCAGCAGCGTGTTAAGTGGGCATGCCGTGTGTATCCCGGGGGCCAGAGAGAGCACGGATAGCTCCGCTCTCCTCTCCCACGCCGCAAGGAGGAGCTCCGTGTTCCACAAGCCCGGCCAACGCTGCCATGTCACTTCTGTCCCCGCCCCCGGAACTGACGTCATTAGGTAATCGATTTTTCAATCACCCCGAATCTATGCAGAATCGCGAAGGGTCGCATCGGCGATTATATTCAGCAGGCCTAGTCAGTATTACCAGTCAGTTACCTCAGGAAGGAGTACCTTAGGGAGCTTAAAGGACTTTTCACAGTCAAAGGTGAACAAAGTAAGCGGCCTAGCGGTGACCAGCTCTACACAGTATTGGTCAGCGTCAGTCAGCGTTAACCAGCGTCAGTCAGCGTTATATACAGTCCCTGCCTCATTTTGTGCACAGTTCCGTTGGTGGAGTATCCCACTCATCCCTTCTCCTATCCAAGTTCTCAATAAACCCTAAAAACCAAAGCAGCTGGACTGGTCCTTGTCTGAGGCAAATACACTTGGAAAGATGTCTGAATGTTCTACAGTTGCCAATGATAACCCAGGGGAACCCACACTCAGCAGCTCCCATGGGAGTAGTGCTACATATACAGAATAATACCCCTGGACCTCCTCCACTGGGTACACAGAATATCGGTGCACCACAGTATCCACCAATCACCAGACACACATTCTGCCAGGTATTTTCTCACCTCCAGTCCGCACTCATTGAGTGGACTCATGAAGAGTGGTTTGCGGTCCGGGTACAGATGGGTGTATTGATGCCAGAAGTTGTTGGCCAGGCTCAGCAGAGTCCGCTCCTTCAGGGAGTTTGTATGGTATGACGCCGGGAATGACTTATTATCCCATACAGCATCCGGATCCCTAAAACAAAAACCAACATTACCGGGAGGGTGGGGGTTGGCGGGGGGTTAAAACTGGGATAGCAACTATAACAACAAGATGCTTTACTTTCTTCTCTATATGGATAAGGATTTACTTCTATGGTTCTAGCACAAAAAAAACATTACCGGTCCTGACAAAGGGCCCCAAAGAAGGGCCCCTGATTTATAACAACAATTATGTGGCTTCTCATTTAAATATTGGAATGTATTGGGGTAAGGTGGGGGGAGGGGTTCATGATGGATGTGGTCAGTACTTACTGTGCACTGTCCCCATTGGTGACCTCAATGTGTGACAGGTCCTCTTGTATGTCCCGCAGATCCTCCTCAGTCAGAATATCGTCCTCAGTGTAGGGAATCTCTTCCTCTCCTGGACCATCCTCCAGAACCTCCATATTACCTGGAATATCCCAGACAAACATGACTCACCCCACCTTTTGCATTGTTACACATCCCCCCCCCCGTTATATACCCCACATATATTCAGCATGACTCCACCCCTTGTAATGTACAGCATTACCCCCTATTATGTACAGTGTGCTCCCCCCACTATATACAGCATGACCCCTACCCATTATATACAGTATTAACACATCCCCATTATATACATTAAGACCTCATCCCCCTTACAAACAGTATGACTCCCCCATAGTACATAGTATAACCCCCCCCCCTTTCCCCCCGTGATGATCTTCATTCTATAGAGGTGATGCCAAAGACTAGGAGTGATGATCTGTAGTCTACGCAGGAGACACCAAGGACAGGAAGGGATGATGTGCATTCTATAGAGGGGTCACTGAGGACAGGAAGAGATGATCTGCATTCTATAGAGGGGACACCAAGGACAGGAAGGGATGGTCTGTATTCTATAGAGGGGACACCAAGGACAGGAAGAGATGGTCTGTATTCTATAGAGGGGACACCAAGGACAGGAAGAGATGGTCTGCATTCTATAGAGGGGACACCAAGGACAGGAAGGGATGATGTGCATTCTATAGAGGGGACACCAAGGACAGGAAGGGATGGTCTGTATTCTATAGAGGGGACACCAAGGACAGGAAGAGATGGTCTGCATTCTATAGAGGGGACACTGAGGACAGGAAGGGATGGTCTGTATTCTATAGAGGGGACACCAAGGACAGGAAGAGATGGTCTGCATTCTATAGAGGGGACACCAAGGACAGGAAGGGATGATGTGCATTCTATAGAGGGGACACCAAGGACAGGAAGGGATGGTCTGTATTCTATAGAGGGGACACCAAGGACAGGAAGAGATGGTCTGCATTCTATAGAGGGGACACTGAGGACAGGAAGAGATGGTCTGCATTCTATACAGGGGACACCAAGGACAGGAAGGGATGATCTGCATTCTATAGAGGGGACACCAAGGACAGGAAGGGATGGTCTGCATTCTATAGAGGGGACACTGAGGACAGGAAGGGATGATCTGTATTCTATAGAGGGGAAACCAAGGACAGGAAGAGATGATCTGTATTCTATAGAGGGGTCACTGAAGACAAGAAGTGAAGAATTTTATTCAGGGGGCACAGAGGACTGGACATGATGATTCTATAGAGGTGACACAGACAGGTATGGGGAGGGGGATAGGTGACACATTGTATACAGAAAGATTCATAAAGATAATTCAGTTACACAGTACCTGAGTGTCTGCAGGGTGAAATGTGTATTCTGGTTGCCGTGGTAACAATACCGGAAACAGGAAGTGTTGACCGCAAGGAATGCTGGGAGATGTAGTTTAAGACTCTCAAAATGAGCTTCACCCAACTTCACCTTTATCATCATACCTAATACACCGGAGGGGGGAGGGGAGAGGACTATGATGATTGACAGCTGCCAGCCATTAATTAAGAGGGGGAGGAGGGGGGAGGGGAAATCTGTGATCGACTAAGGAAGGTAAATGTGTGAGGAGGCAACATATCTGATAGATCTATTCCATATATACTGATGGGGAGTGTGTTATACAGAGCGCCCTTCTACATACAGGTCTAATAGATTTCCTCAGGGACCCCCTACACACATTATACACCAATCCCCCCTCCTCTGTCCCTCTATTATACCCCAATCCTCCCTCCTCTGTCCCTCTATTATACCCCAATCCCCCCTCCTCTGTCCCTCTATTATACCCCAATCCCCCCTCTTCTGTCCCTCTATTATACCCCAATCCCCCCTCCTCTGTCCCTCTATTATACCCCAATCTCCCCTCCTCTGTCCCTCTATTATACCCCAATCTCCCCTCCTCTGTCCCTCTATTATACCCCAATCTCCCCTCCTCTGTCCCTCTATTATACCCCAATCCTCCCCTCCTCTGTCCCTCTATTATACCCCAATCCTCCCTCCTCTGTCCCTCTATTATACCCCAATCCTCCCTCCTCTGTCCCTCTATTATACCCCAATCCCCCCTCCTCTGTCCCTCTATTATACCCCAATCTTCCCTCCTCTGTCCCTCTATTATACCCCAATCTCCCCTCCTCTGTCCCTCTATTATACCCCAATTCCCCCCTCTTCTGTCCCTCTATTATACCCCAATCCCCCCTCTTCTGTCCCTCTATTATACCCCAATCCTCCCTCCTCTGTCCCTCTATTATACCCCAATCCCCCCTCCTCTGTCCCTCTATTATACCCCAATCCCCCCTCTTCTGTCCCTCTATTATACCCCAATCCCCCCTCTTCTGTCCCTCTATTATACCCCAATCCCCCCTCTTCTGTCCCTCTATTATACCCCAATCCCCCCTCCTCTGTCCCTCTATTATACCCCAATCCTCTCTCCTCTGTCCCTCTATTATACCCCAATCCTCTCTCCTCTGTCCCTCTATTATACCCCAATCCTCCCCTCCTCTGTCCCTCTATTATACCCCAATCCCCCCTCCTCTGTCCCTCTATTATACCCCAATCCCCCCTCTTCTGTCCCTCTATTATACCCCAATCCCCCCTCTTCTGTCCCTCTATTATACCCCAATCCCCCCTCCTCTGTCCCTCTATTATACCCCAATCTCCCCTCCTCTGTCCCTCTATTATACCCCAATCTCCCCTCCTCTGTCCCTCTATTATACCCCAATCTCCCCTCCTCTGTCCCTCTATTATACCCCAATCCTCCCCTCCTCTGTCCCTCTATTATACCCCAATCCTCCCTCCTCTGTCCCTCTATTATACCCCAATCCTCCCTCCTCTGTCCCTCTATTATACCCCAATCCCCCCTCCTCTGTCCCTCTATTATACCCCAATCTTCCCTCCTCTGTCCCTCTATTATACCCCAATCTCCCCTCCTCTGTCCCTCTATTATACCCCAATTCCCCCCTCTTCTGTCCCTCTATTATACCCCAATCCCCCCTCTTCTGTCCCTCTATTATACCCCAATCCTCCCTCCTCTGTCCCTCTATTATACCCCAATCCCCCCTCCTCTGTCCCTCTATTATACCCCAATCCCCCCTCTTCTGTCCCTCTATTATACCCCAATCCCCCCTCTTCTGTCCCTCTATTATACCCCAATCCCCCCTCCTCTGTCCCTCTATTATACCCCAATCCTCTCTCCTCTGTCCCTCTATTATACCCCAATCCTCTCTCCTCTGTCCCTCTATTATACCCCAATCCTCTCTCCTCTGTCCCTCTATTATACCCCAATCTCCCCTCCTCTGTCCCTCTATTATACCCCAATCTCCCCTCCTCTGTCCCTCTATTATACCCCAAACTCCCCTCCTCTGTCCCTCTATTATACCCCAAACTCCCCTCCTCTGTCCCTCTATTATACCCCAAACTCCCCTCCTCTGTCCCTCTATTATACCCCAATCCTCTCTCCTCTGTCCCTCTATTATACCCCAATCCTCTCTCCTCTGTCCCTCTATTATACCCCAATCTTCCCTCCTCTGTCCCTCTATTATACCCCAATCTCCCCTCCTCTGTCCCTCTATTATACCCCAATTCCCCCCTCTTCTGTCCCTCTATTATACCCCAATCTCCCCTCCTCTGTCCCTCTATTATACCCCAATCCCCCCTCCTCTGTCCCTCTATTATACCCCAATCCCCCCTCCTCTGTCCCTCTATTATACCCCAATCCCCCCTCCTCTGTCCCTCTATTATACCCCAATCCCCCCTCCTCTGTCCCTCTATTATACCCCAATCTTCCCTCCTCTGTCCCTCTATTATACCCCAATACTCCCTCCCCTCTCCCTCTATTATATACCCCCAATCCTCTATCCTCTGTCCCTCTATTATACCCCCAATCTTCCCTCCTGTCCCTCTTATACCCAAATTCTCCCCCCCCCCCTCTGTCCCTCTAGTATAGCCCAATCTCCCTCCCCCGTCCCTCTATTATACCCCAAATCTCCCTCCGCTGTCCCTTTATTATACCCCAATCTTCCCCCCCCTCCTGTCCCACTATTATACACCCAATATTCCCTCCCCTCTCCCTCTATTATATACCCACAATCCTCCCTCCTCTATCCCTCTATCATACCCCAATTCTCCCCCCCCCCCTCTGTCCCTCTATTATACCCCAACCCCCTCCCCCTCCGTCCTTCTATTATACCCCAAATCTTCCCCCCGCTGTCCGTGTCTTATACCCCATTCCTCCCCCCCCCCTCTGTCCCTCTATTATACCCCAATCCCCCCGCCAGTCCCTCAATTAAACACCAACCCCCTCCTCTGTCCCTCTATTATACCCCAATCTTCCCTCCTCTGTCCTTCTTATACCCCAATCTTCCCTCCTCTGTCCTTCTTATACCCCAATCTTCCCTCCTCTGTCCTTCTTATACCCCAATCTTCCCTCCTCTGTCCTTCTTATACCCCAATCCCCCCTCCTCCTGTCCCTCTATTATACCCCAATCTCCCCTCCTCTGTCCCTCTATTATACCCCAATCTCCCCTCCTCTGTCCCTCTATTATACCCCAATCTTCCCTCCTCTGTCCTTCTTATACCCCAATCCTCACCCTTTGTCCCTCTATTATATACCCACAATCCTCCCCCCCTCTGTCCCTCTATTATACCCCAATCCCCTCCCTGTCCGTCCTATTATACCCCAAATCTTCCCCCTCTGTCCCTCTATTATACCCCATTCCTACCCCCTCTGTCCTTCCTATTATACCCCAGTCCTCCCCCTGTCCTTATCCCTCTATAATAACGGAATCCTCCTCTTTCTTTATTGATGGTGGGGGTGGTTGGGTAGGAGGTTTGGTATGAGGGGTATTTCCAGGGTCGGGGATATTTATGACCGTCATTTCTGTCTCTTCCTCTCGCAGATGATGATGTCTGGCTTTGCAGTGTGTCTTGTGGTCTTCGGGGTGACATTGACTCTGGTGTCCCCGGTCATTCCAGATGTGGTTCATGGTAAGGATGGAATAATTGTTAAGCCCCAGGGAACTGGGGAAGATGGCAATGTGTATGCAGTTCAGGTCCATCCATCAGGTTAGGGATTTTCCAGGCTTGTACTTTATGCAGGGAATGTGTGTGTATATAGCTCTGAGCTCTGTGCAGTTTAATGTGAATGTATTTAGAGCAGACACAGATTGTAAGGACTGCACACAAAGTCCAGTGAAAGGTTGAACTGTTATCTTGTTGAGTTGCAGGTAAAACTGATAACAAATTGAACAACTGGAATTTACTAGCACTACTAGAGTGGCAGAACACTTGAAGTAACAGTTCAGACCCTGTTGTAGAAGCAAACACAGTAATACACTGACAGTACAGGTGAAGTAATGCTAGGGGTCAGGACAGCTGCTAAAGTGGTACCACTCGTCCTGTACGGGGTCTGGGCCAGCAGGGGGAGTCGGCGCTGTAGGGGAGGTGGGGGGGGGCTAATTACAGGAACAGATTTCCTGCATGGCCCTCTGCAGCACCTGAACCCCGGCTTATTATCCTCTCCTTCCGGTCCACTTTACCTGTTGCAGAGAGCCATACAGGGGATCGTTTACTGTAATCGCCTGCCTGCGGCACTGATCACCCCCCCAGTTCAGACCCTGTTGTAGAAGCAAACACAGTAACACTGACAGTACAGGTGCAATAATGCTAGTGGTCAGGACCGCTGCTAAAGCGGTACCACTGGTCCTCCTGTATGGGGCCTCGGCCAGCAGGGGGAACCAGATGTGGGCAGGGAGGGTGATTGGTGCTGCGGGGGGTGGGGCAATTACAGGAACCGATCCCATGCATGGCTCTCTACAGCACTTGAAACCCGACTTATTGTCCTTTCCTTCCAGCTGGCTTTCAGCTGCTGCAGAGAGCCATACAGCGATCCCTTACTGAATCGCCTGCCATAACCCCCCCTACCTACAATTTTTTTGGGCCCTCAAACCAAAGCAAAGTGGGACTGTGTAGGCAAAAAATAATAATCATGTGTAATAGTTTTTTTTTTTTAAAAAAAGCATAATTTTATTGTGAAAGTTTCCAAGAAAGACACAATTATGGTAAATCACAACATTATAAACAAGCTGGGTTAAAGACCCACAACCGTGAAAACACAAAGAAAGGAAGAAATTGTGACATAATGAAGAACTGGGATTCCTGATGTTTATATTCTGTCACCCATGCTTGGAGAGACTCTGGATGTGACAAACATCTGGATTCAAACGCGTTTCGGCTATATTTACCTGGTGCCTTTCTCAAGGACATCATCAATTACTTCATAGCTTATGCAGGAATGCCTGAATCGTAACAAAGGAACATCTTCTTTCCCCTCAGTCCCCAGATTTGCAGCAGGAACTCAAAAAATGGAGTGCAAATAACTTTTTGTCAGTTTGTTGTGTGCTGCGACTTGTTAAAGGATCCCCAAGGGGCTTACCATGAAGCATGTGAGAAATTTCCTCATCGAGCTCCACAGTCCATCAGCATGCCCAAGATTCTATGAAGAGCTTCAAGGTTCTGTCATCAGGACTCCCGGACGGCACTCATTCCTACCCTCGGGTGAGGGCCATTTCCCTCACCCGAGGGTAGGAATGAGCGCCGTCCGGGAGTCCTAATGACTGAATCTTGGGCATGCTGATGGACTGTGGAGCTCGATGAGGAAACTTCTCACATGCTTCATGGTAAGCCCCTTGGGGATCCTTTAACAAGTCGCAGAAAACTGACAAGTCATTTGCACTCCATATTTTTGAGTTCCTGCTGCAAGTCTAGGGACTGAGGGGGAAGAAGATGTTCCTTTGTTATGATTCAGGCATTCCTGCATAAGCTATGAAGTAATTGGTGATGTCCTTGAGAAAGGCACCAGTTGAATATAGCCGAAACGTGTCGGAATCCAGATGTTTTTATTGCATCCAGAGTCTCTCCAAGCATGGGTGACAGAATATAAACATCAGGAATCACCGTTCTTCATTATGTCACAATTTCCTTCTTTCTTTGTGTTTTCATGGTTGTTGGTCTTTAACCCAGCTTGCTTATAATGTGATTTACCATAAGACTAATTGAGTCTTTCTTGGAAACGTTCACAATAAAATTATGCTTTTTTTAAAAAAACTTACACACGATTATTAATTTTTGCCTACACAGTCCCACTTTGCTTTGAGGACCCAAAAAATTGTTGGTATACATTCATGGGGGATGATGGCAATTTTATGAAGTTTAGGCTACCTAGAGAATCGCATTTTCTCAGACTAACCCCCCTACCTTGGTATCTCCTCTTCCCCCCCCTGCTGCCTGGTCCCCTGCCAACTTCCATCCTCCCCTCTTACTCCAGCTACTGCAGGAACGGGTAGTTTCAGGATGGAGAGCGGGTGACTGGGCTGGTAAGTGGCATATTTACTGTCCTTTCCTAAATGAATACAATGGGTGATCAGTACTAATAACTCAATGTGGTCAGTTTATAATTGGACCATAGTAAACTGTGTCTGGTCTCGTTGTGGGGAGGAGGGAGGTGGCGTGCTAGTGTCACTGTGAGGAAGAGGTGGCGGCGTGCCTTTTGGTTCTCAGTTTGGGGATATGACATATGCAGGGGCAGACTGACCATTTGGGCACTGTCCGAGGGCCCAGGGTCAGTAGGGGGCCCCATGAGAGACTACACACTATGGAAAGAAGCCAGGAACTTCCATGCAGGCTTTGCTGCTATAAATATTTATTTTAAATGCCCACTCTATGAAGCTGAGCTGCAATTTGTAGGTGGGGTTTGATGTGGCTTGTGTGGACACAGGGGGCCCCATGATCTCCAATTGCCCAGGGGCCCCATGAGTTGTCAGTCCACCCCCAGACATATGTATGACCCAGGTAATGTATGTATGATCTCTCTCCCATCAGACCAGGGTGATCCCAGCGTTCGGATTCTCTTCTTGGAGCCATGGCCGAAGGAGCCCAGCGCGCCAAGCAATGTGACTGCAATGGAAGGAGTCTGCACACCCCACATGTGTGAGAACGGTGGAACCTGTATGGAGGTGGATGGAAATTATAGATGTCACTGTACAGCGGGATTCATCGGACCCAAGTGCCAAGGTGAAGGCAACTGAGAAACATTTGTGGTTCTTCTGCTTATAGTATTAAACCCAAAACCAAAAATGTAATTCATTGCAGCTTACCAATCAGATGTGGTGCCTGCATTTTTTTTTTTGGCTTTGCCTTCTGTATTCGCCTGGTGATCTGGCCGGTAACACAACTTCTGGATGAGGTGGCACAGCAGCATTGTCAGTCTGGGGTTAGATGTACTAACAGATTTAAATAAACTAAAACTGAAACCAAACTCCAGCTCACACTTTTTAATTTGTTACAGCAAGCCGTTTCTTTTTTTCCTTTTGGGATAATGGTTTTACAGAAAAGCTGATCATAGTAAGCACCCCGGTCTGTGTTTAAATGGTTTGTCTCATCCCTGTAAAATACATCTGGAAATGGTTTGTCTCATCCCTGTAAAATACATCTGGAAGAGAGCTTGTTCTTTTGAGAGACTTACTGGTCAGATCACCAGATGACAATGGAAGAGAGCCAAAAAAACTAATGCATGCATCACGTCTAAGAATTGGTAAGCTGCAATGTAAATCCTTTTTTGCTTTTGGGTTTTAATAAAATTCTAGGAAGGTTTACCTGTGGGGGGGGAACGAAATCCAGGAAGGTGAAGGAGCCCCCTTGTGGTTTATAGTGGGTAGGGGGAGCTGAGAACTCGGGTGCAGAGCTCCCCATATAACCCCACCACAACTGAAATATTATCCTAACCTACATCTGTTTTCTGCTGCTAAACTTCGAGGGGATGTATGGAGATTGTGTGTGTGTGTGTGTGTGGTCCAGGCCCCACCCTGTGACACCAAGCGAGGGGCTAATAAAGGATTGACTCTGTAAATATTAAATTCCTGGGAATTGAGTGTCTTTTCTATGGGAATGGGGGAGAGGGTTATTTCACGTGCTTGATTGGAGGATTGAAATGTGACCAATGTGTTTATATCTGTATAATGATATCTGTGCTTCAGCCAGGTATCCGTTCTATATACTTAAGCCCCGTACACACGCAACGATTATCGGCCGACCGATTGTCCGTCTTTTGTCCAGAGTTGTTTTGTTGGTTGGAATGTGCCTAGACTGCACACAAATTTTCTCACCCAACAAAAATCTACTTCAGAAGTGATGTCATGTGTTGGATTGCTTTCTTTGTGTTCTTTCTTCAATGAGCATGCCCAGACTTTCTCATCAGATTTTTCCCTGTCGAAATCTGTACTGACTGCACGAAAATCGGCCGTGTTTTGACGGCGGACAAAAATTTTATAGTCTGCACACCAGATTTTTTTCGGCCGAAAAGTCGGAGTTGGTTGTCGGAAGCATCATACTAACAAGACGAAAATCGGCAGATCGGACGTTGGACGAAAATTCCCTGCCAATTTTCGACGCGTGTGTACGAGGCTTTAGGCTGCATCTCCTGCTTTACTGCCCCTCATCAAAATGTAAGGGCATGCAAAATATAGAGACTATATAGTAGAGCAATGCACTACCTGCGTGATGGGTCTTATCGCAGCAGTCAGATGGAGTCTGGGAGTAATATGGGGATAACCTACAGACCTTCACATGGAATACGGGAATTGTCAGTGCTCCATGCATCCCACTAATACCAGCCAGGAGTTTGTTGAATGCGGTGTGTAGCATTGTACAATGTGTTCACGCTATGTAGCATTGTATGGTGTGTGGTGCCGTACGTTGTGGTGGATTGGCTGGTGTGGTGCCGTACATAGTGGTGGATTGTATGGTTTAGTGGTGGATTGGATGGTGTGGTGCCGTACATAGTGGTGGATTGTATGGTTTAGTGGTGGATTGGATGGTGTGGTGCCGTACATAGTGGTGGATTGGCTGGTGTGGTGCCGTACGTAGTGGTGGATTGTATGGTGCCGTACGGCATGTAGTTTGGAATGTTGAATGGAGTGTTCCATGCTGGGTCTCGTTGTTTAGAATTGTACAGTGTGGTGGGTGGGGTGGCATAGTGTAGTACAGTAGGACATGTAGTGTGGTGAAATAAACAAAACTAGAACATAAACATATAAATGGGTACTAACATTTATAGGTAAAGTTGATCCAGGGAATATCTGATTTCATTTTTTCCCCTGCTGTAGCAAGTTGGATCATGCTTTGCTGTGTGTGTGTGTGTGTGTGTGTGTGTGTGTGTGTGTGTGTGTTTTTGCCTTCCTCTGGATCCACTGTGGGTATAGGATTGTGTATATGGGGTTGTATGGTTGTGTTTTTTTACTAGATGTCATTTTTCAACCTGACTTATGGTGTGTTAAATACTGTGCAGCATTGTATAGCGTCAAATACAAACAGTGCAGCACTTGAGTGAATTGGTTGATAAACCAATAATGACCAAAATTTCTTTTGACACATTGCTAAGGGACTAAATATGTGACTCCAGAAATGAAGAAACCACTAAAAAGTCCAAAAGTAGGAAGGTTGCAAATGGTTAATCAGGATAAGTCCCACATGCCATGATGGAAGTTGGAAATCACAGGATAGACCAGGTGTCTCCAATCAAACTCATGCTGCGCTTACCGAAACATGTAACACCCCCCCCCCCTAGTAAGAGTGGTCTAAATGCACTTTATTTGCCTGGCACATGATGATGTCATATATGGCAAAATCTGTAGGGCGGAGCCACGCTCACGCTGCCACTCATGCGCGATCGATTATTGCTCTTTTTGGTTTGTGGTGGAAGTTCGGAATCTGGTGTGTTTGCAGATCATCTATCCATGTAAGTGTATTTTTTTTTTTTCATTAAATTGATCTTCTACAATCTCACTGTGGAGAATCCTTTCATTTCATGCCCCTCACTAGGGACTTTAACCCTGTCTGGGATCCTTGATCATAGCGAGTTTATACCAGTTACTGAGCCTTCAGTGTGCCATATTCCCTGTGGTGTTTTGTTACCTTTGAGATTGTGGATGGTTCCGTAACCCAGGATGCGTGTTATGATATTGTAAATAAAGTTATTTAGACCACGCTTATTAACGGGGTCACAGGTTTCGGTAAGGTTGGTGACCTCTTGTCTGTCCTATAATTTCCAGCTTCCATCAAGGGCATGTGGGATTATTTTCCTGATTAACCATTTGCAACCTTCCTACTTTTGGACCTTTTTTTTACTATTTGACAGGATACAAAAAAGAGGAATTAGTATATAACAACCATAGCTATGTATGAATACAACATCTGGTACACAAATAGCAAGTGAAATTCACGTTACATATGAAGTATTGAAACTGAACAAATATGGCAAATGAAATAAGACAATGACACTGTACTTTCCAATCATTTAGAGCCAGGTTAGTAAATGTATAAGCCCACATAATATACAAAATTTTATGTTTAAAAGATCTATACAATAGGTGTATACAATATACCTCAAGTGTTGGTGATAGTAAGGGGCGAGGAGCTCCAAATGTCCCCTACACCTTGTTTTGTTTTGTGTGGGCAACCCCTATGCTCCAAAGTTAGTTTTTCATAAGGGAGTATCTGGTTCACCATCTGTATCCTCTGATGAAGACTGGGGAACAGACTGGTTCAATTTAAGTACGATGGCTTTACGGGCCGGAAATAATGCTTCCCAAAGTAAAATTCTGGTGTATCTAGGCCAGGGGTGTCAAACTCAATTTCATCGCGGGCCGCATCAGCATTATGGTTGCCCTCAAAGGGCCGGTTATATCTGTAAGATGTCCAAAGCACCCCACGCCCCCTTACATCCTTACATGAGCTGTTAAGAGCCGCCCCCCCCCCCCCCACACCATCTGAAGTCAAGAGTCACCCCCCCTTCCTTGCATCACAATGCACACCCTTACCTTGTGCTACTGCAAGAAAGAAGATGCGGATGGATCTGGGAAGAAGTGCAGGGTCTGGAGGAGGGCTGGAGTCCACTTCCCAAGTCTGCTGAATGCTGAGACAGGGGAGGCAGAGGCAAGGTGGTGTTGCGGCTGCACAGAGAGGTGCAGGATCTGTAGGAGGAGCTCTGCCCTCCTCTCTCCTGCAGACTGCTAAGAAGGGGGGGGGGGCAAAAATGAACCTTTCTGCAGCTGCAGAGAGGAGTGTAGGATCTGGCAAAGGAGTTCTGTA
Organism: Pelophylax lessonae; assembly: GCF_965119305.1. NCBI lineage: Eukaryota > Metazoa > Chordata > Amphibia > Anura > Ranidae > Pelophylax > Pelophylax lessonae. The sequence continues at coordinate 202,604,511 of NC_138777.1, read as the reverse complement.
ATCTCTGCTGCCGACTACAGAGACAAGGTAGGGGCAGTGACAAGGGGGTGCTGCAGGAGTGGCGCGAGGGCCACATGAAATGGCCTGGGGGGGGCCGCATTCGGCCCGCGGGCCTTGTGTTTGATAACTGTGATCTGGGCCATTGTTCCTCATCCAATTTACCTAGCAGAGAAACCCGTGGGGTACATGGCACCAGGACAGAATGTTACAGTAATGCGGTCACTTGCTGCCAATATTGATCTATCACAGGACATGGCCACATCACGTGAGCAAAATTTGCCCGTTGGTAGGTACATCTCGTGCACGCAGAAGTTGGTGTACGATGCATGGCATGTAACCGTACTGGAATAGATGGGACTGATGGAACATCTAGAGTTTGAATAAGTTTATTGTTAATTGCCAGTGAGACCAATAAATGGGAAGAGTTTGCCTCATCCCAGTCTTCGTCTGATAAATTGGGTAAAAGGTCTTGCCACTGAACACGAACCGCCACGTGATTTTTTTATTGGTTGAGGTGGATAATAAGTGAGAATATACAGTGGAACTTCTGGACTTTTTAGTTGTTCTCCATTTCTGCAGCCACATATTTTATTTATTTTGCCTCTTAGTATTGTCATTTTAAAATTTTGGTAATTTATCAACCAATTCACGTAAGTGCTGCACTGCTTGTATATGAATTTATATAATGTCTTGTGTCTTGACTATCAGCTATTCGCAGACATTGCATAGCATTGTATAGAACAATGTGTTCCTTGCTGTGTGATGTAGTATAGTACAGTGTGTTCCTTGCTGTCTGGTGTAGTATAGTACAGTGTGTTCCTTGCTGTGTGGTGTAGTATAGTACAGTGTGTGTTCCTTGCTGTCTGGTGTAGTATAGTACAGTGTGTTCCTTGCTGTGTGGTGTAGTATAGTAGTGTGTTCCTTGCTGTCTGGTGTAGTATAGTACAGTGTGTTCCTTGCTGTCTGGTGTAGTATAGTACAGTGTGTGTTCCTTGCTGTCTGGTGTAGTATAGTGCAGTGTGTTCCTTGCTGTCTGGTGTAGTATAGTACAGTGTGTGTTCCTTGCTGTCTGGTGTAGTATAGTACAGTGTGTGTTCCTTGCTGTCTGGTGTAGTGTAGTACAGTGTATGTTCCTTGCTGTCTGGTGTAGTATAGTACAGTGTGTTCCTTGCTGTCTGGTGTAGTATAGTACAGTGTGTTCCTTGCTGTCTGGTGTAGTATAGTACAGTGTGTGTTCCTTGCTGTCTGGTGTAGTATAGTACAGTGTGTTCCTTGCTGTGTGGTGTAGTATAGTACAGTGTGTGTTCCTTGCTGTGTGGTGTAGTATAGTACAGTGTGTTCCTTACTGTCTGGTGTAGTATAGTACAGTGTGTGTTCCTTGCTGTGTGGTGTAGTATAGTACAGTGTGTTCTTTACTGTCTGGTGTACTATAGTACAGTGTGTTCCTTGCTGTCTGGTGTAGTATAGTACAGTGTGTTCCTTGCTGTCTGGTGTAGTATAGTACAGTGTGTGTTCCTTGCTGTGTGGTGTAGTATAGTACAGTGTGTTCCTTACTGTCTGGTGTAGTATAGTACAGTGTGTTCCTTGCTGTCTGGTGGAGTATAGTACAGTGTGTTCTTTCTGTCTGGTGGAGTATAGTACAGTGTGTTCCTTGCTGTCTGGTGGAGTATAGTACAGTGTGTTCCTTGCTGTCTGGTGTAATATAGTACAGTGTGTTCCTTACAGTGTCGTGTTCCATGTTGTCTTCTCTTTCCTCCAGACATGAGGTTGGAGTTGGTCTGTGACAGTCAGTGTATGAGGCTTCAGGTTCCGAAGGCTGTCCTCACTGATCTGAATGTGAATGTCTCCAACCTTTATACATCCAATAAGCAGTGCGCAGCGGAGGAGTCTCTTCTTTATGTCTCCATCACACTGACACACCAGAATCACACGCAGTGTGGGACAGAGGTTAAGGTAGGTGGTTTGAAAGCTATTGTGGGGAGATTATATTAGAGCGAGGTGGTCAGACCTTCATCTGGCTGTACTGGGCCTGTTTGATCTAGCCTAGGCTGATGACTTTTTCTGTTCCTCCAAATAAGTGGTCAGGTGTGACCACATTCATTTTCTGTGGTCAGATTTGTATCCAGCCCTATTAATGTCCAGCCTTAATAGAAATTGAGAGATGTAACTGATTTTCTGTACATAGACTGCTCTGTCTTGGCCGGTACAGAAGCCTTGACAGTCTGACCCTAACCTAAACTGGATGCCCACATGGTCTGCTGCCCTTCATCTGACCTCAAATGGCTCCATTTTATGGTGATGATCGAACTGTGAAATTGATCTTTGAGGATTTGCACACAGACTATTGTAATGTGCAGAGAATGGCACTGGTCACCAATCCTAAAATCCCATAAAATGGGAACATTGTGCATACTCATGCATTGGTGAGCGCCTCAATGTTCATAAACCTCAATCACAGTACATATTGGCCAGGAACCTTTCTTCCAGTAGCCAGTGGTTCACCTGTGTGGTTTGGGACAATCTAAATGTTGTTCCTGTGGGGAGGGGCTCCAAGCACAGTGGTCAGGTTATATCATACAGGGTATTTGGTGATCTCACCATGTGGGGACCTCCTCTTTGTACGCTTCACCTGAGATGTCTCTTCTTTGCCAGGTTAATGGAACTCACCTCATCTACTCCAATGAACTCAGCACAGGGATCACATCACAGCAGCCAGAGATGCTCAGAAATTCCATATCCCGAACTGCCGATGTCCGGATCGCATTCTACTGTGTGTACCACTATGATCGAGTTGTGTCGCTGCCCTACCCTTTGCTCACCAGTGCCTCGTACGTATTGTCTGGGGTGGCCAGTGCTCCAAATGGGGTCCTGGGTCACCAAGTGTGGTGATGAGGCTTCTAGGGACATTGACTGCAATGGGGAGGTGTAACCCTAAATATAGACATGAGATGATGATGATCTCATGGTGTATGGACGAATGTCATGCAATCTGAACTAAGCATTGGACAGGACATTGTAGGCTTGTGGTCATAGTTAATTAAATGTTAACCTTACAGACAACTGGGGTGCTGACAGGCCATCTTGGTCCTTAAAGACCATCATCTGAGGTCCTCAGACCCTTAGGAACCACACAGACAATGTTACTACAATTCACCACGAGGGAGGAAGCAGTCCTTGCATACTGAGACTCCTAATAGGCTTGGAACCATTGTGGGTGTGTGGTCGTTTTTTTTTTTTTTTTGGTTTGTTTTTATAAAGAAAAGTGTGAATGTGTTTTTTAATTCTTCATAAGATTTAAAATAAGCTGCATGTATATGCTAAATGCTATGGCCTGTGCTTGTGGCACACCCTAGGGACTTTATGGAACCTGTGCAGCATAAATGTAGAATTTGGAGAATCTGAAATTAAGGTGATGGACGTTTGTTGGTGTCGGAGATCTAACTCGAACCGGGTGGTCCATATAATCTATGGCCCTCAGGTGGTAAAACCTCCCTTCAGCAGAGGAGGTAACTTCTCTAGTGGTGAATTTAGTCAAGGGGTAAAAGTATGTCCCACATCCATAGTTAATACTAGATAAAAACCCCATGTATCCTTAACCCAGAAACTAGGAAATAATACTGTAAAATTACATACCGATTCATCCGAGGGACGGGGTACCTCCACAACTGGTATCCATCCGTACCTCTTTAAATTGAGAACAATGAAAATAAACCTTGTAATTCATCCAGGACTGGTTCTGAACAAGGTGACTACTGGAGGGGGAGAGGGGTGGATCCGCTTTACATTCTTTGCTCAGAAGTTGGTCTTTGTCTGCAGATGTGAACTTGGCTGCAGCCTGTATGGGGTAAAAGCCGACTCCTTATTTTTTCTTCCTATGGATCATGAGAACATTGCTTTCCAATATCTCACCATAGATTTGTGTAGTTGTCACGTTGGTCCTCTCTTCCTTTCAGGCTGGTGACCTTTGTGGTAAAGGAAGGAAACTTCAATGTTAGCATGACCCTTCACCCCTCAGAAGATTTCTTGGATCCTTATGATCGCCCACCAATCATCCCACTTACTGGCAGACTCTACATCCAGCTGCAGATCCTCGGACCCGATCCTCAAGACTTTTTTACACTGAGATTGGATGAGTGCTGGGCCACGCCAGGGCCAAATTTTGTTGATGAGATAAGACACCTAATCATCTCCAGTGGGTGAGCAGTATAGAGGTGGTCCTGATTCTGGGAACTGTTGGTAGGAATCACAGTAAGGGTAGATGGATCTAGGAGGGGAGGATTACAATAAGGGTAGGTGAGTCTGGGATGAGGGGGATCCCACTAGTGGTAGATGGGTCTTGGAGGGGGGGTAGAGGAATCCCCACTAGGGGTAAATGGTTCTAGGAGGTGGGGAACCCCACTATGGGTAGGTGGGTCATTAAGGGATGGATCATACTGGAAGGGGGACCACACGAGGGCAAGGGGGATGTCTGGGAGATGGATCAAACTAGGGCTCTATGTGCAGTAACCCATTGATCTGGTTTGGTTTCTTTAGACTATTGGCTTTGGAATAACTGAGCATCTTCTTTGCAGAACTGCCAATGACTCCACAGTGGCCATGTTGGAGTCTGGGAACCAATCGCTGTGCCGCTTCTCCCTGCAGATGTTCCACTTTGTGAAATTCCCAGAATTTTACCTGCACTGCCGAGTCTGGCTGCACCAGCCCAATGCCAGCCATTGCTGCAATCAGGTGAGACTCCTTTTTTAGTAAGTGTCGAGTGGGGCATGCCAATGTATTGTGTATTTTTAATTAAAAACAAAGAGAATAACGTTGGAAAACTTGGATTTAGACTTCTATGTCTAGAGATTGTCCAGCCTTTCATCTGATTTTGGAATATTCTGCCTCGTTCCAGACTAAAACCAGCAATGGTCGACATCCCCGAGACTTGAGTGACCCATACAGGAAGGTGGTGTCATGCGGTCCCATCAGACTCAGCCGGAGCTTGGTGTCCAGTGTTGAGAAGCCGGAATCAGGTAATATATCTGCAGACTGTCAGGTAATATATCTGCAGACTGTCTAACAGCAGAGGTGTGATGTGATTGGCAGAGGACCCCTCCTTGTGGACAGGAATGCTGTTCTGTGTGGGTGGGACATAGTTGGGGCCTGCTGGGAGCATTTAATGGCTTCCTCTCTTGTAGAAATGGTTCCTTGGGGGCCTTCCTCTCTTGTAGATATGGTTCCGGGGGGGGGGGGGGCTTCCTCTCTTGTAGATATGGTTCCGGGGGGGGGGGGGCTTCCTCTCTTGTAGATATGGTTCCGGGGGGGGGGGGGGCTTCCTCTCTTGTAGATATGGTTCCGGGGGGGGGCTTCCTCTCTTGTAGATATGGTTCCGGGGGGGGGGCTTCCTCTCTTGTAGATATGGTTCCGGGGGGGGGGCTTCCTCTCTTGTAGATATGGTTCCTTGGGGGGGGGGGGCGCTTCCTCTCTTGTAGATATGGTTCCTTGGGGGGGGGGGGGGGGCGGTGGGGTGCAGAGAAATGTTTTTCCTTTACGTGTATTTTCCTCTTTCCAGGTCTGAGTCCTTTCCTCCTCCCAGCATCCTCTGCAGCTGCAGCCATTCTCCTCCTGCTGGGTTTGGTCACTGTTGCCAAGATTCTGAAGAAAAGAGCGAAACTAGGAGACCCTCCCCGATCTGTACAATTCCTCCAACTTCGTAAATAAAATACACTACATTGGATCTTTGCTTGTCTTATCTGTATGAAGGGATAGCTTCCTGCCTATCCATTATGCCCCCTCCAGGGGATTACACATACACTGTTCTTTGCTGTGGATTTTGAAGGTGACCTCCCACATCCCCCTTCCTATACTGGGTAAACTGAGATTGTGTTTGGGGGTATCGCCTATCTGCCACACAACCATCAGAGCACACCAGACTGAGATTTATATCTGCCTATGTGTGACCAAACAGTCAGCAGTGATGGCGACCCTTGGCACCCCAGATGTTTTGGAACTACATTTCCCATGATGCTCATGCTCTCTGCAGTATAGTTGAGCATCATAGGAAATGGGAGTTCCAAAACATCTGGGGTGCCAAGGTTCGCCATCAACTGCTCTAGTGTGTCATCCTCTAGTGGTAGTTGGTGGTAAGGGACTAAATGAGTGTTTTATACTAACTCTAGTATTACCAGGCCAAACCTGTATCCACTAATGAGCATTGTGTGTGGTTGATGATGCCTGCGTGCCAGTCGAATGTACTGGCCAGAAGAATAAGGCAAAGATCATTGGGTAAGGAAGGGGTATTGTATAGAAGAGGTGCCTTCAAAGCTGTACTTGAATGACCTTGCCGATGATGATGTAGAAGTCGCATTCAATATTTTTTCATGTAGAAGTCGCATTCAATATTCATGTAGAATTTTCGGTGAAGGGCTGTGTGACCATCTCCCTTTACTTCTGCTGTGCTGCCAGATTTCCAACACTAGAGGGCACCTCTGCCACATCCAGTGTATGAAACTCCCAAAAATGAAACTCTTTACTTCCCTTCTGCTTGGTTAAAACAAAATGCTCCTAATGTTCTGTTTGCGTGAAAAAGATACTGCCGGAGCTGATAACTTCCCCCTGCTCTCTGCCTGTATTGCACTTTTTATCAACCACATTGTTCCCAAGTCTCTACTGTAGTCAACAAATCAACCACCGCTATACTCTGCAGAGGGGGAGGTGTCCTGTAGTCCTCTCCTAGGGTGACAACACTCTAGGACTGGAAGTGTGTATCACCAGGTGACAATGTATAAAAATATAATTACAACATCTAAGAATGAATAAGCTGCAACAAGCCCAAAACGTGAGGGGGATGTGGTCTGGAGATGGAGGCGTTTCCCATCCTGCTCCTGTGAATTTGACCCTCCCCCCCCCCCCCCCCAATGCATTAGAACAGTGGTCCTCAACTCTGGTCCTCGGGGCCCACTAACAGGCCAGGTTTTAAGTATTACCTTGGGGAGATGCAGACTAGAATACTGCAATCACTGAGCAGCAAATGATATCACCTGGGATGTATTTCAGTTATCTTGCAAACCTGGCCTGTTAGTGTGCCCTGAGGACCAGGGTTGAGGACCACTGCATTAGAACATTGATCTCCAAACTGTGACCCGTGGGCCAGATGTGGCCCTTTGCTTCCCTTAGCCAGCTCTTGGGGCACTGTACCTCCCACTGGCCCCAGTAATGGGGCACTTTTCCTCACCCTACTGTGCACTGGCATTATGTAATGTTATTTTTTACCCCTGCTGACCACCAAGCCTGAGGCATTTTCTACTCCCACTAGCCACAAGCTGGCCTTCAAGTGGGGGGGACCATAAATTGGCTCTTTGCTTAGAAAGTTTGTAGACCCCTGCATTAGAAAATCAAGAGAAAAAATGTAATGTCGGTTACCTGGGAATACCTGATCAGCTTCACGACCTCCAGATTAACCAATACCTCACTGTAGAACAAGGAGCAACAACTGTCTCCATGTTCCACAACAACAAGACATTCCAAGATGGTAAATGGTTCTCATTCCTCCAATGTGGCAACTGGCAGGATCCTGAGGAACTCTGGATGATCTTGCATCTACAGGCAGCTGACTACTTGCTCTGTTCTTGGCCTGCCAACCAGCTCACAAAGATCCTACTACGGCTTTGTTGCAGCCTTCCCAAGCCCACAACTCCTAGATTGCCAAAGTAAAACAAGATGTCTGTTCCAATAACCAAACTGAATAACACTTACAGAACCGCATCAAAGAGTGACAAAACCTGAACAAGCTCTGAAAACGGCAATCTTCCATTTTTATTCAACAACCAGATAATTGAGATAAGAATGTGATTTCCCCCTGCCCCAATTAGGGGTTGCCTGAGTCCATTGACTCTAAGGAGATGGGTGTTGGGCGCTAATTACTGGAAGGAATATCCACCAAAAAGACACAAAGATGACCGATAGGTGCTTTTTAGGACTGTCCAAGTGGCCAACATTCAGGGCAGCACTGGCGTTTAAACTCAAGAAATCCCGCTGGCAACAATAGAAAACAAGCGCCACTGTAGTAAGCCAAAAATGTATTGCACAACAAAACAATGTAGTAACTTGCATTAAGATTAGCCTCAATCCATATTCCATGATGTTTCCTAGCGTCTAGTCCACACTATTCCGGCCGTCGTACGTCTGAAGAAGGAGCCGAGTATGCATGCTCCGAAACGCGTTACGTCACTTCCGGTTAGTCTGCGTTCCATTGCGGCTTCCGTTGTAACCAGCTCCGTGGACCAGCTTCCTAGAGCGTCACTTCCGGGCTGCAGGATGGCCGGAATAGTGTGGACTAGACGCTAGGAAACATCGTGGAATATGGATTGATGCTAATCTTAATGTAAGTTGCTACATCGTTTTGTTGTGCAGTAAATTTTTGGCTTACTACAGTGGCACCTGTTCTTTTCTATTGAGTCCATTGACTCTGGTGGGTGATTTTAAAGAACTTGGTTTATGCCATATTCAACTGCTTACCTAGGGAACCTGCTGAACATTCAAAATGAATTTGTTTCATTACTCTTATCTATCCAGATCTACAGATGTTCATGTAGAGTAGATCCTAAACATCAAAATACCCCAACATCTGATTTTACAAAGACCTTTCCAAATTATCTCTACCGATGTGACGCCCGATGGTGCTCTTTTGGAAAAGATAAGGGAGGCCAACACCACCTACAAATGGGGTTTTCTGCTACATCGCATTGTTAATAAAAATAGCTAATCCTTCACATTACATTTTCCGACAGGTGCCTGAATGGTTTGGTCCTGGTTCCAGGTTAACTGCAATTCACCCCTGAAGGGGGCCTGATCTTGGATTCAGCTCAGACGCCAACTAAAGCCCCGTACGCACGCAACGAATTTCCGCCGACCGGTTGTCCGCCTTTTGTCCACAGTGCCAGTCTGTTGGTTGGAATGTGCTCTAGACTGCACACAAATTTTCCCGTACGACAGAATTCTACTTCAGAAGTGATGTCATGTGTTGGATTGCTTTCTATGCGTTTTCATCTCTGAGCATGCCCAGTCTTGCTCATAAGATTTTTTCCCCATCGAAATCTGTACTAATGAGACGAAAATCGGATGTGTTTTGATGGTCGACAAAAATTATATAGCCTGCACACCAGGATTTTTTCGGCCGCAAAGTCAGTCGGTTGTCGGAAGCACCATACTAACAAGCCGAAAATCGGCAGATCGGTCGTCGGACGAAATTTCCCGGCCGAATTTCTACTCGTGTGTACGGGGCTTTAGGAAAATATGCTGAGATTGATCAAATGCTCGTCACCCCTCTATCATAAAGCCTACACAGAGCTCTTTAGCTTTCAAAGCTACATCCTGTATTTATGATCACCACACCTGTAAACAATGAAGATCCACCACTTGGACCAATGAGACTCCTCTGGCCAAAAGTTATTTCAATCATCTTTGGAACCAAGGCTGATTTCTCTTACTGAATTGTATCCAGATCACATACTGGATATGTTTCTTATTTTTCTCTGCACCATTAGTACAGTCCACAAATGGTGCATGCATGCCTAACGCCATTCTTGGTGCCAGATGGCCTATTTTTAAAGAGCAGAACTGAAGTTGTTGGTTGCTGGATGGTCTTCATCTGCAAAGCCCCGTACACACCGATTGTCGGCCGACCGTTCGGCCGTCTTTTGTCCGCCGCTGTCGTATAGGTTGAAAAGTGCTAAAGACTGCACACAAATTTTGTCGGCCAACAACAACCGACTGCAGAAGTGATGTAATGTGATGGTTAACTTTCCGTGTGTTTTTTCTTCTCTGAGCATGCCCAGTCTTGCTCATCTGCTTTTTGTCGGCCGAAATCTGTACTGACTGATGAACAATCGGCCGTTTTTTGTTGGCCTACAAAAATTTTATAGCCTGCACACCAGATTTTGTTCGGCCGAAAAGTCGCAGTCGGTTGTCGGAAGCATCATACTAACAAGCCGACAATCGGACGTTGGCCGAATATTTACGGCCGACAATCGGTACGTGTGTACGGGCCTTTACCCTGTAACTTGAACCTGAACTTGTTCTTGAGGTCAGCCAATCCACTGCTGACCTCAGCTTGTTCCTGGTCACAACTTGTCTCTGCTGATGCCTTGTATGACCTGCGCTAGTTCCTCACCACGACTGGTCTATGTTGAATCCAATTGTGACATTGGCTTTTTCCTGACCACATCTTGCCTTGTGACTCCTGGTGTGACCTCCATTACGCCCTGTTCACCGCTTGTCTCTGCAGATTCCCAGTATGACCGCCTGCTAGTTTGACCATGGCTGTCTTGTGACTCCTAGTGTGACTTCTGTTTGGTCCTGACCACAGCTTGTCTCTCCTGGTATGACGTCCGCTAGTTTTCCACCATGCCTTGTCTTCTGACTCCTGGTGTGACTTCCACTAATTCTGACCACAGCTTGCCTCTTGTAATTCCTGGTGTGACCTCCGCTAGTTTCTGACTTTTTTTTTTCTTTTTTTGTCCTCGTCGGACTCCTGATGTGTCAAGTTCTGACCAAAATTCTGCCTTCTGTCTTCCCAGTTGCCAATCACTGCCTGTCTCAGACAACACTTTTATCCTACCGAGTCTTCCAGTGTTTCTGCCAGCTGCCTTCCAGTCTGCTTCTCGGAGTATGTTGACTTCTGTGTCCCTGCACCTCCATGATATTATTAGTCTGCACAAGCACCTCGCAGTCAAGCCTTTTAATGTTCGCTCCTGTGGACTTCGCTCTTGGCACCTGTGGCCCCCTAATCCCCTGTGCTCCACTTCAGGAGTGTTTGGACCAGAGATGAAAGGGAAGTCATCCTTGTCATCTGAGCCTCTAAGCAGCAACTGTTGGCAGATTGGTGTCAGTGTGTGGAAGTTGTTGTATCTGCCATTAGCAGGGGCAGATCTCGCTGCTAGCAATGGAGGTGGGTGGGGGGGCTGTAATTTCCTAGCAGACTAGTTGGCTGACAAACTGCAGGTGGTGGCGACTCCATGACAATACCCCCCCCCCCCCCCCTGCCAATATCCCTAACCCTATTGCCCGGGGGATGTTGTCCAGGGGGGATATTATCCAGGGGGATGTTGTTGCTGGGGCATTATGTCCAGGGGGATATTGTCCTGATACCGGTGGTGGCATTTACCCTGAAGCATGTATATTGGCAGTGGGTAAGGTGACTGCACAAGGTGTCCAGTTCACAGGATATCTTGGTGAATTTGAGGCCTGGGGAACAATTTAGCTGCTACGCAATTCTTGGAATGCACCAGATTGTTTGCAAGATTTGCACCTGCCTATGTGTGCCCAGCCAAATTTTGTGTGAGTCTTCCTCTAGTGGTGCCTGGTAGTGTTGCAGGCAGTGATCACTGTTTCACAGCTTTGTTTTACCTTCCGAAAGCAACCTCATCTCTCCTTCCCCCAAACAAGAATCTTGCTCTGGTAAGCAAGTTGCTGTGTGTGTGGTTTGCTGACATCGGGTAACAAGGGCAGGATATTTGTGTGTGTGTTTTGTGTCTGGATTGGGGAACTTTGGTTCTTGTGATCATGTTACTGAAATTGGTAATATTACAAGGTCTGATCACACCCCGATAGCTGAAACCTTAAAGAGAATGTAAACCCAACATTACATATTCCTGATATGTAGCTGCTGTACCATGTACTTGTATGAATCTTTGTATTGCTTCCTTTGTGTGAAATCACTGGTGTTCCCGCTCGTCCCTCCTTCTTGCCTTTTAAAAAACTGACAACATTAAGCATGAGAGCAAAGCTTGGTCAGTTTTCTAGCTCTTCTCCAATGATCAGACTTCTGCTCACAAGCCCACCCTGCACAGCCATTCACTGGGAAGTTCAGTGTACTTCTGTTTTTCCTCCCCCAGCTCTCTGTTCTCAGCTGCATAAGGATCTTAGAGGGTATGTGATCATGTAAAACGGAGGAGAAAATGGTATTTATATTTGGGTGTTTTTTTTTTTTTTTTTTTTTTTTTTTTTTATTTCTATACACCAATGTTTTGTCATTTATAGTTTAACCCTTTAGCGCCAGCATCTCCCAGCCCTTTAAGAGATTTCAGATGTTGGGAAGTCGAGGATGGCACTGTGATTGGGTGTCATATGATTGGAAAGCTCCTGATCGCAAGTATGCATCAGGAGCTTACCAATCCTGGCTGGCTACCCTGCTGGGAGCATGCACGGAGTGCGCTCTCAGCAGGGTACGTAGTTTACACAGGGCCATTCTGCGTTAAAGCCCACCCGCTGAGAGGCTGCATGTGTGTTCTTTCGCCATCAAGGAGTTAAGCCCCGTACACACGCACCGATTGTTGGCCGTAAATTTTCGGACAACGTCCGATCGGCCGATTGTCGGCTTGTTAATATGATGCTTCTGACAACCAACTGCGACTTTTCGGCCGAACAAAATTTGGTGTGCATGCTATAAAATTTTTGTTGGCCGTCACCAGAACGGCCGATTGTTCGTCAGTCAGTACAGATTTCGGCTGACAAAAGTCAGATGAGCAAGACTGGGCATGCTCAGAGAAGAAAAAACACACAAAGTAGACCAGAACATGACATCACTTCTGCAGTTGGTTTTTGTTGGCCGACAAAATTCGTGTGCAGTCTTGAGCACATTTCAACCAACACTGGACAAAAGACGGCCGATCGGTCGGCCAACAATCGGTGCGTGTGTACGAGGCTTAAAACTGAATGGGTTGTTTTACAAGGTGTGGGTTTACATATACTTTATCCTTAGATACAAATGATACTCCTTACACTGGCCAATGGAACTCTGAACCGAAAAACTCAACCTTAAAGAGGAAGTAAACCCTCCTCTGACACTTTTACCTATAGGTAAGCCTATGATAAGGCTTACCTATAGGTACTGTAAATATCTCCTAAACATGTACCGTTTAGGAGATATTTACTTTGCATGCAGCCAGTGACATCACTTGCGCATGCGCTCTGAAGGAACGGCCGCTCGTGCCGTTCCTTCAGAGCCCCGTGCCGTTACCGTCGGCTCCCGTGCGCGTGCGTGGGAATGACCGTCATCGCGGCTCCAGCCAATCAGAAGGCCGGATGCCGCAAACCCGGAAGAAGGGTGACAGAACATGTCGCCCATGGACAGGTAAGCGGTCGGCACTGTGGGGGCTTCGTTCTTGGGTAAGTATTTCATAATGAGCTAGTATGCGATGCATACTAGCTCATTATGTGTTTTTTTTCTTTCAGGTGTTAGTTTTAAAAAAAAAAAAATCGGGAGGTTTACAACCTCATTAATTTCTTCATCTGCAAATATTCCTTTTTATATTACTTATGCCTCATTTTTAGATTGCAAGCTCTCAGGACCATCCTGATTTTATTGTAACTGTACTGTCTCCCTTTATATTGTACAGTCTGCTGGCGCTATATAAATCCTGTATTAGATCAAGAACAATAATGAAGTCTGCTGGAAGATACCAAAGTTTTGGTGCATGTGTCCAGATAGTTGGAGGTGTATTTCTTCACAGAGCCCACTCCGGATAGTGATCCTATGGTTTTGTGAGAAGCCCCAATTCCATATATGGGAGGAGTGCTGGCCAAGCATGACTCCAGAGGACAGATAATTTTCCAGCACATCATTGGAGGCATTCAGAGACTGGAACTTGAAGATAAAAACCAAACTAGATAAAAACACTCTGAAAGTAAGCTAACTTCAATAGGAACCCAACTTAACCCTCTGCTTCTACCAAGCAAAGGCAGCCTCACTCCGTGCCGCAGAACTTGCTACAAAACAGCGACCAATGTGGCTGCCTGCTAGAGTGCTGAAAGACCAATGTGCCCGGTCTGATCTCCCACATGTAACCACCGCTCATAGTGAAGGGAAATAGACATTACTGATGTAGCATCTTACTGCGTATGATCTGTCAAAGAAAAGCAAATTCCTTTCCCCCACTGAAAACAATGACCACTCAACTTACCCAACTTTACTCTAAACTTTCCAAATTAAATCATCATTTCAAAGCTGAGTTCCAGCCGTTTTGTGTTTTATTAATCACTTTTGGACCGCAAGGTTTTACCCCCTTAATGACCAGGCCGTTTTTTGCGATTCGGCACTGTTACTTTAACTGACAATTGCACGGTCCTGCGACGCTGTACCCAAATAAAATTGATGTCATTTTTTTCCCACAAGTACAGCAAATAGAGCTTTCTTTTATATTTAATCACCTGTGCGTTTTTTTGCACTATTATCAAAAAAAAGCGACCATTCTGGAAAAAAACCCACAATATTTTTCACATCCTGCTATATAACCTTCCCAATAAAAAAAAAAAAATGTAAAAATCGAATTTTTGCTTTCATCATTTTTGGGGCCATTTTGTATTCTGCCACATTTTTTGGTAAAAAAAATTCCAATAAGCGAATGGTTTGCGCAAAAGTTATTGCGTCTACAAACTATGGGAGAGATTTGTCATTTTAATTTTTTTACTAGTAATGGTGGCGATCAGCGATTTTTAGCGGGACTGCAACATTGCAGCGGACAGATCAGACCCCTAACTGACATTTTTGACACTTTTGGGGGGACCAGTGACATTACTACAGTAATCAGTGCTAAAAATATGCACTGTTCCTGTAATGACACTGCCAGGGAAGGGGTTAACCCAGGGGCAATCAAAGGGTTAAGTGTGACCCTAGGGGTTGTTTTCTAAGGGGATGGGTTTGGGAAATCCAACAGAGACCTGTGATCCTAAATAGGAGGATTACAGGCGCTCTGTGCTCATTCCAGAGAGAACAACGGTCGGCTGTGTTTACAACAGCAGATCATCGTCCTCTCTCCACAAGGAGCGATCGCGGGTGCCCGGCGGCAATCGCGGCTAATGGGGGCGTGTGCTCCTGCGAACCGACGTATCTATACGTTGTTTCGTGCAGCTGAGTACATCTGCGGCGGGCAGTCGGCAAGTGGTTAAAAGTCAGCAGCTACAAAAAGTGTATCTGCTGACTTTTAATACACACACTCATCTGTCCCATGATCCAGCGATTCGGCCGGGGGGGGCCTCGTTTCTTTCCCTCATCTCCCCATGGCACGGGCATCTCTAGTGTGGGCACCCGGCCGTGACCGCTTGCGACTTGCTCATGTGCGAGTCACGCTGCGCATCGTGAATGGCTAGGCAATCTTCTGGGACCTGTGACATATCCCAGAAGATTGCAGAGAGGGGGGGGGGGAGAGACTAACTTCCGCTCGAGCCGCCTAAGCAGTCTGGGCAGAAGTGGGAGCGGGTATCCGTCAAAACTAGGTACCCGCTTCCCCCCTCCCCCTCCAAAAAAAAATGACATGCCAAATGTGGCATGTCAGGAGCACTTAAAGTACTTTTGGGTGGAACTCCGCTTTAAAATAAAGTACTTTTGGGTGGAACTCCGCTTTAAAATATAACTAAAGCTAAAACTTTTTTTTTTTGTTTTGGATAGAGTGGAGATGGATTAGAACACCTGTCG
The DNA here is from genome assembly GCF_965119305.1 of Pelophylax lessonae. Taxonomy (NCBI): domain Eukaryota; kingdom Metazoa; phylum Chordata; class Amphibia; order Anura; family Ranidae; genus Pelophylax; species Pelophylax lessonae. The sequence goes on along the minus strand of NC_138777.1, from coordinate 202,589,060 downwards.
GTTTTTATTGCCGTCTGTGACCAAGTTAAGCAGTAGTAAACCGCAGTTGGTGAAAAAATTCCCTGCACGGCAATGTCATAATGTGCTAGTATGCATCATTACCTTACCTTAGAAGGGCGCCCTCCAGTGCCACGTTGAGGGCTGACATGTTTCCTTCCGAGTTCGTGACCCCTGGCTCCATGAGTGGCCGGGGGGGTTCAATGACGTCACTCCTGCGCGTGGGACACAGCTGATGGAAAAAAAATAAAAAATCTGACGGGTTATAACTCTCCCCAATTTTCCACCAACTTCCCTAGGAGTCCAAAAGATGGAAGAAAACACCCTCCTACCTCAATTTTATTATTTACCGCTTGCCGACCAGCTGCCATAGTTTCTACTGCGGCAGGTCGGCTCTATCACGCGAAAAGACGTGCCTGTACGTCGCTTCGTGTAATAGACAGTGGGAGGATTGGCTCCCCCTCTGGCCAATCAGGGGGTCCATCAGACGCGATGTCCACTGGCCACCTGCGATCGTTCCCCATGGAGATAGAATGGCGGTCTGCCTATGTAAACAAGGCAGACCGCCGTTCTGTCATAGATGAACACAGGGATCTTACTATTTAGGAACACAGGTCTCGGTGTTTATCAATTGAGTACATTCCCCCCCCTCCCCCCCAAAGTTAGAAAGTACTCCCAAGAGCACACTTAACCCTTTGATCACCCCTGGTGTTAACCCGTGCCCTGCCAGTGTCATTAGTACAGTAACAGTGCATATTTTTTACACTGATTGCTGTAGTAATGTCACTGGTCCCCCTCAAAAGTGTCAGGTGTCCGATCTGTCCGCCGCAATGTTGCAACCTAGTAAAAATGTAAAATAACAAATAAAAATGCCACAAATCTATCCCCTAGTTCAGTGATAGCGAACCCTGGCACCCCAGAGCCTAGTTTGTAGACGCGATAACTTTTGCGCAAACCAATCAATTTTGGGATTTTTTTTACCAAAAATATGTGGCAAAATACATATTGGCCTAAACTGATGAAGAAATTTAATTTTTTTTGTTATTGGATATGTTTTATAGCATTAAGGAAAAAATATATATATATTTTTTTTTCAGAATTGTCGCTCCTTTTTTTTGTTTTATAGTGTAGAAAATAAAACCGCAGAGGTGATCAAATACCACCAAAAGAAAGCTCTATTTGTGGGGAAAAAAAGGACATCAATTATATTTGGGTACACCATCCCACGACCACACAATTGTCAGTTAAAGTAACGCAGTGCCGTATTGCGAACAATGGCCTGGTCATTAAGAGGGTAAAACCTTCCGAACCTTAAGGCTCCATGTACACGGGACGTTGTTAAAAGTCCCTTTGAATGCTGAAATTTTTAGGACGTTTCAAACGTCCGTTCGGTCGCGTTTGTACCTGCGTTTAGCGGCGTTAGCGTTTAGAACCGTTCCTAGAGGTCAAAAAAATGATTCACCTTTAAAATGGAAAAACGCGAACGCTAAACGCGGGTCATCGCGTTCGGACGCGTTTGTGCGTTTGAAACGCCGGGAAACACGCGTTCGAATGCAAATAATTGCGTTCTAAAAACAGTCCCTGAACGCAACTGCCTGCAAATGACTGTAAACGACCTGGTGTACATGGACAGATAAGATAACATGTAGGTGGGTTCAGGGGCTTCTGAAAAAAACGCCCAACTGCTCCTAAACAGCCATTTCCAGCGTCCTGTGTACATGGAGCCTTAGTGGGTAATCATGGATTTCATACTTTTACAAAAATTTCATCCAGTCCCTACTTCCACATATTCATTTGATTATTTATCTGACCCAGGTTGGTTTCACACCTTCAGGGAAGGCTAGGGATAGCGTTATTAAAGTCCTAGGCTGCTCATACACTGATCGAAATTTGACTGGGTTGGCAGAGATTGGCCGAATCTCGATCAGGATGAAGTCATTCCTGCTATACAGAAGTCCATTGTTACCCTTCAGCAAAAAATGGTAAGAAGACCTCAATGTGGAGCTTGCATCTGAATATTGGCTTACAATTTGGCTTCTCTCCCTGAATTCTTCCATGTGCACAAAAATTCAGGAAAGCCATCTACAAAATGTGAAATTGTTGGTCTAGAACATGTCTTATAACTATGGCCCTCCAGTTCAGGAACTACAATTCCCATCATGCCTAGTCATGTCTGGGCATGTCATTGTTTTACAATGCCTCATGGGATATGTAGTTCCGCAACAGCTGGAGGGCCGTAGTTTGAGGATCCCTGGTCTAGAATGTCATCAATCAACCAAGGGATCCATGGGACCTCCTATACCATTGCTGGAGCTGAGCATATGAATGGGTTTCCCTGATCCACAGATTCTGGTGCCCGAAGTTCAGAGATTTTTGGAAAACTTCTCCAATGTGTGCAGATGAGCTCATTACAAAGGTTCCGTCTGTCTTTTTAAAACCTAAAACCATATTTCCTATAAAACACTACAGAAATCCCATCTGGAATACCTTCTTAATGCAGCTAAATCCTGCATTCTTTCGCAATGAAGAGACACATCCCCTACAATATCACTGTGGTTGAAAAAAAAAACTGAAGAACCTGGACAGCTGAAGAAGACAAAGTATGACTAAAGGCAAAACTTCTTTTTTTTTTCAGTTTTTGGACAGAGTGAGGATGGATTAGAACACCTGTCAGGTTTTCATTGCTGTCTATGCCTCCGTTAGTAAGATTCATATTCTTATTTGTCCTGTTCACCATTATTAATGAAAGTGAAGGTAAATACCATATATACTCGAGTATAGGCCGACTTTATATTTGAGTCACGGTCTCACTTACCTTTTAAAAATGGCACCGCCCGGCGCCAACACGTCACCGCGCATGCGCCGTCTGCCCGGGAATAGGTGAACGTGTACGGGCTTTCCCGTGCATCGGCGGCGCAGGCGTGGTGACGTGTTGGCGCCGGGCAGCGCCATTTTTAAATGTAAGGCGCCTCACCGACAGGTAAATGAGACTCCTCCGCAGCCCCATGCAGTGCTGCGGGCATGGTACAGGACATTTTCCTGTAAAATGCCCGCAGCACTGAATCTCCTGTACCATCACCTATACCTTCTCCTGTGCCATGCCTGAACCATCTCCTGTGCCATGCCCGCAGCCCCTGTTTTGTGTCTCGTGGTGGTCCAGTTGGGTCCAGTAGCTGCTGCATTTCCCACCCTAGGCTTCTACTCGAGTCAATACGTTTTCCCACTTTTATGTGGTAAAATTAGGTTCCTCGGCTTATATTCGGGTCGGCTTATACTCTAGAATATATGGTACACCTGGGGGTAATATGCTTTTTCATTGTTATTACACATAAGACAGGGAGTGAGGGCATTGTTATGTGACAATAGCCTGTTATAATTAATATATTTACTATATGTTATTGCAGAATGGGATATGGTTAGTTTACATGGCTATTTTGTTAGGTTAAACTATAATTCAAAGACCACCTGAGGTCATCCACACTCATTCTTATAGTAATTTGAAGCTGATATTTCATGATTTACCTGTTTTGACCATCTTTTACTAGACTACGTATACATACTCTTTAGGTATATGTTTTGTAAAAGTTCAAACTCTTAAAGTATTTGGGAAAAAAAAGAAAGAAAAGCAAGTGAAAAGAAAATCCAAAATTTTGGGTTGTCCCCAGAAAAGTAAAGGAGGGGAAATCCTCCAATGGAGACACTAGCTCGGGTGGCCTGAGGGCCCCAAGGGATTCCTGGCCACTTTCACACTGATGCGACCACAATTTTGCCACAATTTTGACTGGACTTGAAGTCTTGCCTATGTCTATGGACCTCAAAACACATTAAAATCGGCCCAAAGTAGTGCAGGGACTACTTTTTGAAGTCTTTGCAACTTGAAGTCGCACAGATATGAACAGTACTCATTGGAAATCATGGTGTATGACTTGTCATTCGACTTTGCAGTCCCAAGTCGCAGGACAAGTTGCACAAGTGTGAAAGGGGCCCTTAGGGCTCTTTCACACGGGCGCTACGTATGTCCGCAAATCATCCTATTTTTTTGCGGATGATTTGCGGACATAATGTAAGTCTATGGCATTGCGGATGTCAGCGGAATACCATCCTCTGACATCCGATTTCCTTCCTGTCAGTTCTGTTCCGTTTTTTGGAACGGATCAGAACCCTATTTTTGTTCCGTTCAAAAAATGGAAAGGAAGGAAAATCGGATGTCAGCGGTGTCATCCGCTGACATCCGCAATCCCCATAGACTTACATTAGGTCCGCATATCATCCGCAAACGGATGGGATGATATGCGGACACACGGAGCGGATGACAGAAATGTCATCCGCTCCGTGAAAAAAAAAAAAAGGACCGCAGCGGAGCTCTCACACGGACCGCCCGTGTGAAAGAGCCCTTACATGCAGGGGGTTACCTCTCACTTCTGTTTTGGCTATGGGGTAGGAAGTAGAGGGAAATCTCCCCAATGGGATATCCAAAATGGAAAAAGTTTTACTAAAAAAAAAACAAAAGTTTAAACAAAATTCCTCTTTAGGCACTAAGTACTAAATAATATGAATAAAAATCAGTTTTATTTAAGTTAGCATAAAAACACCAATGCTATATGGACATGGTTGTGCATGGAATGCATATACATATTACATCATTACATGTTAATTGACATGCTCCACCCGATGCGTTTTCGAGGCTTTCACAGCTCCTTCTTCAGGGGTGTGGTTGGCATCAACCTTCTACAAAATATCCTGTGGATCCTGTGACAAATGTCCCTGGATCCGTTGCGGATCTAAGGTCCGATTACCCAATGGTAGATACTTTAGGCCTCATCATTTTGCCGACTGCAACACGCAAGGTGTTGTTTACCTGATGACCTGTCAATGTGGGGCCTTCTACGTCGGTAAGACGATTCGCAAGCTGAGCCAACGTATTGGGGACCACATTTACCACTCTGACGGCGGAACCATACAAACGAGTGTTACCAGACACATTGGTTTGCATCACGGATACAATAATAAAACTGTGAAATTCACAGTCCTTGATGTCATTGCCCCAGACCCCCGCGGGGGTAATTGGGACAAACGCATCTTACAAAAAGAAACCTATTGGATTGAGTTGCTGGATGCTATCAAACCCCCAGGAATTAATGAGGTTTTAACCTACAAATCATTCCTTGGATAGAAACTGTCTTATATTCTTATATTTAAACACACTACTCCACTCACACCTGGTGGGACCCCGACCCCTTGCACGTTGGTCCCTTGTTTCACCTGGCGGTCATGAGATGGGGCCACAAAGACTCTGGGAGAAATAAAAACCTAAAAACTTGCTCATTCCATAGACGGAATTGCGCCTTTGTAAGGCTTTTTTTGATAACCGCTCCCTGGGAGTTATATTCATTTATTTTCTTCATGATTTGTTTCTGACCAATCCTCATTTTGGACCCTTGTGGCCATTTCCATAAGTTGTTGATGTATTTGTGGAAAGGTAATTTGTGATACTTTATACTGTACACAGCGCGACGGTCCTTGGCTGGTGATGTTTCCCTTCCTCTCCTGTAATTTCCTCCCTTTTTCCCCCCTCCCCCCCCCTCCTTCTTTTCGTCCTTTTTTCCCAGCCACGGATCGCCACGTTATTGCTTAATGTAGTGCTTCATATATGCTTCATTGATTGTTGCACTAGGTGTATGACTTTATACACTTTGTTGTTTATATGTTAATTCTTTTTTTGTCTGTGTGTCATCCATTCACATGCCTCTCTTTTGCTCCTTTTGTTTCCATTTGCAATGCACGCTCATCCACCCCTCTGATCGCCTGGTTTGTTTTGCCCCTGTTATGGGTTGGAGAGCCTTGGCTCCTCCTCTCGCTTCCCACGGATGTGTGATCCTCGGATGGAGGTGCGGGATGTGGAGGTATGATTACCTCCACTTCCGCTCTCCATGGCTGCACGCGGCTGCGTGATGCGGCCGAGTCTAGTGCAGCACTATGCGCGCTTCCGGTGCGCGCATCGTTGAGGATCTGACCCACGCTGCGGCGCATGTCTATGACATGCGTCCGGCGTCGGGTTGAGGTAGTATATAAGCGGGAGGTTTGGCTTTTTACATCCTTGTGAGAAGGCCATGCTTTCCATCTGAAAATATGTGGGTAAGTACGTGTTGCTTGTCATGCCCGGAGGTCTGTTGTCTGATTGATGGCCATGCCTGGAGGTTTGCTATCATACGAACCCCGAGGCTATGTCTCAATTTCAAACTATTTTTGTATCTTCCCTTTAGATGCTCTGTGCTACTTGGTCAACTCTATCTGGACACCTATAGGTGGTTCCCTCTGGTGTACCTCAGTACGAGCATGACAATTAGACACCACCCACTGCAGCTATAGACGCTTGTTTGCTTCTTCCTCAATCGGCCTCTCCATATTTTATCAGCATTCTCTGTGAGGTAGCCATCTCCTTTTTGTCTTCTTTCTTTTCATTCATTTGCTTTCCCTTTTTTTGTTTTTCCTCCTCTCCCCCCCTTTTTTCCCACCCCCTTTTTCTCTTCCCCTTTTTTAACGCTTGCTGTGCGTTTTGTCTCCCTTTCCATTCTTTTTCCCCATCTCTTTCTTTCCCGGTGTTGCTCCCTTTGTTTCATCCCCTTTTTTTCTCTCCTTTCTATGTTCTCTGGTTCCCTTTTCCCTTCCTTTCGTTTTTGTCCTTCTAAGTTGCTTCTTTGTCAGGATCAGTTATGCCTCTTAATATATTCTATATTTCTTTCTTTAGAGATAGGAGCTTTAGGGTTCCAAATCACTCGGTCTCATTATCGAGTCATATATAATTCAGTACCATTAAAGGTAAATTTATTGCCTTTTAAGTTCTATTTTTACCTTTACTTGCCCCAGCAAACACTTTCCTTGGATATACCTTTGGAAATTTTTGGTGTGCTCTCTCTTTTCACTTTTTGAACCCTACTGGCATCCCTCGGGGTACCTCGGTTGGTTCACAACACTTACGCCATTTGACTATCCTTGTCTTATTTCTCCTCCACATCCGTGGGTAAGACGTATTGTGGGGATCCTGGGCTCTCTCCCTCCTTGGTGCACTGCCGGGTGATGTTTTGTGGTGATGGGCTGTGCATTGTACACACAGGAGCCGCATGTGCATGTTTAACCATTAAGCTGTACTTTATTTGTTTATTCATTATTTGTTTTGTTTCTACATAGGTTTATTAAAACTCTCCTCTTATTTAGCATGTTACAGACCCCTGAAGAAGCAGCCCTACACAGGCTGCGAAACATGTTGGGTTAATTCTCCGAGGTCTTGCACACCGGATGAGCTATAAATCTATCATCACCTATTGTCTATACCTTTGTTACTGTACTGTTTGTATTCGCTGATATGTTTTTATACATATACAAATGTTTTCCCCTACTTGGTTTTTAATGATGTATAAATAAAATACTTGATTTTATCACCTTTTTTATGATTCTTTCTACGGTACCATTAAAATCCCACCAGCCCTCATTCATATTCTTTCTTGGAACTCTGTTCTGTTCTTCTTCCCCCTTTTTTTCTTCCTTTTTTTCTTTTTTTCTCCTTTTTCTTTCTCTTTTTCTCATTTTTTATTTTTTGTCCCTTTGTTCTTCTTTTTTCTTCTCTTTCCCTTCTTTCTATATATTTTTTTCTCTTCCCCCTTTTTCCTGTTCCCCTTCTCTTCCCTTCCCTTTCCTTTCTTTTCCAATTTCTGTCTCCTGTCCCCCCCTTTTTTACCCAGCCTTCGCTCTTTTCCCCTCCCTACATTTCTTTCCTTTCTATGCTCCTCCATGACTCTCCATGTATTTTCTGGATGAAGGCTCGAACACCTCGAGCCCCCATCCACTTCTTTTGGTAGTCCTTTTCTACCACATATTGAGTATTCAACTGGGATGTCGGTACTTTATTAACATGTCTCGTATATCAAACACTTTAATTCTTTAAAATATAAGTAAATGAATCACATGTTTGTACATTGCGGAATTATTCTTTGGTCATTAGTCTTGGGTTAAACGTACATAGATTCCATTGGTGTATACAGTATTGCCATATCAGCATTTAAAACAAGATCTCAGGAGAGCTGTCACTTGGCCTAAGGATATGATTAGCACCCAATGTATATACAAGGCTGTGAGGTAGGTATGGTTAGTAAGCAATATTTAGCCCGACCAGTGTGATTCTTGGCTACTGCAGCCTGACAGACAGGTTCTGCAAGTACAACAGACATACACTCAACAGGTGGCGACCACAATATATGTAGGGCGTATTATTTTTATTATATCTTATGCAAATAATCTACCTGTGTAGGCACCTAAGGTGCATGGTGGGAAACCTATGTAGGAAATGTTCGCTCATATAAAGCTGTAGATTGTCTTATCTAATCAAATACGCATACAAGATATATATATATATATATATATATATATATATATATATATATGTGCATACATTTACATATATATAAGTGAGCATGAGCATCCGCAAGGGGGGGTGAGTGCCCCCCCCCCCCGAAATGTCAACCTCCATGCCCCAATGTTTGTGTCACTGCGAGCTTGTGCGGTGGCCAATCGCCACCAAGTGATCTGATATCTGCCAACTACCTCCTCTCTCTGTCCTCCTCACCCCTTCCAACAGCTGCAGGGGGCGGGCCAGGCCAAGGATTCCCTGCTGACATCAGTCAGGAGGGGCGGAGCTGCGGCCCGCAGAAATGGGGGTCTGGAGGAGAGAGACAGCGGGAGTCGGGACACACCAGCTGGCGGCAACGGGGAAAAGTAAGCCAACAAAGTGACAGAAGTCACAGAACTTGTCTTGAGGAACTTGATTGATCTAGTCAGTTCTTGATTGCTCTAGTCCAGGGGTCTCCGAACTATGGCCCTCCAGCTGTTCAGGAACTACAACTCCCATCATGCCTAGTCACGTCCTTGTCAGATTTTTACAATGCCTCATGGGATGTGTAGTTCCGCAACAGCTGGAGGGCCGTAGTTTGGGGATCCCTGCTCTAGTCAGTCAGGGGCTAACATGAAAATTGAAAAAATGTGAAATAGCAGTGTAAAGCCCCATTTGCTTTTATTTCTTTAACCACTTCTGGACCATTGTATCATAAGGGAGAGTGATTGAGTTGTGATAAACATGGCTCAGTCATGCAGTTTTACTGCCCTGAAAATGTAAATGAAAACAAGGCCTAAAAGAAAGCATCTCACTTACTGTGTATAAACCTGACACACCAGGCCAAGTTTTGCCTGTCATATGGAAACAATCCATTAGCAGTGTAGTCACCAGATAACTTCCACGCACACCCGTTAGTGCCGGCCACCTCCCCCAACCCACACATGCACCTCAGCCATGTTTCCTGGGCTCCATGCACCCATTGGCAGACCCGAGACTGGCATTGCAGATGCCAACAGGTGGAGGGAAGGGAGATCAGCGAATGCTGTTTGCTGATCTCCACTTCCTGTTTGATGACCCAAAAGCAACATGTAAAACATAATTTCCCATCCTGGTGTGTAATTGGCACTCCATTAGCCTCAGTGGAGGGCAGGTTAAACATCAGGAGTCTTTTAGACCCCTGATGTCTTATTTAAGGGGACCGGTCACCAAAAAAATGCATCACAAAGGGGACTTTTTGTCCCACATATGATGGAAAAAAAAAATATTTAAAAATGGATAAATAGTATAAAAAATAAAGTTACACCCAAACACTTAAAAGCCCTCCACACCCCAGTTATAGTTCCCATTTGGGGTGTCTGGGTCCGCGGTTTGCCCTGAGTCCAGTACAGGGGAGATTCCAATATAGTGATATAGCATAATTTCAATGCTTTATGACTGTACCCCATGATATTGTTATTAGAGATTTTGCGCTGTCTATATTGTTGGTGTTAAACTTGTATCCCTACCAGTATCCATACCTTGTCATGCTTGTAACCTTTTTCTTATTGTCCTACCCATGGACCGTTTGACTGTCTTGTATACCTTTTTTTTTTTTTTTTTTTTTTTTGAAAATTCAATAAAAACTAATTAAACAGAAATGTATAGAAGCTAAAAAAAAAAAAAAAAAGCCCTCCACACCCACATACACACACGTGCAAATGTAAATGCACGCATTGGAGGTGCATAGGCACAAAATCGTCAGTTGCACTATACATGTTAAATATCTCTGTGCATGCAGGAGTGAGAGCAATAATTAGAGGTACGTTATTCACAGTTAACTCTACACTGTTGACCTGTAGGAGCTTTAAAAAATTACATATGGAAAGTATAAGGTACTGCAGTTTGTTGCTGTTTTACAGGTGCACACAATTTTAACACTTGACATGTTGGGTATCTACTCACTTGGCGCGACCTCATCTTTTTTATTTTACCAAAATTTGGGTAATATATCGTGTTTATGTTCTCTAAAATGAACTCTAGTGCATTTTTTTAATTAAGCATTTAGTTAATTAAGGTAAGTGAAGACTTGGGTTGGGCATCAAAGTGCTATTTTTAGTACTATATAATGGGAAGTTGGGCAGGGGTTGTCAGGAGAGTCATGGCATGTTAGTGAGACCTCCCTCCAGGTCCCATTAGACTCCTTTGTAGTCTCTAATGGGGCTTGGAGGTGGCTCTTTCTAACATAGACTCTCCAATGGACACAGAGAGGGCCTCTGTTAGAGCAATCCGTTGCTGGGGGTTTAAATTTACTATGATTTTGTATCTAGTGCTCTGAATCTTTATCTTGTGCTGTGTCTGTATATTTTGTGCTGTGGTTTTATTGCTGGCGGTGCTGTGGGTTAATATCTGGTGCAGTGAATCTATATCTGGTGCTGTGGGGTTATTTCAAGTGCTGTAAATCTGTATATAGTGGGTTTATATCTTGTTCCATGGGGTTAAATCTATAGATTTGGTGCTGTGGCAAGTCTTTTGGCTGCAATCTAGTGCTGTGGCAACTGCTGTGGGTACAATCTGGTGATGTAGCCTGGTGATGAGCAGAGTATTTTATGATCCCCATTTCTTTTTAGAAATGGATATCCGCAAACTTTTTTCCAATCGAAAATTGGATAATGTAGAATCTGATAAGGGAGCAAGAAAAGAATCCAGATATGGCGAACAAGAGGGAGAGTCCAGCACAAGCAGTTGTGCAGTTCCAGCTCAAACAGAATGTAGCCATGTTGATGCTCCTGTCGTTGATATTGGATTGTATTTTAATTAATCAAAAAAACTAACAAGATTATCTTAAATATATTGTGCTAAAAAAAATACATATACCCCACCAGAAAATTATGATTTCAAGAAGGATTCAACTGGACCACGCTATTTCCGTCAGTTGTGGATTAATCAATATTCACCTTGGCTTAGCTACTCTCCACAACTGAAAGGTGCAATTTGCAAGTATTGCACAGTTTTTCCACAGCCAGTTCATCATGGGATACAAGGAGCGTTCATAACTACGCCTTTCACAAAATATAAAGATTTCCATGGAAGTGTACGAAACCATGTTTGAACGTCTTGGCATAAAAATGCACAAGTGGATGTAACTCATTTTTTGGAGATCGGGAAAAAACCAGAAACAAGTATTGTTTGCCAAATAGACAGCGCTGCTAAAAGGCAAGTTGAAGAAAACCAGAAAAAGTTATTTCCAATTTTGTCTACTATCTAATTTTGTGGAACACATGACATTGCTTTACGCGTGAAAAAAATACAACCGGAAACGTGCAAAGTCTATACAAATTTTTCATTGAAGCGGGAGATGTTATCCTAAAGAACCATCTGGAAAATGCACCAATTAATGCACGTTATACATCAGCTCGTGTTGAAAATAGATTGATTGCATAGAAAAAAAACTATTCAGTCGCAAGGATTGCATGAGGGCACGAGGCCATACAATGTGATTAGAGGAGAAGCGTTTTAACCTCAGGCAATGCAGGGGGTTCTTTACTGTTAGGGCTACAAGACTTTGGAATTCTCTGCCACAAATAGTAGTTACTGCAGGAAGTATGGCTACTTTCTAAAGACTCTTGTATGTACATCTCAAAGATCAGAACATTCAGGGGTATGAGAAATGTTTACGGCCATACACACCTACACAGGTTGAACTGGATGGACTATAGTCATTATTCAACCTCCACTACTATGTATATATGTGAAGAAACCTTACAAGAAGATCTAGTATCCTTAGTCAACATGTCAAATGGGTTTTCCATCATTGCTGATGAAAGTGCTGACATATCCGGAAAAGAACAGATGTCACTTGAAATACGTTTTGTAGACACACTATTAGGGATACAAATGGTAGCCTGATGGCAGAGGCAGGCCCCACGTGTGCCGGAGGGCGGAGCTTAGACAGGAACCCCCAAGGTAAGTGACACAGGCTAACCTGAGGTGCGGAATCTAAGTATCCACCGGTTTTCGCCAGAGCCTCTAGTGGTGAGGATGGATTTTGCTGCGTGTGAATACCAGGTCGCAGTCCTCAGGGTCGCCCCACCAAAGGAGAAACCGGTCAAGATCCGAAGGCAGATAAGCAGACAAGGGAGATCCAAGAGAGTGGTCAAACAAGCCGGGGGGGTCAGGACGAGCAGCAGGTCAACGAGGTCAGGAACAAGCCAAAGGTCAAAATGGGTATCAAACAGGTAACAGGACGCAGGTTTCAGGAACACCGGAGGAGCTGCAGATAAGACAGCAAAGACACAGTGCTGCTGAGGTGTTTAAATAAGGCAGCCTGTTTGCCAATTACTGCAATTAGTCTGCACTAGGTTAACCCTTAGATTGCCGACTTATGACAGCACATCAGTGTGTTTAGGAACCGTTCCTAACACACAAGTAGCACTGTAGCTGTCATCAGAGAAGAATTCTTTAGATTTGCAACCTTAAAAGAAATGGATGCTATGTCAATTGCGAATATGATTATGGATACATGTTCTAAATTTGGATTAAACTTAGAAAAACTCTGTGGCAAAGGATATGATGGATGCTCTACAATGGCAGGAAAAGAAGGTGGCGTTCAAGCCATAATAAAGAGAAAATATCTAAAACTGCTTTTTTTAACTGTGCTGTACATAAACTCAATTAGGTTGTTAATGACCTGAATGCTGTTCCTGATATACGGAATTCTATTGGCACAGTGAAAGTTGTCATCAAGTTTTTCCGTGAGAGTCCGAAAAGAAGATTTCTTATTCCTAATGCGCCATTGCTGAGTGAAACACGGTGGACAACCAATTACAAAAGCATTAGAATTTTTAATTCAAACTTTGAAGATATTTTTAATCAATTAAGCTTACTGGTCACTATAGCATCAGGGAAAACACGTAAGGATGCAAATCAATTGCAATGTTCTTCAAACACAGTGAGCTTCCTCTTTTGCTTGACCATCATTTCAAAATAGTCATCAAGATTGGAATCAGTAAGCTAGTAAGCCAAAAAGCAGAAGAGCAATTTAAGGAATTATTTTTAAATGTTCAAACAAAGGCGGAAAAATTTAACACTAACTTTGTGTTCCTAGACAGTGTGACAGGCAAGTATTTCGTTCTAATTTTGGCTCCTCTTCCGTGGAAGAATACTATCGCCAATCTATCTATGTGTCATACATGGACTCAATCATTGCATCATTAGTGATGTCGCGAACATAAAATTCGCTGTTCGCGAACGGCGAACGCGAACATCGGCGAATGTTCGCGAACCGGCGAACATTGCGAACTGCCATAGACTTTAATAGGCAGGCGAATTTTAAAACCCACAGGGACTCTTTATGGCCACAATAGTAATGGAAAAGTTGTTTCAAGGGGACAAACACCTGGACTGTGGCATGCCGGAGAGGGATCACACAAAAAAAAGTTCTTAAAAATTGTAATTTTTTGATAGAGAGCCAATTATTGGAAAAATTAAAAAAAAATAAAAATAAAAAATTTCTTTGGATTTAGCATCTGGGGGGGGGGGGGGTCTAAAAAGTGTACCTGTGAAGTTTCAGCTCTGTAGCATGTCCGGAACCAGAAAAAAATATGAATTAGGGTTAGGGTTAGGGCTAGGGTTAGGTTAGGGTTATTTTTATGGCTAGGCTTAGAGGGTTAGGGTTAAGGTTAGAGGGTTAGGGTTATGGTTAGAGGGTTAGGTTTAGTGTTAGGGGCTAGGGTTAGGGTTACAGTGAGATACTTAGGGTTAGAGTTAGTAGCCCTACCCCTACCCCTCTAACTCTAACCCTAAGCACTAAAAATAACCCTAACCTTAGCCCTGACCCTAACCCTAACCCTAGCCCTAACCCTGATTCTATTTTTTTTTTCTGGTTCTGGACATGCTACAGAGCTGAAACTTCACAGGTACACTTTTTAGACCCCCCAGACAATAAATCCAAAGAAATTTTTTTTTTTTAAGTTTTTTTTTTTCCAATAATTGGCTCTCTATCAAAAATGACAATTTTTAAGAACTTTTTTTGTGTGATTTAGTGTCTAGGGGGCCTAAAAAGTGTACCTGTGAAGTTTCAGCTCTGTAGCATGTCCAGAACCAGAAAAAAAAGATAATTTTTCAGTAGAGCAAGGATGGTGGGAACCCCTTTTACACCTATATGATCTTTTTTTTCTGGTTCTGGACATGCTACATATATATATATATATATATATATATATATATATATATTAAAAAAATACTCAAATACCAGCCCTCAAAGGGGCTTTTGGGGACAATATATATATATCTATATATATATATATATATATATATATATATATATATATATATATATATATATATATATATATATAGATATATATATATATATATATATATATATATATATATATAAAATCACAGAACAAAAAAAATTACACAAATACCAGCCCTCAAAAGGGCTTTTGGGGACAATAGATATATATATATATATATATATATATATATATATATATATATATATATATATATATATATATATATATATCCAAAAAAAACCTCAACCTAGGAAGGGCTTTTTGGGGTGCTGTCCTTACAGCAGGAGTGTACCAAGAACACTGGCTAACAAGACCGGGAACTGTCCCCAGCTATAACAGCAGCACCAGCACTTTCCCTGCTCTCAGTAACACAGAAATGATCTAAAATGGATGCTGCCCTTGCTTATTTATAGGAGGTGGGAGGGTGTGGGAGGGAGGTATGCTGATTGTCCTGGAATGTGTCTGCTGACTGTGATGTTCAGGGTCAAAGTTTGCCTCAATGATGATGTATAGGAGGCGGACCGAACATCGCATATGTTCGCCCGCAGCGGCGAACGCGAACGTTCGAAGTTCGCCGGGAACCGTTCGCCGGCGAACCGTTCGGTACATCTCTATGCATCATTAGAAAGCCGGTTTGGCAATGAAAACAGGAAAAATTTCAGTCTGTTCACAAACAAATGGCAAAAATGAAACTTGAGCAATACAAATGCCATATTGCAAACATCAAAGAAATTTACGGCATTGAAAACCTGGAAGCCGAAGCAGTCACGTGGTTTGAGATCTGGTCAATGAAGGATGAGCAGTTTGACAATGGATTTCTGGATTTGCTAAACCACACAGATTTATTTCCATCAGTCCAGCAAGCAATTCTCGTTGCTCTGACATTACCAGTGACCACTTGTACAGTGGAAAGGTCTTTGAGCACAATGAGAAGGGTAAAAAACCTGGCTGAGGTCGACAATGGCAGATGATGCCTTTTTAGGTTTGTGCATGATGAGCATACATAGAGCAAAAATTGCTGAAAACAAACAGCTGATTGATAAAGTAATTGATACATTTGCACAGGACCACATTATATATATATATATATATATATATATATATATATATATATATATACAGTGGGTACGGAAAGTATTCAGACCTTCTTAAATTTTTCACTCTTTGTTATATTGCAGCCATTTGCAAAAATCATTTAAGTTCATTCTTCTTCCTCATGAATGTACACATAGCACCCCATACTGACAGAAAAACACAGAATTGTTGACATTGTTGCAGATTTATTAAAAAAGAAAAACTGAAATATCACATGGTCCTAAGTATTCAGACCCTTTGCTCAGTATTTAGTAGAAGCCCCATTTTGATCTAATACAGCCAGGAGTCTTTTTGGGAAAGATGCAACAAGTCTTTCACACCTGGATTTGGGGATCCTCTGCCATTCCTCCTTGCAGATCCTCTCCAGTTCTGTCAGGTTGGATGGTAAACGTTGGTGGACAGCCATTTTTAGGTCTCTCCAGAGATGCTCAATTGGGTTTAAGTCAGGGCTCTGGCTGGGCCATTCAAGAACAGTCACGGAGTTGTTGTGAAGCCACTCCTTCGTTATTTTAGCTGTGTGCTTAGGGTCATTGTCTTGTTGGAAGGTAAACCTTCGGCCCAGTCTGAGGTCCAGAGCAATCTGGAGAAGGTTTTTGTCCAGGATATCCCTGTACTTGGCCGCATTCATCTTTCCCTCGATTGCAACCAGTCGTCCTGTCCCTGCAGCTGAAAAACACCCCCACAGCATGATGCTGCCACCACCATGCTTCACTGTTGGGACTGTATTGGACAGGTGATGAGCAGTGCCTGGTTTTCTCCACACATACCGCTTAGAATTAAGGCCAAAAAGTTCTATTTTGGTCTCATCAGACCAGAGAATCTTATTTTTCACCATCTTGGAGTCCTTCAGGTGTTTTTTAGCAAACTCCATGCGGGCTTTCATGTGTCTTACACTGAGGAGAGGCTTCCGTCGGGTCACTCTGCCATAAAGCCCGACTGGTGGAGGGCTGCAGTGATGGTTGACTTTCTACAACTTTCTCCCATCTCCTGACTGCATCTCTGGAGCTCAGCCACAGTGATCTTTGGGTTCTTCTTTACCTCTCTCACCAAGGCTCTTCTCCCCCGATAGCTCAGTTTGGCCGGATGGCCAGCTCTAGGAAGGGCTCTGGTCGTCCCAAACGTCTTCCATTTGAGGATTATGGAGGCCACTGTGCTCTTAGGAACCTTAAGTGCAGCAGAAATCTTTTTGTAACCTTGGCCAGATCTGTGCCTTGCCACAATTCTGTCTCTGAGCTCTTCAGGCAGTTCCTTTTGACCTCATGATTCTCATTTGCTCTGACATGCATTGTGATCTGGAAGGTCTTATATAGACAGGTGTGTGGCTTTCCTAATCAAGTCCAATCAGTATAATCAAACACAGCTGGACTCAAATGAAGGTGTAGAACCATCTCAAGGATGATCAGAAGAAATGGAAAGCACCTGAGTTAAATATATGAGTGTCACAGCAAAGGGTCTGAATACTTAGGACCATGTGATATTTCAGTTTTTCTTTTTTAATAAATCTGCAACAATGTCAACAATTCTGTGTTTTTCTGTCAGTATGGGGTGCTATGTGTACATTCATGAGGAAGAAGAATGAACTTAAATGATTTTAGCAAATGGCTGCAATATAACAAAGAGTGAAACATTTAAGGGGGTCTGAATACTTTCCGTACCCACTGTATATATATATATATATATATATATATATATATATATATAATGTGTGTGTGTATATGTATGTATATATATGTATGTATATATATGTATGTATGTATATGTATGTATGTGTGTATGTATATATATATATATATATATATATATATATATATATATATAATGTGTGTCTGTATGTTAATATGCTTAATGTTATCTGGCTGGTGCTGGTGGGTACTGCTGTCGGGTAGTGCTGGCTGGTAGCGCTGGTGGGTACTGTTGGTGGGTGTTGCTGGCTGGTTCCTGACCCACTATTCCTGAGCATCAGTGTGACAGGAGTGGCGCTGGAGGAAGCATGCACCTAAGTAGAGAGCAGAGCCAATGCTTCCTGTATCGCTCCTGTCACAGGCAGAGTACATTTGGTATCACTCCGCCTGTGACAGGAGCCAGCGTTATACAGGAACTATCGGCTCCGCTTCCTCTAACGCCGGCTCCATTCTACACACTGATGCTCAGGGATGGAGGGTCAGGAACCCACAATCTGGGCTTGCTGACCCGCCGGGTGGCGCCGGGATCTTCAGTCAGTAATAATTTCTCGGGGGGGGGGGGGGGGGGGGAGATATTGCCCCGTTATCCGCCCCTGATATGCATTCCATGTACAACCATGTCCATATAGCATTGGTGTTTTATGCTAACTTAAATAAAACAGATTTTTATTCACATTATTTAGTACTTGGTGCCTTCAAAGTCCCACTCCAGTGGGAATTTGGTTTATGGTTTATCCATTAGGGATGTGGCACATTTAGGGAGGTACCTTACTGACTTTCTCTAACTAAAAAAAAAAAAAAAAAAGTTTTGCTTACAAATTATAAACTGAAGAAACGCGTGGTACTAATCGGTACTTTTGAATCCGTTTTATGTACTCTGATGAGGGGAAACAAGTCCAGAGAATTGTATTTCGACTTCCTTCACCCCTCCTTTTTTCTTTTTTTTTCCTTCCCCTGACCCATCCAGGTATCTTACCCTGACCTCAAGACTGGAATCTTCTAGGATAGGTGTCAAAGTCCATTTCGTTGAGGGCCGCATCAGCATTATGGTTGCCTTCAAAGTCCCAGTTGTATCTGTAAGACTAGATGTTCAGAGCACCCCACCACCCCCTTACATCAGTTATCAAGAGTCCCCTTCACCATCAGAAGTCGAGCCCCTCCCACCATCAGAAGTCGAGCCCCTCCCACCTTCTCTTATATCACAGTTCACTCCTCCCTCCCCCTTACATTGTGATATTGCTGGAAAGAAGCTGGTGGCAGAGCTGGGGAGCGGAAAGTTCAGGGTCTGGAGGGGGACCAGAGGAGGGCTGGAGTCTGCTGAATGTTGAGACCAGGGGAGACAGAGACCAGGGGGTGCTGTGGCTGCAAAGAGCTGCAGAATCTGTAGGATCTCTCATGCGACTTTAGAGACGAGCCTCTCCAAGAATGCATGGAGATGCACAGGATCTAGCACAGGGGCTCTGTCCTCTCTCTCTGATTGCAGAGACTAGGTGGGGGCAGAGATGAGGGGGGTGTTGCAGTTGCAGGAGAAGTGCAAGGGCCCTTATAAAATGGCCTGGTGGGACAGATTCGGCCCCCAGCCCTTGTGTTTGACAGGTGCTCTAGGAGACCAATGTATGGTGCTAGTTCATTCACATAGAAATTGGCCACAGGACTTTAACGAGGCACAACCAACAAGAAAAAAATGTACAAGATTTTTTTTTTTTATTAATACAAAAAACAAAAATTACATACATTTAAAATCATCTTGGTACATGATCATAAAAAGTATCTATAAATGGATCACCATCATTGAATATATCACAGCTGAACTCCCATTGGGTCAATACTAGAGATAAAAACTTGCTTCCTCAGAAGATGTACATATACATCTATCTTATCTATACATCTAAAAAAAGACAAGGTTGTTTAAAAAAAAAAAAAGGAAGATAAATTCCTCTATATGCAGCTGCCCCACCCTCCTCCTATCCAACTTCTTTTGCTGCCCCCCCCCCTCCACCCCAGTGCTCTTCAGCTCCCCCCCCCATGCTCTCTGGCTCCCCCATTGCTCTCCAACCCCTGTGCTCCCTGGCTACCCCCTCAGTGATCTCTAGTCCCCCCCCAGTGCTTTCAAGCCCCCCGTGCTCTCTGTCCCCCGCCCCCCAAGTGCTCCCTGCCCCCCCATGCTCTCCATCCCCCGCGCTCCCCAACCCCCCTGCAATGCTTTCCAGCCCCCCCCTGCCCTTCAGCTTCTCCAGTGCTCTCTGCTCCCCTTGTGCTCTCTGACCCCCCTAGTGTTCTTCTATCTTTTATCATGTCCGCAGTCTCTGACCATCTCTTGTATCATGTCCCCAGTTGTGGACCATCTCTTGTATCACGTCTGCAGTCACTGACAATCTCTTGTATCACGTCTGCAGTCTCTGACCATCTCTTGTATCATGTCCTCAGTCTCTGACCATCTCTTGTATCATGCCTGAGGTCTCTGACCATCTCCTGTATCATGTTTGCGGTCTCTGACCATCTCTTGTATCATGTCCGCAGTGTTTGACCCAGTGCTGTATTTTGGCCTAGGCCAACAGGGCCCAGGCCTAGGGCAGCACTTCAGTGGGGGGGGGGGGGGGGGGCGGAAAAATAGCCACCCCGCCTCCACCTGAGACTCTATTGGCCACTAGTTGCTAGAGCCACCTGGTGTCTAGCAACCAGTGACGTCACAGCCGTGACTCCCTGGCCCTGCCCATAATTCAAAGTGGAAGAGGATTTAACTTCCTCCTCATTCACACCTAGTGCTCGTGGGGTCCAAAGAGTCCTGCCAGTCCGGTAACGGAGGGGTGCAGGGCAATGGAACAAGATCCGCCAATCTGCCGCCGACAGCAGTCGCTGCTGCTGAGCTGCGGCATCTTCACACACTGGGTGGGCAGCCGGACAGCCCTGGAGGCTGGCTAGAAATGAGAGCCCAGGAGCTCTTCCCCGATCGTCGGGGATCTAGTGTGGAGATCCGCCTGCTTGTGTAAACACAAGCGGGCGGATCTCCTAGGTGACAGGCAGGGTCAGATTGCAGGGTTCAGCATAGTGTCACTCAGTCACCTCCCCCCACACACGTCAGTAAGCACCAGGCATACATTAACCCCTCCCTCTCCAATAAAATTAACCCCTTCCCTGCCAGTGTCATTTTTACAGTAACAGTGCATATATATAGCACTGATTACTGCAGTAATGTCACTGGTACCCCCCAAAAGTGTTAAAAATGTCAGTCAAGGGTCCGATCTGTCCGCCGCAATGTCGCAGTCCCGCAAAAAAATCGCAGATCGCCGCCATTACTCGTTAAAAAAAAAAACACCAAAAATGACAGAAATCTTTCCCTTAGTTAGTAAACGCAATAACTTTTGCGCAAACCAATCAAAATACGCTTATTGTGATTTTTTCTACCAAACATAGGTAGCAGAAAACAAATTGGCCAAAAATTTAAAAAAATTTTGATTTTTACATTTTTTGGGGGGAATTTCATATAAAAAAATGTGAAAAATATTGTTGTTTTTTCAAAATTTACGCTCTTTTTTTGTTTATAGCGCAAAAAGTAAAAATTGCACAGGTGATCAAATACCACCAAAAGAAAGCTCTGTTTGTGGGAAAAAAAGAACGTCAATTTCGTTTGGGTATGGCGTCGCACGACCGCGCAATTGTCAGTTAAATTTGCACAGCGCCGAATCGCAAAAAGTGGCCCAGACGTAAGACAGCAAAATCCTCTAGTGGTAAAGTGGTTAATCAACCTTGTCTCTATTTTTAGATATCCATATGATATACCCCTCCTGAGGAAGCAAGTTTTTATCTAATGAAACGTGTATAGAATCAGTATATAGTATTGACCCTATGGGAGTTCAGCTGTGTTCAGCTATATTCAATGATGGTGATCCATGTATAGATACTTTTAATGATCATGTACTCAGATAATTTTAAATGTATGTCATTTTTGTCTTTTGTATGAATACAAAAATCTTGTAAATTTTACTTGTCGACAATTTCTCTGTGCGTATGTACATTTTGGGACTGAGACACGCCCATGCCCCACCTATGCCAGCTCATTGTGTATGTATATTGTAATTGGTGGAAAACACCCGGCCCTACTTTGCTGGCATTAGTTTGGACATATTTATTATTGTATTTAAATGTTGTTTGCCAATTAAGATTTTTGTGTGCATTTCTCTGCAGCTTTCCCTGCTCCTTACCCAACCACCTTTTTTTTATCTTCTTGAACTAATCTCTTTTGGTTGGGCAGACAATTTGCAACATAAAAATATCAAGGCACTACTTGGTAACAGAAAATGTTGTTTTCTTTAAACTCAAAAAGTTGATGGAATGCAAGTCCACGACTTTTTGGCACATTCAATATTTGGAGCAATATATTGGTGAAAAATGTTGTCTAATGGGTTTACGAGTCCAGAATTTACCTAATTTGAGAAATGTTTTGAATTTAAAAAGAAATGGGAGAACAACCTTTTTAGCGTGTTCCCATGAAAAGATGAGGCTGTTAATTGTTGAATATAGGATGATGTTGGCAGGCAGTGATTTGGATTATCAATGAACTATTTACACAACATCCTAATATTAATAATCAACCAATGTTCAAAGAAAGAACCATTGAACTGAGAGTATTTGGAGAAGTTCGATATGGAGATAATAAAAAATAAAGATCGAAAATTATTTTTGGATAAAGTCTTTTGCCAGGGCATCCCCTACAAATGGCATTTAACATCTTCAACGTACCATCGCAAAGAATTTCTTAAGGACAATGTGTATGATAATGATGCTTTATCTGATACAGCCTCTATAAATCAATTTCCTCTACATATAGGAATGCGGGAGACTCCCCCTTTAGACAGCAGGGATCCAAATGCCCAAATTCTGAAGATTCCAATATCAGAGTTGATGACTCCTAAAGATGCCCACACTCTAACACTGATAAAAGAACCTTGTGGTTTTTCTACTCCCATCAATCAAAAAAACACTAAGTTAGTAACCAATCCGACACAAGGTAATTCCTCCTCTTCCACCTCATTGATCTCCAATGTAACCCCTTCTTCTGACATTGATCCCACTATTTTTTTAACAAACCTGAATAGCACCAATCCCAACCAGATACGAGCAATGGGGGTCCTGGATCAATATGCGTACAAACCCAATTCGATAATAAATCAATGACTGACAGTGGTGGAGATAGACAAGAATTCAAAATTATCAATCTATCCTCTTATGACCTTACTGACTCAATTACTCTCTAAAGGTCTTAGCTTCTGTCCTCATACCAGAATTGATCATTTTGAAGTCATTAAGGATGTGAACCTTTTTGTACGCAAGGGGGGCAATATTGTAGTTGATGGATGTGGAAAAATATAAAAAAAATGTGTCATAACGTCCTGTTCGGTGGTGAACAAGCACGACTTTACGTGTGAAACGCGTCTACCTTTTTGTATCCTATATTGACTGTCCGTTGGTTTAATAAAGAAGCATCATTATATCTGTTGGAGTGTGGCCATTTTTGTTGATATTCTCAAGTTTTGCGGTGGTGAGCCAAGGTGAGCGCCCACAGTTATTTGGAGCCTTCGTAGTCAGCATGAGCAGTGTGTGCACCTGTTTTTAATAACTTTCTGTCCAACAAACATTGGTACAGACAAGTTGGAGCTGATCGGGTATCCAAAATTAATGTAGAATTTTACCAACTGGTGGACTCTGCCTATAGAGGAGAAATTATCTCAAAGCAAATATGGGAGTTCTTTCGAACTCCACATCCTCGAGGCACGCTTTTACACTCTCCCCAAAATGCATAGAAATTTGTTGGATCCCCCAGGCAGACCCGGCATGTCAAGGTCTAGCCGATACATTGATTTAGTAATAAGTCCATTTGTTTTATCTCATCCCTCGTATTTACGAGACCTGTTGCATCTGCTACAAATATTGGAAGGCATTCATGTCTCTTGCACAGCATGGTTAGTCACTGTGGGCGTTGAGGCGCTGTATTGCAGCATACCAGATAATCTGGGTATGGCAACTGTTCGATCTTTCTTGTCCCAGTGGGATCATAGAAAAAGGTAATTCCATGAATTTGTGTTGTCTCTGCTACATTTTGTACTATCTAATAATGTTTTCTGCTTTGCGGGCTCCTACTACCTCCAGGTTCAGGGGGTGGTCATGGGCACTTATTGCGCCCCCTCTTTATGCCAACTTGTACCTGGGGGGTGGGAGCACCACATCTTCTCCCGCGATGATCTCTTGATGTACCTGTGGCATGTTCTTTCATGGCACAGGTACATCGATGACAACCTTATCTGAACAATTGCAACTTACAGTTCACCATGACATTTGATCAGGTGCAGGTTCCTTGACATCGCCATCCATAAGGATATATTATATGCCACAAGTGCACACCCCGTCCCACTCATACATTCTATTCCATATGGACAATATCTTCAGGTAAAACTCAACTGCAGCAATACTGATATGTTTGAGACAGAAGCTAAGCTTCTACGGGCAAGGGGATACAGTAAGAAATGCCTAGTTAGAGCATATAACCGCACCAAAGATAAATCGAGAAATTCTCTGTTTCACAAAAAGTCCAGTAATACGGTAAGGTTTATTACCCAATTTAATTCTCAACATGTACAGATAAAATCTATTTTGCAGAGACACTGGTATCTGCTAACCTAAGATCCCACAATTTCTAAACTTGTTTCACCCCAGCCAGCCATGCAGACGAGCTTCCTCTGTGAAAGATAAATTAGTACATAGCCACTTCCTGGGACAGAGCGTAAAAACCAACTCACTGCCAGGTAGGTTTAAATGCGGCGGTTCCCCATCCGGGGAGGGTCTATCGTCTGTCTACACAGGAGTTACTGATGCATCTACATTTTGGATTCACAGTCTGGATTTGTGCCATACTACCTATTTGTACTATGGCGGACTGATGGCAGCTAAGCACCCATCTAATTCTTGGATGCTATATTTCAAATGGCTTACGTTTCATCCCATTATATGCTCCATCCACTCCTGTTGTGAACAACGACACCCTCCTCGTTAGCTACATTTGACGCGACTCGCGTTTTCTTTCCTTTACAGTAATATACAGAATACTTTACTATAAACGCTTCAGACGAAGCTAAATGTAGCGAAACATGTCGAGCAATGTGAACATTAACAATATGAATAATTGAATACAGCATCACCTGATCTTGTTGGACGGCAGTCTCATCTTCTGTCACCCTTCCTTAGATCCCTCTGATGTGAAGTATTTGTTTATACTCTATTACCAAGAGTTTTTTTCCTCGTATATAGTTGAATATTCTGTATTGCAATGCATGTGTGCCTTAATTAAGGCCAATGTTTAGATTTGAATGTATTTCCTTGTTTTTACAAGAATTTAACAATAAAAAGTGATCTTTTAATACTTGTGTGCCAAAAAATCCTTGCCTTCCAATCCTCCCATATTCTAGTCAATTAGGGATTTGGCACTACTCAGTACTTTTCTTGTATGCTCAGACTGCTGCTGTCTGACGGCATATTCCCTTCTTTAGTCCTATCTATTGACGTGTGAATGCACAGCCTACTATCTGGGGAAAACTTTTAGAGAATTTTGGATACACATATATGATCACCTATACGCAAAAGAGATTGGGGATTTTTTTTCTCCTATGGGGAGACATGCAGCTCACTATCATTCCTACTGTCCCTTTAAGGTACTATTTTTGGCCCTGGAACATATCCCACAGGACCCATGGGGTGGAGACTGGGATAGGCATATTCTGCAGATAGAAATGATATGGATACTCAGGACATTTAAGCCCCTTTTACCAGTTTACTTGTCAATTATATGTGTATATTTGGTGTATTCTATTTGTTCACTTACAGTTTTGATTGGCCATGTATTGTGTACTATGTAATATATAGATTTAGAGAAAATGCTGTATTTTTCCCCTTTTTTCTTCCCTATGGCACCTGTATGTTTATCCCGGGAGTTGCAAGCCCGTATGCAACACGTATACCTTTTTTTTTTTTTTTTGGGACTTGGGCCGCCTTTTTGCCTTTTCCATCCTTGCCCTAGCCTTGCTGATGTTTATGCTGATGGGTGTCCCCAAGTTACTATGAAACTTTACGCTCCCTTCTGCTTCCGCAGATGGGGCAGGCTGGCTTTGTGTCGCATCTGGTCTCCACCTCGATGGAGACCGCCCATGTACGATCTATGAGAGAGATGACGCCAGACAGCCTGCGCGTGCACCTTATGCACGCACAAATTGTGCTTTGGGGTGCACTAGTTCACGGATGTGTGCCATCCCCTTTTCCCACTGGCGGCTGCAGTGAGATGACGTCTGTGCTGTGCGCCACCCTATGTCTCATGCCCGTATGATCCAACAGCCATGCACCAATGGTGGCGGTTTGACCACCGCCATGTCTGGTGCATGGACCCTTTGGCGGGTTCCCACCATTGTGATGCCTGGAGGGGCGGGGTTTAGCCTTTACTTGGGCTGTGTAGCCGGGCACACACCAGACACGTCCACCTCCTTTATTGTAGGACCTGGTCGTGCCCGTGACAGATACACATTGGACCTTATCAGCTGCTGGGTAGTCTCTACACTATTAGTAATTCTTTGAATATTTCACTTCTAAAAGGGCTGTCGTTTTTTCTTCACCTTGGGACTTTGAATGTACAGTATATAGGTGCTAGTGTGCACATGTGTATTCACTTGGTGATTTCCTTCAGCATGGCACCATTACTTGAATTACATTTTTATGGCTCTTTTCCTCCCTTTTTCTTATCCTAGGACTTCGGATTCCCTGCCAGTTAAAGCATTTGGGATTTCCTATTATTGATCATCTGGGGTTTGTCCTCGTTTCACTTATTAGGGTTCACTATGCAATAGATTTATCATCCTTCTTCCATTTTCACTTTTTAGCTATATATCTAATTTATTCGATCACTCAATTTAGTTTTTTTTTTTTCTTCACACTTTTTTATATATTTGCACTTTACGCAACTGGCGCCTTTTATTTTTTATTTTAAGGGGTCATCCGTTATGTCTTGTGGCACTAATAGTTCCCGTTTACCAAAATTCTCAATTTCACATGGTTCTTTTCACTATTAAAAATGGCACCATTTTGGGAACTGATGATAGTTTTTTTTTTATAGGATTGCTTTCTTTATGGAGGTTCCTTACAACAAATCTTTTTTTCTAGTCCCTACGCTCCTTGTTGCTGTCACAGGGGATTGCCTTGTCAAGTATTTGTCCTCCTCCACAACAACTCCCAGGGGAGAACTATATAGACTATCTGGTGATTGTGTCCATTTCTTTTTATCCATTTTTACTTAAAGGACTCACCAATCCAGTCCATCTACTATACCATTGAATATCCGTGGAGGCTTATGGCATGACTCCAATGATCTGTACAGTAAATCAGATTTCCTTTCTTCTTTTTCTACTTTTGCCCCCCCCCCCCTTCCTTCTCTTGCTCATGCCCCACCTACTGTATGCCAGCTCATTGTGTACAGTGTTAGTTCATTGTTTATTGCCATAGGTTGTGTAAAATGACGACTGCCATGTCTTCAGTCTATACTTGTTCGATCTCCGCTCTATCTAGTGGCCATAATGCAGTATTTTTCTGATTCTGATATTTCAGGAAAATACCACATTATGGCCACTAGATTAAGCTGATTAACATAGAAAATACACATATTAGGTGGAAAAAAAACGGGATTGTTTGTTATTGCTGGGTAAATGCTTGTGACATTCATCCAGTGATTTTTCTATAAATAGGCCCCTATGTCTGTCTTGCGGTAATGAAGGCCCCTTGAACCCCCCCTTTAGGGAAAAGGAGTCTTGACTGCTGAAAGCATGGCATCATCATGGGCGTGAACCTAACACATAGAGGTTAAAAAGGAAATTCACCCAAAAAGGGAAGTTCCGCCTGTTTGCATCCCCCCCCCCCCCCAGATCTAGGCAAGCAGTTCTGCCCCTCCTCCTCCCCCTGCAGCCTGGGACACATCACAGGTCCCGGAGGACTACGGGACCATTCACAAGGTGCAGTGTGGTTCACGCATGCGCAGTAGGGAACCGGCTGTGAAGCAACAAGGTTTCATTGCCTGTTTCCTTTACTTGAGATGCCGTTGCCTCAACATTACTGGGTTCCTGGACAGATAAGTGTTCTGGTATTAAAAGTCATCAGCTACAGTATTTTTCGGGGGGAGACTGGAGCTCCTCTTCAACCTACTGGGCACTTTTACCCCCTTCCTGCCCAGGCTCATTTTCAGCTTTCAGTGCTGTCACACTGTGAATGACAATTGCGCGGTCATGCAACACTGTACCCATATGAAAATGTTATCATTTGTTTCACACAAATAGAGCTTTCTTTTGGTGGTATTTAATCACCACTGTGTTTTTATTTTTTTAATTTTTTTTTTGCTAAACAAATGAAAAAAGACCAAAAAAACAAACAAAAAAATGATTTTTTTCTTAGTTTCTGCTATAACATTTTCAAACAGGTAATTTTTCTCCTTCACTGATGTGCACTGATGGGCACTAACAGGCTCCACTGATGTGCAGTGGCACTGAATGGCTACACTAATAGGTGGCACCAGGACCCCTGTACAGCCTACCTGATGGGGGCCCCCTTCAACCCCACCCTTGACTCCGCCCCTGACCCCCCCAACCCTGCCTCAAAACAAAAAAACAGCTTTGTCTTTGGGGGGGGGGGGGGAAGCATACAATCCAGCAATTGTGGAAGTGGTGGTTTTAGGGTTGCTCGTATCACTTCCATGTGAAACCTGACAATTGCCCTTACAAATGTACAGAGTGCTGGGGCCGGGAGTGTGTATAAAAACATGTTTGCAGCACTGTCTCAGGGCCTTTTTTAAACTGCGCTAGGACTAAAGAGGTTAAAGGGGAGTGTTTGGGTGGCAGTAAAAATGCAGCTCAGCTGCAGGGTTTTTACTGTTCCCCAAATGCAAGTGGAAAGTGGTATCTCACAGTGCCTTATGATGTTTAGCATTAGGAGGATAACCATTCACACAGCACACTAGGTGCTGCATGGCTGTCACAGAGTGCCACTTGGCTTTTTGGTACTGACTTTGTTATTGCTAAACTGTGTTTCAGTCCATCATTCAGTAAAGCCATAAATTAACAAAGATAGCACCCAAAAGCCATGTGGCAGAGCCATGCAGCACCTAGTGTGCTGTGTGAATCAATATCCTAATGCTAAACATGATAAGGCACTTTGAGGATTCTGCAGTCCTTAAGACATTACAATATGCAGTTCTAGTTCCTATTCACTGTGTGCTGCCAGTGCCACGCTACCCGTTGCCATCCGGATTCATTTTACATCTACGGCTCCCTGCCAGTCACCTCACATAGTCCCGTCATCTGAGCAATAGAGTGCATGACAAGTCAGATCACTCCGCTGCCAGTGAGCAGCCACCCAGAACTTCCTGAACATGCGGCGCTGATAATGTACATGCGCCAGAAACAGAAGAAAAAGCCCCTGCATTGCTGCCAACTCATGGGCCCCTCTCTTGACCTGATGGGGCCCGAGAAAATGCATTTATACACCCCCCTAAGCAAGTGGGAGTGGGGGAGTAGTTTAGTAGCAAGGGTTAGTCTTTTTTTTTTTTTTATTTGGCAGAAATGAAATATAAAGCTGCCCGGGCCCCCCTGCTGCACTGATGGGGTTGTACTTCCCTATCAGCGGCCCTGGGTGGCACTGATTAGCTGCACTGATAATCAGGACATTGATGGTTGGTGCCCTGACTATCAGTGCAGATGTCCCCTTTCACATTATCTGGTTACCGACTCTCTCCTCTCCTCACGCTGCGACAGTGTGAGGAAAGGAATGCCGATAACCAGCAAGTGTGTTTACCTTGTGGTCAGCTGTGATTGGACACAGCTGATCACATGGTAAAGAGCCGCTGAGATTGTCTCTTTACACTGCTCTGTAATCAGATGTTCTTGAAGGACACAGTGATCACAGAGCGTGCTGGGTGCTGGGTTCCGTTCCCTTAGGATTTTCTATAAAGGCCTGAGGCGACTGGGTGGAGCCTGAACTCTAGAAAAAGGCTATCTGATCTGGGGAGATTCAGCTGTCACAAGAGTTGCCCACCCTCACACCCGTTGTGATGTTTTGTCACAGCCTTATTGGCGGTTTTAACCTGGCCAGCAATTGATGTTGCTTTATGAGCTATGCCCTCAGGTTAAATTCTGGGGTCAGTCTAATGTCTATCTGGCACTGATAGTAAGGACAGTTATGGCACTTTTCCACTGCAAGTACCGGCTCGGCTCCACTCGGCCCTGCTTGGCTCTGTTTGGTTTTCCACTGCATGGTACCACATGGTACGGTGTTGGTACAGTTTGCTTTTCCACTAAAGTAAAGTGGGTGGGATAACCATGATTCTCTGACCAATCAGTGGCTAGTAGTGACAAACAGTCAAGGCTGCATGCAAAGGATTGTGGGATATGGTACCGGTACGGCCCTCTTGTGGCGCTTTTCCACTGCATGGAACTGAACGGTTCGGCTTGCTTTTGTGCTTTTCCACTGCTGGTACCGCATGGTACGGTGTAGGAATGGTTCGGTACGGTACGGCACGGCGGCGCTTTTCCACTACATGGAACCAAACGGTATGGCCCGCTTAAACAGTACCACCTGTTGTGGTTCCAACAGGGCCGTACCGGTACCATATCCCACAATCCTTTGCATGCAGCCTTGACTGTTTGTCACTACTAGCCACTGATTGGTCAGAGAATCGTTGTTATCCCACCCACTTACTTTAGTACTACTTTAGTGGAAATGCAAACCATACCAAACCGTACCGAACCGTTCCAACACCGTACCATGCAGTGAAAAACCAAACCGGGCCGAGTAGAGCCGAGCCGGTACTTGCAGTGGAAAAGTGCCATTGGAACCACAACTGAAGTGGTACTGTTTAAGCGAGCCATACCGTTCGGTTCCATGTAGTGGAAAAGCGCCACCGTACCGAACCGCACCGAACCATTCGCGCTTTTCCACTGCATGGAACCGTACCGGTTCGGCACCCTTTTGTGCTTTTCCACTGCTGGTACCGCATGGTATAGGGTCGGAACGGTTCGGTACAGTACGGTATAGGTTTGCTTTTCCACTGCATGGAACCGAACGGTACGGCCCTGAAAAAACAGTACCTACTCGATTGTGGTTCCAACAGGTACCAAACTGGTACCATATCCCACAATCCTTTGCATACAGTCACTACTAGCCACTGATTGGTCAGAGAATCCCACCCACCCCGTTGTTATCCCACCCACTTAACTTAGTACTACTTTAGTGGAAAAGCAAACCTATACCGTACCGTACCGAACCGTTCCGACCCTATACCATGCGGTACCAGCAGTGGAAAAGCAAACTGGGCCAAGCAGGGCCGAGTAGAGCCGAGCCGGTACTAGCCGGTACTTGCAGTGGAAAAGTGCCATAACACTGTACCATGTAGTACCATGCAGTGGAAAAGCACAAAAGCAAGCCGAACCGTTCGGTTCCATGCATTGGAAAAGCGCCATTAGACTCCATGAGTTTGTTATGGGTGCTCATGTGACTGGCATTGTTGTTTGGTACATTTAGAAAGTTGTTACATTTGGGAAGTTCAATAAAGCTGTGGCCTTGCCCTATCTCCAACTTAATCAACTTTCGTGTCTTTGTGGGGGGCAAAGTATTGGTTTATTAGTTGGTCCTCAATGAGCCTATGCTTCTCAGCAGTCAAGGCTCCTCACCTTCCTGTTCACAATCTTCTCGTCGGTATGCCAAGCTTTGCATACGTTTTTAATCCCAGCAATGAAGAAGTCGGGTAGAAGATGCCTACAAAGGAGCGCATGAATGTTGCATCGCTGGGGGAGTTCCACTCTACAGAGAAAACATCTGGCTCATTCAAGTCTGAAGCTTTTCTTATCTGTCTGTTGAGATTTTAATAATAATAGTTATGTTTTCATTATAATGGTGTGATCCCTGATCTGTGAAACGTCTGCAAATTACCTCTATGGCATTTATCATTTGTGTTTCTGTCCCTTTTTAAATGAATATTTGTTTAAGGCACCGCCTCCTAATTAGCCACACCCTATTCTTTGCTGTTGTATGCTCCAAGCTCCTCCCCCCCTCCCCCTTACACCTGATGCATTTGTTTCCCAGGATGATTTCTCTCGGAGGGGAGTTTATTTATTAAAGAGGGAGAAAGTGCGACCACAAAATCATCCTGGTTGCTATGGGTTATGGCAGTAGATATCAAATAGTTAGGGTTTTTTTTTTATCTCTCGTAGTTCAGGTAACCCAGCTGGTAATGATGGGACTTTGGCCAATGTTATTATTGAATAAGAGGTCACAAGGTTGGGTTTCACCTCCTTCATACACTATATTGCCAAAAGTATTGGGACGCTTGCCTTTACACGCACATGAACTTTAATGGCATCCCAGTCTTAGTCTGTAGGGTTCAAGATTGAGTTGGCCCACCCGTTGCAGCTATAACAGCTTCAACTCTTCTGGGAAGGATTTACACAAGGTTTATGGGAATGTTTGACCATTCTTCCAGAAGCGTATTTGCGAGTGTTGCACGAGGAGGCCTGGCCCGCAGTCTCCGCTCTAATTCATCCCAAAGGTGTTCTATTGGGTTGAGGTCAGGACTCTGTGCAGGCCAGTCAAGTTCCTCCACTCCAAATCGCTCATGCACACTATGTTGCCAAAAGTATTGGGCCACCCCTCCAAATCAATAAGTGGAGGGGGGATGATGGTGTGGGGTTGTTTTTCAGGGGTTGGGATTGGCCCCTTAGTTCCAGTGAAGGGAACTCTTAAAGGTGTCAATATACCAAGACATTTTGGACAATATCATGCTCTCAAGTTTGTGGGAACATTTTGGGAATGGCCCCTTCCTGTTCCAAAATGACTGCGCATCAGTGCACAAAGCAAGGTCCATAAAGACATGGATGAGCGAGTTTGGGGTGGAGGAACTTGAATGGCCTGCACAGAATCCTGACCTCAACCCAATAGAACACCTTTGGGATGAATTACAAAGGAGACTGCGATTCAGGCTTTCTCGTAAAAAATTGGTGCCTAAAATCACAAATGTGCTTCTGGAAGAATGGTCAAAGATTCCCGTAGACACACTCCTAAACCTTGTAGACAGCCTTCCCAGAAGAGTTGAAGCTTTTATAGCTGCAAAGGATGGGCCAAATCAATGTTGAACCCTACGGACTAAGACTGGGATGCCATTAAAGTTCATTTGCATGTAAAGGCAGGCATACCATTACTTTTGACAATAAAGTGTATTCCACATTGAGTGATCTCTCCAGCAGTGTCAGTATAGTTTTGGGTAGTTGAGGCACAGCATTTTCTGCCCCCCCCAGCAATGCATCCCCATTTACCCCCATCCTTACGCACTTCTGACCCTCCATCCCCTTCTACTCCTATTCTGCCTCCCTCTCCTACTCCCATCCCCACCTACTCCTAACCCCCTCCCCCTTCCTGTACCCTCATCCTCCGCAAACCCCCATCTCCTTCTAGTCTTGCCCCTCCCTCCCCACTATTCCCATTCCCCCCTTCTTCTCCAAATCCCTTCTCCCCCCCACCCCTTATTTGCGTCCCCTACTAATCCCATCCCACCTCTCCGAACCCAAGCTACTCCTGCCCTCCCAATCCCTTCCTATTCCTATTTCCTCCTATTCCCTTCCCCCAGTAACTACTTCTCCCCCAACTACCTCCTAATCTCATCTACCTCTCATCCCCTCCTACTCTTGTCCCCCCCTACCTACCATCATCTCCTGTCCACATCCCCATCTACTCCTGCCCCCCTTCCCCCCCCCCCCAAGTACCTCCTGCCCCCATCCAATCATCTGTCCCTACTCCTCCCCTCCCTCTCCAGTCACCTCCTACCCCCACCACACTCCCCATCTCCTGTTTTTAATTCCACAAACCCCGGAATGTCATACTGATAGTCATCAACACAGCGAGTGGCGAAGTCTGAATATTTTATATATTTGTGTGAAGGTTAAAACATCCCCCTGCGTTCCCCCCCACCATACAACTATAGCCATTCTCGAGGATTTCCCCCACCACCCCATACTATCATGTGATCACCTTGTCCTCTGATATGGTCCCCACCCCAACACACACCTCAGATGTATCCCCTCTTATTGGTGGGACCCTGACCCTTGTGATAGACAGACACCAGGTTGATAAAGTCTCTTTATTTATAGCACAATATATACAAAATCACCTCTATATATCTTTATAGGACTCCAGTGTCCAGCTACGTCTCATTGGCTGCCAGCCATCACAGTTGGCGTTTGTTCTGGGTGACTGAGCGCCCCTCGGTTACCATGGTTACACGCTGCCATTGGCAGGAATGCCATTGTTCTGAGGAATGTGCCCCCCTCCTCCCCTTGCAGATTATTAACCCTGTTGTTCCCAGTGGACAGTAACTGACATCCATCTCCCTGTGACTATATTCTATCTCACCCCATCACAACCCATCATGGTCGTCCAGCCTCTTCCCCCGCTCTGGGAATCAGACTGCAGACCGCTAATAATGGAAACTACCAAGATACTTGTAACTGATATTTTACAGTGTAAGACATCTTTCTGCGTGAGGTAAAATTATCAGTGAAGAGCGTATAATCCAGCCATTATACACAACCATAATCTACAACCAACCAAAATCCACAGCCCTAATTTACAAACAACTTTAATCCAACAACCATAACTCACAACCAACCATAGTTTTTCAACCATAATACAACAATCATAATCTACAGTCAACCATAATCCAACAACCAACCATAACCCTCAACTATAATCCACAACCATAATACAACAATCATAATCTACAGTCAACCATAATCCAACAACCAACCATAACCATAATACAACAACCATAACCTACAAGCAGCCATAATACGCAACCATAATCCAATAACCATAACCCAACAACCATAACCTACAATCAGTCATAATACGCAACCATAATCCAACAACCATAACCCACAACCAACTGTAATCTTACAGCTATAATCCAACAACCATAACCTACAACCAACATCTAGTCATAGTACACAACCATAATCCAACAATTATAATCTACAACCAACTATAATTTGGCCATATATGTGTCTCTGTTTCCCTATTGGGGACATTGGAGTGTGGGGTGGGCAGAGTTACAATACTCCATACTTTCTAAATAAACATGGAATGTTGTTGCTGCAGGCAACACCTTCTTGGAGCTGCCCTTGTAGATTATCTGTGTGCTGCTTGGAGGGGGTCATAGTTGTGTGGGGGGGGGGGGTTGAATTGATGCCCCTGTTTGGGGGGACAGTGATCAGTATCCCCCCCCCCCAAAACAAGCAATCTATACAGAAAGTGGTGTGTTCCAGTGTGCGCTACATTGGAGTACCCGTGCATGAAAAATGATCCCTCCTCCAGTCTATGTTACTATTCCATATGATAAGAGCCACCAGGAAAGCTTAGATTCTATGTGGAGTAAACACCTGCCAGAAGAGCTTACAATCTAAACATAGCTGATACCTGCCAGCAGCATTAACAATCTACTTGTAGTACACATATGGCAGAGAAGCTATCAATCCACTTGTAGTCCACACCTGCCAGCAGAATTTATAATCTACATGTAGCCAATACCCGCCAGCAGAGTTTATAATCTCCATGTAGCCAATACCCGCCAGCAGAGTGTATAATCTACATGTAGCCAATACCCACCAGCAGAGTTTATAATCTACATGTAGCCAATACCCGCCAGCAGAGTTTATAATCTACATGTAGCCAATACCGCCAGCAGAGTTTGCAATCTACATGTAGCCAATACCCGCCAGCAGAGTTTATAATCTACATGTAGCCAATACCCGCCAGCAGAGTTTACAATCTACATGTAGCCAATACCCGCCAGCAGAGTTTACAATCTACATGTAGCCAATACCCACCAGCAGAGTTTACAATCTACATGTAGCCAATACCCGCCAGCAGAGTTTACAATCTACATGTAGCCAATACCCACCAGCAGAGTTTACAATCTACGTGTAGCTAATACCTGTCAGTAGTGCTTACAACCTAGATGTAGTCAATACCTGCCAGCAGGTACCCGGGCTCTAAGGAATCTGGAGAGGAGTGAATCATACAGAACGGTATACAGACATCCATACTGCAAAGCTTATTGGGTTCATATAAGGGTCATAACCCTGCGAAGTGCCGTGACTAAAGTGCTACAGACAAGCTGTGTTGTGGTGGCAATAAGCGGAGGGTCAGGTCAGAAGTTTCTTGTGGTCGCTGTTGAGGGTCTGGTCAGCTCTTGGTGATGCCGGAGTGGCGCTGGTGGAGTCCGTAGAGCGCAGGGAGTACTTGGTGTGAGGCTGAGACAGAACACAGTACCACAGGAAAATGAAGAGGCCTGGCGGGAGGAAACGGAAGGTAAGTAAATTATACCACTAAAGTGCTCAGTTATATATGATAAAAAAAAAACGTATGATCCTGCCAGAAATCCAGACCTGTCCACTGTTATTTCTAAGAGTTCCTCTAGTTCCTATCTTGGACTACAAAATGATCAGCCTTTAATATTGTAGAGATCTACAGATGGGGTAATGGAATAGTTTAGCGGAAGGCTGACGCCACTCGGTACAGAAAATCGCTATGTGTTATCACCCACAACAGGACTTAAAATGAAACCCTGACCTTAACACAAAGAATATGAGTAAGAAGATATTTTATTGAGGAAGAGTCATGCTATGGCTATCTCATTTCCTCTTCAAAATCTTCTACACCCTGAACACTATGCTGGGTGTGCATGAGCCTCCAACATGAGCTGACCCCCTTCACCCATAACCAGGGCGGCCCCAAACTTCCCCATCAGCGGACTGGTTACACCCTCATACAATATCCTCATTCAGCTCCACCACAAACCACAAGATGCTTGAGCACCCAAAGTGACTTGTGAATGCAGAGTGTCATGAGGGTGCGTCCACACTGTCGCATGCCACCAAGGGGTGCTGGGGAACACAGACAGTATAGCAGAAGAAGTGAGACTAGAAGCTGGGCTGGAACAGAACCAGGAACTTTGAAAGGGAAATAATTTAGAACCCAGCACATGACTTCACAACAGTCATGTAACTGGGAAACCCCTTTTGGGTGGATCTGACTTTTAACCAAATATGATTTTGCCTGGAGCACAGTCAGCCTCATTTATTAAAGTGAAGGAAGAACTGTCTGCGCTCCACAGCAATCAACCAACCATTTTCCAACTTGCATAAGAAGAACAAACTGATGATCCTAATTGGGCGTTCGAGGGAACACAGACAGGTCCTTCTTTGAGAGTAGGGTATGGCACTTACCTTGTAGGGCGTTGAGGATACTGAAGGCATATTGGACGGGCAGGTAAAAGACCCCAAAGGAGAAGAAGGCCAGACCCCAGGAAAAGCCTAGCATGCAGCTCAGCCCCAGCAGAGTGACGCAGCGACGGACATCCTCCTGGCGTGAGTGTGAAGACAGACGGAGTGCGCGCCTCGTCATGGCAACAAACATACACAGGTTAAAGAGGAGAACCGCAGCAAAAAATCCCAAATTCAGCACCTGGTGGATGATGGGCTCTGTTAGCCAACACCTGCCAAGAAAAGGAGTTGATGTGCCATCATTGGAAGGTGATAGGGGACATGGAGAATAAGGAAACATTGTAAATAATGGGACACAGAGAACAAGGGGACATAGAGAACGAGGGGCCACAGAGAACAAGAGGATGTGGAGAACAAGAAGAGTAGGGGGACATGGCAAATAAGGTTGACAAGGATTCAACAAAAGACCTCGCGCTTATGGATAAGTGTATAAATCAAAGTGCATGTACTGGTAAGCTGCTGCTAACAGAAAGGTGACTGTGCCTTTAAATAATGAATTCAAAAAATGTCAGCGCTGCTACAAATATATAGCCACATAAAAATGTGCTCAAACTATGATAAAGTGCTACTCTGTGCAATAAATATGCAAAAAAGTCATTCTGTGCAATAACTGTAAACAATATAACAACAATGCCAACATAATAGCACAAATTATTAATAGCACAAATTAATAAATGATTGATGATCCCCTGATGATGTCAGCGTTGACTGACGAAACGTACGTCGGGAACGTGAGACTGTACACTTCCGGGTCTGAGGAGCGCAGGCGTGGAGCGGCGTCTCCTATTCCCAGCTATCGATTCAGTTTTTAAGGCGTTTATCTACTTGGATTGTAGACTTGGTTCCTGAATGCTCCATCGTTTTTGGCTTTTGCACTCATGCCTGTGAGAGGGTGGGATGTACAAGCTCCAAATTGATGTGGATCACAAAGCGTGTTTGACCCCCTATAATTAAGGGGTCCAGTGGCTCTGGTAAGCGGTACCTTTACATTTCACTGGGTGATCGTGTGGAGGTGAAGGCTTTTCTAAGAATTACTCCTATCAAGTCTATGTTTCTAATATTGGCTGTTTGGTTGACTCAATTGATTTGGACATTAGAGACTTTAGTTAATTTAATTTTTCCCACGATTGTTTGAATTTATTGTGATTTACATTTGTTGAGCGCTACCATTTTTTCACTTTTCACAAATTAATAAAGTCCATACAAAGTGCTCTTAGTGCTTAATATTTCAATCCTTTAAGGTGCTTCAAACGTGCCTGGAATGTGCTCCCCTGTGGGAGGGCGAAACTCGTCTAGTGATACCAAAGCGTACAACGTCATTTCCGGTTGGTGGAACGCACGCCGGAACACCACCGGAACCACCAAGCCGTGCACACTTAGGAGGAAAACTTTTATTTATATGTAAGTGGATACTTATTTTTTCAATAAACCGTTTTAACGTACTTTCACTATGGAGAATCCTCTCTTTATTTGGGTCACGAAGAACATTAAAACAGCCTTTACCAAGATATAACACCGTCTTTATACCTACAAGCCCAGGCGTGACTACGAGCAGCTAACTACCATACAAGCTTATTATCAAGTCTTTCCGGTGAGTGGGGACACCACAGGGGAGCACATTCCAGGCCCGTTTGAAGCACCTTAAGGATTGAATTATTAAGCACTAAGAGCACTTTGTATGGACTTTGTTAATTTGTGCTATTATATTGGCATTGTTGTTATATTGTTTAAAGTTATTGCACTGAATCACTTTTTTACACATTTATTGCACAGTAGCACTTTATCATAGTTTAAGCACATTTTTATGTGGATATATATTTGTAGCAGCGCGGAGATCTTTTGATTTCAAGGTTGACAAGGAGTATGAGGCATCACGGAGCACAAGGGGGCATAGAGCACGAGGAGATCAAGAGAATGAGGAACATGGAGAAAGAGGGGACATGGAGAACAAGGCCATATGAGAAATGGGGGGAATCTGAGAACATGGAGATCGGGAGAAAAGGGAACATAGAGAATGAGTTGGATCAGAGAAAAAGGAACAAGGAGAATGAGGTGGATCAGAGAATGAGGAGAAAGGAAAAATGAGGGGAAACATAGAGAGCAAGGGTGCAATGAGAACAAGATCAAGAGAATGAGGGGGATAAAGAGGAAGAGAAATTTGGAGAATGAGGGGGATATAGAATAAAGTGATAAAGAGAATGGGGGGGGGGGAACAAAGACTGAGAGGACACAGATGATGAGGGGACACGGACAACGAGGGGATGAAGAGAACAAGGGGACAAAGAGATGGGAGAGATTGTGTTCTGGATTTTCTGGACTTACATGGCGGCTGTGGAGTTTTGGGAGGATGGACGTTCCACGTTGATGTAATATATCCCATAATACTTTGGATCTACCAGCACTACAGATGCAACTATCAGAACTGGGACACCTGCACAGAAAACATGACATTTCTCAATTATTACTGTTACCAATCATAATATAGCACAACATTTTATGTAACGTTCATCATCCAACATGAAAATATTCTCAGTTCACATGGCGAACCAAATCCAGGGCAAGTTCAGCAACAGTTTACACTTTCATCAGTTACCAGTCATGTGTCATCATTGTCACCAACTGACATCACCACTGACCCCATCGCTGTCACCAATTGGTATAACCACTGACCTCATCATTGTCATCGCCACTGATCTCATATTTGTCACCAATTGTCATCACCACCGATCTCATCATTGTTACCAATTGTCATCACCACTGATCTCATCATTGTTACCAATTGTCATCACCACTGATCTCATCAATGTCACCATCTACAGCCACATTGAGGGGTTCTCCCATAGGGAGCAGAATGAGGAAAGCATTAAAGTCATGTTAATTGTGCACACACAGGAGGACTCACCCCAGCCCAGGATAGTCAGTCTCCAGGTAGTGATGGCAGAGGACATGAAGACCTTTACCACCAGCCGGTAGAGATTGAAGCCCTCGATGGCCATCCAGGTGAAGAGGCAGAGCAGAGAGAAGTGCAGAGCAATGGCAGAAATGCGGCATACTACCACGTCTTCCAGACCGCCCAACAATGCACTTGTTATGAAAGCGATATCCAATAGCAACAGCGCCATCAGAAGGTTCATGTGGATCTGCAGTGTGGGGTTTGTCTTATTCTTCCTGGGGTGCGAAATGGACACAACACACAGTTTAACACACAATGTATTTTATAAAACACATAATGTATAATATACAGCATACAACACAAAACACACAATGTATAAAATACATAACACACTTTACAATGCACAAATGTATATTATACAAAAAAACACATAGCATATAACACACTATGTACTGTATAATATAAAACACAGTGTCACACACAGTGCATGATATATAACATACAATGCATAAAATACAAAGTACATTGTATAATATACAACATACCATATAATACACAATGAATAATATACAACACACAATACGCACTGTATAATATGTGATTCTACATATAACACAAGACGGGGTAGTATATATGACATGGGGAATATAAGTGTGGCTGTATATATGACATTGGGAGGACACGGATGGGGTGGTAAACAGTATCAGACATTAGGGGGAAACAGGTGGGGTAGTTACTCAAAAAATGTAACTAGTTAGTAGTTACTTCTGTAAATTGTAACAAGATTACTTTACTAGTTACTGCATTTGAAAAGTAACTTCACTACTTATTATTTTACTTTCCTCTTTCTTAATTGACCGTGTAGAAGAAGATACATGACACTCTTTCTGCATAGAGTTTATTGTATAAACACAGGCAGGGCCGGCCTTTGGGGTGTGCGAGCTGTGCGGCCGCACAGGGCGCCATGGGCAACAGGGGCGCCGTGCGGCCATCACAGCTCGCAGAAGATCAGGCCGCACAGCGGGAGGTAAGCGGCGACCGCGGCCTGGACAGGGTTAACACAAGCCGCGGCCGCCACTTACCTACCGCTGTGCGGCTTTGCCCCGGTCTACTACCATCTGCAGTCTGAGCTGTGTATCACACACAGCTCAGCCACAGAGATGCCGTCGCTGACTGATCCCTCCTCTTCATCTGCAGGGATGCCAGAGGAGAGAGATCGTCAGCTCCTCCTTCTCCCACCCTTCTCCTCCCCCTCCCACACTCCCTGGGGATGTGTGGGCGGGAAAGAAGTTGCAGACAGCGTGCGGTAAGTGCGGTCTCTCTCCTGCAATAATGTAAGGGGGGTCTCTGATGTGAGGGGGGCTCTGTGTGGGAGGTCTGTGATGTGAGGGGGGCTCTGTGTGGGGGTCTGTGATGTGAGGGGGGCTCTGTGTGGGGGTCTCTCTGATATAAGGGGGCTCTGTATGGGGGGGTCTCTGATGTGGGAGGCTCTCTGATGTGGGGGGCTCTCTGATGTGAGGGGAGCTCTGTGTAGGGGGTCTCTGATGTAAGGGGGGGCTCTGTGTGGGGGGGGCTCTGATGTAAGGTGGGCTCTGTGTGGGGGAGTCTCTGATGTAAGGGGTCTCGTGGGGAGGTCTCTGATGTAAGGGGGCTCTGTGTGGGGGGTCTCTGAAGTAAGGGGGCTCTGTGTGGGGGGTCTCTGATGTAAGGGGGCTCTGTGTGGGGGGTCTCTGATGTAAGGGGGGCTAAGGTATCAGTGATCATAAAAAAGAAAAGTGAAAAAAAGGTGTAAGAGAATGCACGCGTGGCGGGGGGGCAGGATTAGCTTGCACAGGGTGCCTGAACACCTAAGGCCGGCCCTGAACACAGGCTTTGGGAAACATGAGAACAAAACCTGAAAAAAACAGAATAAAACATACAGTGCAACAAAAAGTCATAAACTTCATCCCTCTCTATTCTTCGAAATAACGATTGTATCGCACGGCTTGGGTAACGCAGGAAAGCGCATTCCCATGGCCTAGTAAAGTAGTGTAATTACCAATATTAGTATTGTAACTAGTTACGTTACCAAAAAAAGTAATGTAGTTACTGTAATCAGTTACTTTGTAACTAGTTACCCCCAACACTGAGTATATATATATATATGTGACAAAGGGGGGGGGTTCAGGTGGGATGGTATATTTGAACTTGGAGAGGACACAGGTGGGGTGGTATATTTAATTTTGGGAAACATGGGTGGGGTGGTATATATATGACATTGGGGGACACGCATGGGGTGATATTTATGACATGGGGGGATATGGTTCAGGTGGTATTTATGACATTGGGGGGACACAGATGAGTTAGTATACAGTGTATGACATGAGGAGACATGATTGGGGTGGTACCTGGAACAGCAGATCCATGCAACAGTAAAGACACAAGACAGGGCAGAGATGGCACATCCGGCAAAAGTGATGGCTGTCAGTGACACAAGATGGACCTCTGATATCACCTGGCTGGAGACTTGCTGCAAACAGAAGGAGGATTATATAATATATATATATATATATGATAGTACACATATTACTACATCTGACTCCAGTCTATGGTGTCATCTACTTACCATCAGCACTGCAAAGTAAGT
The DNA here is from genome assembly GCF_965119305.1 of Pelophylax lessonae. Taxonomy (NCBI): domain Eukaryota; kingdom Metazoa; phylum Chordata; class Amphibia; order Anura; family Ranidae; genus Pelophylax; species Pelophylax lessonae. Next base: position 202,546,697 of record NC_138777.1, on the reverse strand, counting down.
GAGGTGATTACAGTGACACTCAGTCTGATACTCAGCGGCTGCCGTCCTGCACCCGGCCGTGCTCCACTCCTCCTCTGACTCTGCGGAAGATACACAACAGGCCCCCATGTTTCAGTAAATCTCAGTGACCTAAACACAGGAACCCTACACCCAAGCAGGCCCCTGACTGGCACTGTCCACGAAGTTCATCTCACAGATAGTTTAAATACTAAACATTACTTAAGGGGGCTCTCCGGGCACACTACGGCCCTCCAGCCAATGCTAGTCCCTCCAAAAACAGAAGAAATCCCAAGATTCAGACACTTTATGGGATATCCCTTTAACTGCATATCACATAGTACAATGAGCAGTAATGGTGCCACTCCAAGTCTTCACCATGTGCTTCCCTCCCGGACCCCTGACCAGTGCACAGAATTCTTCCGGTCAGGGAATATATGATATGGACAGAACACTGAGGAGGAATTATAGAATACAAAAAACACCACTTACCGTTCCAGAACACGCACAGCGGAGACTTCGGCTCCTGGAGGAACACAAGAAGAGAGACACCATATTCATCATCAATAAATATATTATACATGAAAGGGGAGGTTAATATTTCCGTGTGTGTGTGTGTAATATTTCTCGGGGGGGGCATTATATTTGTAATGATTCCTTTCTTTATTTCCCAAGTTCCTGTGCAGATTTTGTGGCCAGATAGAAATCTCCGACAGACATGAGCTGTGTCCCCGGATCACCTCTGCGGTGATACATGGAGGGGAAGTTACTTGTATGGTGGCAGAACAGGAAACCCATTCCTTCTATAAAACACTGAGCTGCCACTTTTCTATTGGGAGACTATATATTGGCAGAATACACGCTCCCTGTGTGCCTGAGACATAGGAGAGTCTCTCCATGCCTGTGCTGATACAGGGCTATTCTTATAAACCATTCAACAGGTCCTCTGTCTGCTGTACTATCTACCTGTGCAGATTGTATGACAGAAATTCCCCTCTATGCTCTCTGGCCTTTTTTTTCAGTTTCATTCTCAGTCACATCTTTTCTGAATGTCACCAGTCCCCAGGGACCCCAGAGGAAGCCAGGCTACCAGAAGCTGCTAGCGCTGCAACCCTGGCCACAAAAACCAGCTAACATTTTCCATGAACTTTAAAAATACGCTCAGGGTTACAACAGCAACCATCAACAACTACAGATGTAAACTAACATTCTACACAAGAGGGAGAGGGGACACGTGGCACAGGGGATACATTATAGAGAGGGGACACGTGGCATAGGTGATACATTATAGAGAGGGGTAACGTGGCACAGGTGATACATTATAGAGAGGGGACACGTGGCACAGGTGATACATTATAGAGAGGGGACACATGGCACAGGTGATACATTATAGAGAGGGGACACATGGCACAGGTGATACATTATAGAGAGGGGAAACATGGCACTGGTGATACATTATAGAGAGGGGACATATGGCACAGGTGATATATTATAGAGAGGGGACACGTGGCAAAGGGGATACATTATAGAGAGGGGACACCTGGCACAGGTGATACATTATAGAGAGGGGACATGTGGCACAGGTGATACATTATAAAGAGGGGACACGTGGCACAGATGATACATTATAGAGAGGGGACACATGGCACAGGTGATACATTATAGAGAGGAGACATGTGGCACAGGTTATACATTATAGAGAGGGGACACGTGGCACAGGTGATACATTATAGAGAGGGGACACGTGGCACAGGTGATACATTATAGAGAGGGGACACGTGGCATCGATTATACATTATAGAGAGGGGACACATGGCACAGGTTATACATTATAGAGAGGGGATACCTGCTACAAGTGATAAAGGAGAGAGAGGAGATACCTGGCATGGGTTGGTGATACATACTAGAGATAGAATACCTGGTATAGGTGACACAGACTAGAGATGGGATAACTGGTTCAGGTGATATAGGCAAGAGATATGACACATGGTACAGGTGATACAGGATAGAGAGGGATATTTGGCACAGGTGTCACAGTATAGAGAAGGGATACCTGGTACAGCTGATACAGACTATAGAAGGTATACCTGATACAGGTGATACAGCATACAGAAATAAATACCTGGTAGAGTGATAGTGAGGAGGGATGAGATACCTAGTACCAGGGCTGCTGTTAGAAATCATGGGGCCCTGTACAGCTTTCCTGATGCCCCCCCAACCCCACCTCCACCCCCCGAGGTGCAGCAGATCAGGAGCACTGACTTTATCTGTCTAACCCCTGAAAATGAAAAAATGTCCCTTCTATGCTCTGACCTTCTGGGTTCCTCTATTAACATGATGGGGCCTGGGAAATGTAAGTTAAGCCCTGGTAAGCAGGTAGGAGCGAGGTGTAGTCTAGTCAAATCATTTTATTAATTTAGGCAGAAATAAACAATAAAGCTGGCCCAGACCCCCCCCCCCCCTGTTTAGCTGATGAGGCCTGGGCCCAGTACAACAGGACCAGTTGTACTGCCTTATTAGCAGCCCTACAGATTAGAGATAGGATACCTGGCACAGGTGATAGCGACTAGAGGTGGGATACCTGGTATAGGTGATACAGTATAGAGAGATGATACCTGGCTCAGGTGATGCAGACTAGAGATGGGATACTTGGTACAAGTGATAAGTACATGGTACAGGTGATACAGGATAGAGAGGGGATATTTGGCACAGGTGCTACAGACTACAGATTGAATACCTGGTACAGGCGATATAGACTAGAGATGTGATACCTTGTATAGGTGATACAGGATAGAGGGGGAATATTTGGCACAGGTGACACAGTATAGAGAGGGGATACCTGGTACAGCTAATACAGACTACAAATGGGATACCTGGTATAGGTGATACAGCATACAAAAGAGATACCTGGTAGGGTGATAGTGGCTAGAGATGAGATACCTAGTATAGGTCATACAGAGTAGAGATAGGATACCTGGCATAGGTGATACAGACTAGAGATGATATACCTAGTACATCTGATGCAGTATAGTGAGGGAATACCTGGCATAGGTGAGACAGTATACAGAGGGGATATTTGGCACAGCTGATACAGATTGGAGATGGGATACCTGGTATAGGTTATACAGTATAGATGGGGGACAACTGGTACAGGTGAGCCAACTAGATATGGGATACCTGTTATAGGCGATACAGTATAAAGTGGGGGATACCTGGTACAGATTATACAGACTAAAGATGGGATATCTGTTACCGTATAGATAGGGGCTAACTGGTACAGGTGATATAGGCTAGATATAGGATACTTGGTAGAAATGATACAGTATAAAGCATGGACAGCTAGTACAGATGATAAAGACTAGAGATGGGACACCTGGTACTGTATAGATATTGAATAACTAATACAGGTGATACAGACTACAGATGAGATAGCCGGCATAAGTGAGACAGTATACAGAGGGGGTTCCTAGTATTTCCGATACAGACTACAGATGGGATAGCCGGCATAGGCGAGACAGTATACAGAGGGGGTACCTAGTATTTTTGATACAGACTAGAGATGCGATACCTGGTACAGGTGATACAGGATATAGAGGGGATATTTGGCACAGGTAATACAAGACAAACATCACACAATATATAAAGATATCTCTAATGGTGTGTAAGTGAAAGATAATCCGTACCTTTATGGGTTCATGTAGAAAGGTAATTACAATATCTTCTGATAGGTTAGAGACAACTGTGTCCTGCAGGGTGACTCCGAGAACCTGGTCTCCTAGGATGGAGATGTTTGCGTCATTCTGTGTGGACAGGAATGTTTTCATTATTGTCATATACAGATGACATCACGTCCCCCTATATGATATGTAATTGGATAGAAGACTTGTATAATGTATGGCCAGATAGAAGGACTATATCACAAGATGCTGTGTGATAGGACAGGAATAACACCATGGTGGATGACTCACCTGGAAGATGGCGTGGCCCTGGATATGGACAACATGGAGCCTCTTGGCGGTCCCATCTGGCAATTTCTCCAGCAGCTGGTCAGGAAAAGTCAAAGAGACTCCTAGACTCGGAATGGACATTAGCTGAAGAAAGAAGAACTTCTTAGTAGTTTGAGGGAGAAAGAGGTAATATGAAAGAAATGGGGGCAGTATGAAGGAGATATAGGTGGTATAGAGGAGAGGAAGAGATGGAGGCAGTATGGAGGCAGTATGGAGAAGAGGGGGTGGTATGCAGGATTTGAGGGCTGTGTGAAGGAGATATAGGTGGTATAGAGGAAAGGAAGAGATGGAGGCAGTATGGAAGAGATGGAGGCAGTATGGAGGAGAGGGGGTGGTTGGGCGGCACAGTGGTGTAGTGGTTAGCACATTCACCTAGCAGCAAGAGGGTAGGTGATTCGAATCCCAACCACGACACTACCTGCCTGGAGTTTGCATGTTCTCCCCGTGCCTGCGTGGGTTTCCTCTGGGTACTCCGGTTTTCTTCTACACTCCAAAGACATGCTGGTAGGTTAATTGGATCCTGTATAAAAATTGGCCCTACTATGTATGTATAAATGTGAGTTAGGGACCTTAGATTGTACGCTCCTTGAGGGCAGGGACTGATGTGAATGTGTAATGTATATGTAAAGCGCTGCGTAAAATTGACAGCGCTATATAAGTACCTGAAATAAATAAATAAATAAATAAATGCAGGATTTGAGGGCTGTATGGAGGAAGTGGGAAAGTATGAAGGAGATAAGGAAAGCATAGATGAGATTGAGGCAGTATGGAGGAGATGGAGGCAGTATAGATGAGATTGAGGCAGTATGGAGGAGATGGAGGCAGTATGCTAAAAATGGAGGATGTGTGAAGGAGGTGGTGCAGTATGGAGGAGATGGGGGCAGTGTAGAGGAGATGGGGGCAGTGTAGAGGAGATGGGGGCAGTATAGAGGAGATGGAGGCAGTAAGGAGGAGATGAAGGGCGTATGAAGGATAGGGACGATGTATGGAGTTGTTGGGGCAGTATAGAGTATATGGGGGTGACTAGAGAAAGGGATATACCATAAGGACTGAGATTTCGGAGTGGTCATCATTGTCCTGCAAAATTTATGGTCATTTGTGGTCACCCAGTCACTGCCACCCTCAGCATTTGTACTCACCACATCACTGGAGTCCAGGTTATACACTCCTGCCCGCAGTGCCCCTGTCCCGAAGTTGTGACTGTTCCCATCAATCTGAACTTTGGACAGAGCTGTATCAATCCAGTTGCGCAGCCTGAAACAAGACCGGTGTTGGTTTTATGACATAGAAGGACCACACAAAGGTGCGCCTCCTGACAATAATACCTGGCATACCCTTAATATCCCAGGAGGTAATACAATGCACAAATAACTCCAGGAATAAGAATGAACTGCACTAGTAAAGGTCTGAAAAACCAGAACCGCTATCAGGACGAGAGAGCACACTGCAGGACGCAGTTCCTCATATCTTGGAAGCAAATGTTGGTTTGGTTACAAATCTACTGCTAACAATAACAGAACACTCACAGACGCCCATCTCCACTGAATCTTGTCTTCTCCAGATATCTGCCGACCTGAGAAATGTCCTGCTCCAACAGCTTTGCATCTACGAGAAAAGCAGAAAACAGTCACATTACAGGAAGTGAGAAGAAATCTTTCCAGCGGAGACACAAAAAATACCAAAAACCTGGCAGAGGTTCTGACTTTCCCCTTTTCTACTCATAATGTGATTGAAGTCCTGGCTGGATATGTGATTGGTGAGTGTAGTGAACGCTGACAGTGTGATTTCATGTTTTGATCGCTCAGTGTAGTAAATGATGGGAGTGTGCTGTCATGTGATCGCTCAGTGTAGTGAATGATGGGAGTGTGCTGTCATGTGATCGCTCAGTGTAGTGAATGATGGGAGTGTGCTGTCATGTGATCGCTCAGTGTAGTGAATGATGGGAGTGTGCTGTCATGTGATCGCTCAGTGTAGTGAATGATGGGAGTGTGCTGTCATGTGATCGCTCAGCGTAGTGAATGATGGGAGTGTGCTGTCATGTGATCGCTCAGCGTAGTGAATGATGGGAGTGTGCTGTCATGTGATCGCTCAGTGTAGTGAATGATGGGAGTGTGCTGTCATGTGATCGCTCAGTGTAGTGAATGATGGGAGTGTGCTGTCATGTGATCGCTCAGTGTAGTGAATGATGGGAGTGTGCTGTCATGTGATCGCTCAGCGTAGTGAATGATGGGAGTGTGCTGTCATGTGATCGCTCAGCGTAGTGAATGATGGGAGTGTGCTGTCATGTGATCGCTCAGTGTAGTGAATGATGGGAGTGTGCTGTCATGTGATCGCTCAGTGTAGTGAATGATGGGAGTGTGCTGTCATGTGATCACTCAGTTCAGTAAATGATGGCAGTATGCTGTCATGTGATCGCTCAGCGTAGTGAATGATGGGAGTGTGCTGTCATGTGATCTCTTAGTGTAGTGAATGATGGGAGTGTGCTGTCATGTGATCACTCAGTGTAGTGAATGCTGACAGTGTGCTGTCATGTGATCGCTCAGTGTAGTGAATGATGGCAGTGTGCTGTCATGTGATCGCTCAGTGTAGTGAACGCTGCCATTGGGATGACATTACAAGAAGGACAGGCAGCGTGTTCCTGCCAGTAAATGACAATGGACGGCGTGTGAGTCTCTGGCTGGGATTGTAGATTCTATTTTGGGTTTGATGACAAACAAAGCCGTCATTAATGAATCCATAGAGAAGGCGGCAGAGCTGCCAATGTGTCACGCGCTCCCTTCCCCCCCCCACCCCCCGGGATTTACGCTGCTCACCGTGCCAAACGCCCTGCGGCCCTTCCTCGCATTCTTTCCTCACACAATGTCCTGGTACATGGAAGGATGTGGGAGGGCCGCAGGAATTCCCTCTTCAGGTGCTAGACTTCTCGCAGTGTGAACCCCTGAGCTGGCGTACAGCAGGCCCCGCAATACCCCGGGCCCCACATTATCCCCGGTTCCCACATTACCCCGGTCCCCACTCTATCCCGGTCCCAAAATTATCTCGGCCCCACATTATCCCTGGGCCCCACATTACCCTGGTCCCCACATTATCCTCGTGTCCCACATTACCCTGGTCCCCACATTATCAGGGGCCCCACATTACCCTGGTCCCCACATTATCCTCGGGTCCCACATTACCCCGGTCCCCACATTATCAGGGGCCCCACATTATCAGGGGCCCCACATTATCCCGGCCCCACATTACCCCCGGCCCCACATTACCGCGGTCCTCACATTATCCCCAGGTCCCACATTATCCCGGTTCCCACATTATCCCCAGGTCCCACATTATCCCTGGGCCCCACATTTTCCCAGGGCCCCACATTACCCCGGTCCCCACATTATCCCGGGTCCCACATTACCCCGCTCTCCACATTATCCCTGGGTCTCACATTATCCCCGTGCCTCACAATACCCCGGTCCCCACATTATCCTGGGTCCCACATTGCTCCGGTTCCCACATTATCCCCAGGTCCCACATTATCCCCGGGTCCCACATTACCCCGGTCCCCACATTATCCCGGGTCCCACATTACCCCGCTCTCCACATTATCCCTGGGTCTCACATTATCCCCGTGCCTCACAATACCCCGGTCCCCACATTATATGGGTCCCACATTGCTCCGGTTCCCACATTATCCCCAGGTCCCACATTATCCCCGGGTCCCACATACCCCTGAATCGAGGTGCACTGCCAATGAGACAGTTAACAGATGGCCCCTCTGAGAACTGGGACTCTCTGTGGGAACACGGTTTGATCTGACAGGCACACATTGACTTGGTGTTTTGGCAGGAAACGGGTGGACGAGAGCTGCCAGTACAGTAACATATCTTTCAGGGGAGCGGGGAAGCAGCTGTGAATACCACCCTTTGAGGAAATTTGTAATGGTTTGCGGTCAGTGTGATTCTCTGTATCGTACATTCAGAAATTACGAGAGGCTGGAGCCGCGCTGGCTATTCTTAGAGAGTGAGCAGCACAGCAAGTTGCTTTTACCCCCCTTATGTCTGATTGAAATGTTGGAATTGATCTCATAAGAGTGGAGTCACTGCTGGGGTGAGTTCTGTAATAGACAAGTGAAATGGAGACAACTGCGCCCCCTGCTGACTGTATAGAATACTACATTATATGCAATATGCTTTCTATATACACTATATTACCAAAAGTATTGGGACGCACATGAACTTTAATGGCATCCCAGTCTTAGTCCGTAGGGTACAATATTGAGTTGGCCCATCCTTTGCAGCTATAACAGCTTCAACTCTTCTGGGAAGGCTGTCCACAAGGTTTAGGAGTGTGTCTGTGGGAATGTTTCACCATTCTTCTAGAAGTGCCTTTGTGAGGTCAGGCACAGATGTTGGAGGAGAAGGCCTGGCTCGCAGTCTCCACTGTAATTTATCCCAAAGGTGTTCTATCGGGTTAAGGTAAGGACTCTGTGCAGGCCAGTCAAGTTCCTCCACCCCAAACTCGCTCATCCATGTCTTTATGGACCTTGCTTTGAGCAGTCATGTTGGAACAGGAAGGGGCCATCCCCAAACTGTTCCCACAAAGTTGGGAGCATGAAATTGTCCAAAATGTCTTGGTATGCTGACACCTTAAGAGTTCCCTTCTGTGGAACTAAGAGGCCAAACCCAACCCCTGAAAAACAACCCCACACCATAATCCCCCCTCCACCAAATGATTTGGACCAGTGCACAAATCAACGTCCATAAAGACATGAATGAGTGAGTTTAGGGTGGAAGAACTTGACTGGCCTGCACAGAGTCCTTACCTTAACCCGATAGAACACCTTTGGGATAAATTACAGTGGAGACTGCGAGCCAGGCCTTCTCCTCCAACATCTATGCCTGACCTCACAAAGGCACTTCTAGAAGAATGGTGAAACATTCCCACAGACACACTCCTAAACCTTGTGGACAGCCTTACCAGAAGAGTTGAAGCTGTTATAGCTGCAAAGGGTGGGCCAACTCAATATTGAACCCTACAGACTAAGACTGGGATGCCATTAAAGTTCATGTGCATGTAAAGGCAGGCATACCATTACTTTTGGCAATAAAGTGTATTCCACATTGAGTGATCTTCCCAGCATTGTCAGTATAGTTCTGGGTAGTAGAGGCACAGCATTTCCTGCCCCCCCAGCCATGCATTCCCATGTACCCCCATCCTTACGCACTTCTGCCCCTCCATCCCCTTCTACTACTATTCTGCCTCCCTCTCCTACTCCCATCCCCACCTACTCCTAAACCTTGTGGACAGCCTTCCCAGAAGAGTTGAAGCTGTTATAGCTGCAAAGGGTGGGACAACTCAATATTGAGCCCCACGGACTAAGACTGGGATGCCATTAAAGTTCATGTGCGTGCAAAGGCAGGCGTCCCAATACTTTTGGTAATATAATGTATACTGTATTCATTTTTTTTCCCTGCACTTTACATGTGCTCACCCTGGAGCCCACCTCTATGTAGACGTCTCTAGTACATGGCGCCTCTCTCCCCTCCCCAGATGGGATCCTCACATCTGCAGATCAAAATATTGTCATTCCAAAAAAAAAAACTCTGCAATGTTCCCAGTGGAGAGCTGGAGGAATCTGGTCAGGAATGCCCCAAAATGTCACAAAGCACCAGATGCCAACTGTCAGCATTACCCCCTGACTGTAAGCATTACACATTAACTGTCAACATTTCACAGCAACTGTGCGATAAAACTGCATAGCAGCATTGTCACCCTGTGGGCAGTGGGGTCACTTTGTAAATGATGGGGTCAGCAATACACACCGACTGTCAGAAATGCACACCAACTGTCAGAATTGCACACAGACGGTCAGCATCTGACTGACAGCTTTGCAGATCAACTGTCAGAAATGCACATCAACTGTCAGAACTGCACATCAACTGTCAGAACTGCACATCAACTGTCAGAAATGCACATCAACTGTCAGAAATGCACATCAACTGTCAGAACTGCACATCAACTGTCAGAACTGCACACCGACTGTCAGCAATATAAACCAACGGTCAGCAATATGCACATTAACAGTCAGCAATTCACTGCAACTGTGCAGTAAAACTGCATAGCAGCACTGTCACTCTGTGAGTGGTGGGGTCACCTTGCAGATGGTGCGGTCAGCATTACACACTGACTGTCAGCAATACACACCAACTGTCAGAATTACACACCAACTGCCAGAAATACACACCAACTGTTAGAATTACACACTGAACTTCAGCATTGCACAGCAACTGTCAACATAACACACAAACTATCAGCATCTGACTGACAGTTTTGCACATCAACTGTCAGTAATGCACACCAGCTGTCAGAATTACATTCCGACTGTCAGTGCTACACACACCGACTGTCAGAATTACGCACCAACTGTCAGCATTCCACAGGAACTATCAGCATCTGACTGACAGTATCATCTGTCAGCATTACACTCCAACTGTCAGCATTACACACCAATTGTCAGCATCTGGCTGACAGCATTACACTTTAACAGTCAGCCTTGCGCATTACACACCAACTATCGGCACCTGACTGACAACATTATACACTGTCAGAAATACACACCAACTGTCAGCATTGCACACCAACTGTCAGCAATACATACCAACTGTCAGCATTACAACTGTCAGCATTACAACTGTCAGCATTACACAGCAGCTGTCAGCATCCAACTTTCAGCAACACACACCAGTTGTCAGCAATACACATCAACTGTCAGCATCTGAATGACAGCTTTACACACCAACTGTCAGCAATGCACATCAACTGTCAGCATCCGAATGACCGCTTTACACACCAACTGTCAGCAATGCACATCAACTGTCAGAATTGCACACTGACTGTCAGCAATACACACTAACTGTCAGAAATACACACCGGCTGTCAGCATTACACACCAACTGTAAGCATCCGATTTACAGTATAATACACTAACTGTCAGCAATACACACCAACTGTCAGCATTGTACACCAACTTTTGGCATCCAGGTGTCAGCAATACACACAAGTTGTCAGCAATACACTCCAACTGTCAGCACCTGACTGACAGCATTACACACCAACTGTCAGCACCTGACTGACAGCATGACATGCAAACTGTCAGTATCACTCTCTGACTATCAGCATTCAAATGACAGTAATACACACCAACTGTCGGTATTACACATCACCTGTCAGCTTCCAACTGTCAGTATTACACAGCAACTGTGCAATAAAATTGCAAAGCAGTACTGCCACCCTGCAGACGGGGTGATGTTAGATAGATAGGTCATTTTTTTAATGGACTTAAAGTGGTTGCAAAGCTCAGACATGAAATCTGAACAAAGCAAATCCCTCTATAGTGTGTGCTTCTCTCACTCTAGAGCACTAAGTGTCATTTCTGTCTGCTGCTTCCTTCCTCTGCTATCAGCATGAGTCATTTCTCACAAGTTTTCCTGACACCAAGAGAAAAATGGTGACGGGGAGGGACCTCCAGCTGATTGACAGCCTCAGCTTGGTTCTTGTGAGCTGTGTGAACGGGTTGGGGGGGAGGGGGGAGTACCCTCCCTCCAATCAGTTCTCAGAGCTCTCCTCATTGAGCTCTGCAGTGTGTTATTTCAGCTCTCAGCCCCCTTTATTCTGAACTCTCGGACAATCGTTATAAATTGTGGACTTTGGATGTAGAGAAGAGAAGGGACAGGTAGACAGATATGAGGTATGTAGAAGGATTTGTTTCACCTCTGTGTATCACCCTAGGCCAGTCCCCTCATTGGGTAGAAGGAAGGGTTTAAGTGAGGATCAGGCACATTAAAGCTGAACTCCGGATCTCACTTTTCAGACGTTTTTTTTTTTCCCCTTTGAATTAAAATTATATGAATAAAAGGTGACAGTTGTCAGGGCCCTCTGACCCACGGGAACAGCCAACCAGCTGTGGGCAGTCACATGATCAAATTCTGCAGGTTGTTTGGGGTGACAAAAGTCGGCACTGCTGAGTGTGGAGGACACCAAGGAGTGTCAGAGGACCTAATCCAGGACACTAGACAGGGAGCGGCACTCCGCCATCAATCATTAATCCGGCAGAGCAACGGCTGTACACAATCAGTAACCGGTGATAGCCGAATAATTAGAACTGAAGGCAAATGATTAACATGGGTCAGCCGGTCCAGAAAAACAGGAAGGAGAGCGGGTGTGACAACCATCATATACACACAACAGCCAATCACATTTCAGCCCTTATTCAAGCCAGAATGCCATTTTATACATACAGAAAGAGGGACTCTATGGTACAAAATATGTAGGAAAAGGACACGCCCCCCGCTACGCCTTCCATTAGAGGGACAGACAGATATAGTCCCACAGAAGGGATTCAGTCTCATAGAAGGACGGAAGGATTCAATCCCAAAGAAAGACAGAGGGATTCAGTCTCATAGAGGGACAGAGAGATTCAGTCCATTAGAAAGACTAAGGGATTCAGTCCCATAGAAGGATAGAGGGATTCAGTCCTATAGAAGGACAGAGGGGTTCAGTCTCATAGAAGGACAGAGGGGTTCAGTCTCATAGAAGAATGGAGGGATTCGGTCTCATAGAAGGTCAGAGGGATTCGCTCTCATAGAAAGATAGAAGTATTCAGTCCCATAGAGGGACAAAGAGATTCAGTCCCATAGAAGGACAGAGGGATTCAGTCCCATTGAAGGACAGAGGGATTCAGTCTCACATAGAAGGACAGAGGGATTCAGTCCCATTGAAGGACAGAGGGATTCAGTCTCTTAGAAGGACAGAGGGATTCAGTCCCATAGAAGGATAGAAGGATTTAGTTTCCTAGAAGGACCGAGGGATTCGGTCCTATAGAAGGACAGAGAGTTCAAGTCCCATAGACAGACAAAGGGATTAGGTCCCACAAAAGGACAGAGGGATTCGGTCCCATAGAAGAACAGAGGGATTCGGTCCCATAGAAGCACAGAGATATTTATTCTCATAGAAGGACCGAAGTATTCAATCTCATAGAAGGACAAAGGGATTCAGTCCCATAGAAGGACTGAAGTATTTAATCTTATAGAAGGACAGAGAGATTCAATCTCATAGAAGCACAGAGGGATTCAGTCCCATAGAAGTACAGAGGGATTCAGTCCCATAGAAGAACGGAGGGATTCAGTCCCATAGAAGGACAGAGGGATTCAGTCCCATAGAAGGACAGAGAGGTTCAGTCTCATAGAAGGCCGGAGTGATTCGATCTCATAGACGGAGAGAGGGATTCAGTCCCATAAAAGGACAGAGGGATTTAGTCCTATACAAGGACAGAGGGATTCAGTCCCATTGACAGAGGGATTCAATCTCATAAAAGGGAAGTGAGGTTCAGTCTTATAGAAGGACTGAGTGATTTGATCTCATAGACAAAGAGAAGGATTCGGTCCCATAGAAGGACAGCGGGATTCAGTCCCATAGAAGGACAGCGGGATTCATTCCCATAGAAGGACAGAGGGATTCAGTCCCATAGAAGGACAGCGGGATTCGGTCCCATAGAAGGACAGAGGGATTCAGTCCTATAGACGCACAGTGAGATTTGTATGTGACATGCAGTACTGTGCCAGTTGTGGTGCGCACACAGTCACAGCATTGTCTCCCCCGTGCACACAGCACCCCTCACCCCCCTTCCTCTGCGAGTTCTCAGATTCTCGGCCTTGAGGCTGATATCTGCGGTGTCACCCCCTCCCCCGCACTAGTCGCTGACGCAGCCGTCTTGGGGAGGATGTGCTGATCTGGGACAATGTCTCTGGTTTGGGGTGAAGCAGACTGGGCCACACAAAGGTGGAAATGAAAGTCTGACATACAGACATGCAATACGGGGCCCATTTATTTAGCACCCATCCCCCCCACCGCAGGGCCAATTATTTCTGTACAATTTATATAAATCATACAGGTGCTGATATCTGACAATACTCGGGGGTGGGTGGGAGGGGGAGGGGGCGGAGCTTTTATTCAGCAATACTTGAGGCTGATTTATCTCAATGCAATGCTAAAAAATCCCTAAATATCCTAAACCGGTGCGTTTACATAAAGTGCCTTCGTTATATGGACCTTACACTGTGCAAACCATCCAAACAAAGTGCATCAGTTACATAATGTGCAAATATATATATATATATAGTGTGCAAATTTTAACCACTTCTGTACCGGAAGGTTTTACCCCCCTAATGACCAGGCCATTTATTGCAATACGGCACTGCGTTACTTTAACTGACAATTGCGCGGTCGTGCGACGCTGTACCCAAAAAAAAATGTATGTCCTTTTTTTCTCACAAATAGAGCTTTCTTTTGGTGGTATTTGATCACCCCTGAGGGTTTTTTTTTTTTTATTATTAACAAAAAAAGAGCGACAATTTAAAAAAACAAAAACAAAAAAAAAAAACAATATTTTTTACATTCTGCTATAAAACACAGCCAATAAATAAATGTAAAAAAAATCTAAATTTTCCATCAATTTAGGCCAATATGTATTCTGCTACATATTTTTGGTAAAATGAATCCCAATAAGCGTATACTGATTGGTTTGCGCAAAAGTTATAGCGTCTACAAACGATGCAATATATTTATGGAATTTACTTTTTTTTTTTACTAGTAATGGTGGCGATCAGGGATTTTTAGCTGGAATGCGACATTGTGGTGGACAAACCAGACATCTAACTGACACTTCTGACACTTTTTGGGGACCAGTGACAATAAGGCCCCTTTCACACTTGTGCGACTTGTCATGCGATTTGGAACTGCAAAATCACATGACAAGTCGTTCTCCATTATTTCCAATGAGCCCCATTCATATCTGTGCGACTTGAAGTCGCACCGACTTCAAAGTAGTCCCTGCACTACTTCTGGCATGATTTTGATGCGTTTTGAGGAAAAGACATTATAAGCCCACTCAAACTCGCATTAAAAACGCATCAAAATCGTGGCAAACAAAGTTGTGTCAAAAAACGCGGAATTTGAAGTGGCACAAGTGTGAAAGGGGCCTAAAGCCCCGTACACACGTACCGATCGTCGGCCGAACGATCGGCCGTCTTTTGTCCAGGGCTGTCGGTGTCTGTTGAAAAGTGCAAAAGACTGCACAAGAATTTTGTCCGCCGACTACAGCCGACTGCAGAAGTGATGTCATGTGATGGTTAACTTTGCTTGTCTTTTTTCTTTTCTGAGCATGCCCAGTCTTGCAAATCTGCTGTCTGTCGGCCGAATTCTGTACTGACTGACGAACAATCGGCCGTTCTGGTGTCGGCATACAAAAATTTTCATGCTTGCAAGACAGATTCTTTTCGGCCGAAAGTGCGCTGTCGGCTGTCGGAGGCATCATACTAACAAGCCGAAAATCGGCCGATCGTTCGGCGGCCGAACATTTTCGGCCGACAATCGGTACGTGTGTACGGGCCTTTGGGCTGCGTTCACACTTGTGCAACTTGTCATGCAACTTTGGACATCAGAGTTGCACGACATGTCGTTGACCATGTTTTCCAATGATACCCATTCATACAGTATATGCGCAACTTAAAGTTGCAGCAACTATAAAGTAGTTCATGCACTACTTTGATCTGACTTTCATGCAACTTCAGGGCCATAGCCGTCAATGTTAACCCTCAGAAGTTGCATGAATAGTTACCTGAATGTTTTACAATGCAACTTGTGTCCATTAAAACTGGTCAAAGTCGTATCCAAGTTGCACCCATCCAAAGTGGCATCAAAGTTGCACCCATCCAAAGTTGCATCAAAGTTGCACCAAAGTTGCACTCTAAAGTCGGCGCAACTTTGAAGTCATACAAGTGTGAAAGGGGTCTAATACAGTGATCAGTGCTAAAAAAAAATGCACTGTCACTGCACTAATGACACTGGCAGGGACGGGGCGGTCAAAGGGATAAGTGTGTCCCTGGGGCAGTGATGACAAACCTTGGCACCCCAGATGCTTTGGAACTACATTTCCCATGACAATCAACTACACTGCAGAGTGCATGAGCATCATGGGAAATGTAAATTCAAAACATCTGGGGTGCCAAGGTTCGCCATCACTGCCCTGAGGGGTGCTTACTAACTGTAAGGGGGTGGGGGGTTGCACTGATTGGGGAAAGACAGAGATGCGGATTCCTGCTTAACAGGAACACAAGATCTCCATTTTGTCCCCTTGCAGAAGGGCGATCTGCCTTGTTTACATAGGCAGACGGCCGTACTGCCTCTCCCGGAGATGATTGCGGGTGGCCGGCGGACATCGGGTTCCGCTGGATCTGCTGATTGATATCCCTGCTAGCCAATCACAGCGCAATGGCGCCTTCAGCAGCGTGATAGCGCCATCTAGTGGCTATTGAACAAATAACGTACAGGTACGTCGTTTCGCGCAATAGCGCCACACTGCCGCAGTAAATACACAGCGACCGGTCGGCAAGCGGTTAAAGTGCATCAATTTGTGCCTTTATGCTGTGTAAACCATGCGTATCCTAAACAAATAAATAAACTTTGTGCTGAATGAATTGTCCAGTGTCCATTTCACATGCTGTATATTCTATGTGTGTCAATCACCACGTGGTCACCATCATCTGCACAAGCCACTCACCAGATTCTTAGGTTCCTATCACACATGTGAGACTTGTCATGTGACTTTGGACACATAAAGTCGCATGACAAGTCACAGTCCATGTATTTCAGTGGAAGCCGTTTAAATGTATCCTACTTAAAGTTGCAGCAACTTTAAAAAGGTTCCTGCTATGATGCGACTTTCATGTCATAGACTGTCATGTAAACAAAAGTTGCATCTTAATGCGATCAATGCGACAGTTGTGCAATAGTCAAAGCCAAAGTCAACAGCCAAAGTTGCATCAAAGTTGCACCCATCCAAAGCTACATCAAAGTCGCCTTTGGAGTCGCACAAGTGTGAATGGAGCCTAAGAATGATTATGTGGTGATTAAAGCAGAAACACATAGAATACACAGCAAGTGAATGATATATACAGTGCCTTGAAAAAGTATCTTTTACTGACAACAAAACATGGGGGGTTTTATCTGACAACAAAACTTGTGGGGCTTTATCTGACAACAAAACTTGAGGGGGCTTTATCTGACAACAAAACTTGAGGGGGCTTTATCTGACAACAAAACTTGAGGGGCTTTATCTGATAACAAAACTTGAGGGGGCTTTATCTGACAACGAAACTAGGTGGGCTTTATCTGACAACAAAACATGGGGGGCTTTATCTGACAACAAAACATGGGGGGCTTTATCTGACAACAAAACTTGAGGGGCTTTATCTGACAACAAAACTTGAAGGGCTTTATCTGACAACAAAACTTGGGGGGCTTTATCTGACAACAAAACATGGGGGGCGTTATCTGACAACAAAACTTGGGGGGCTTTATCTGACAACAAAACTTGAAGGGCTTTATCTGACAACAAAACTTGAGGGGCTTTATCTGACAACAAATCTTGGGGGGCTTTATCTGACAACGAAACTAGGGGGGCTTTATCTGACAACAAAACATGGGGGGCTTTATCTGACAACAAAACTTGGGGGGCTTTATCTGACAACAAAACATGGGGGGCGTTATCTGACAACAAAACTTAGGGGGCTTTATCTGACAACAAAACTTGGGGGGCTTTATCTGACAACAAAACTTGAGGGGCTTTATCTGACAACAAAACTTGGGGGGCTTTATCTGACAACAAAATTTGGGGGGCTTTATCTGACAACAAAACTTGGGGGGCTTTATCTGACAACAAAACTTGAGGGGCTTTATCTGACAACAAAACTTGAGGGGCTTTATCTGACAACAAAACTTGAAGGGCTTTATCTGACAACAAAACTTGAGGGGCTTTATCTGATAACAAAACTTGAGGGGGCTTTATCTGACAACGAAACTAGGTGGGCTTTATCTGACAACAAAACATGGGGGGCTTTATCTGACAACAAAACATGGGGGGCTTTATCTGACAACAAAACTTGAGGGGCTTTATCTGACAACAAAACTTGAAGGGCTTTATCTGACAACAAAACTTGGGGGGCTTTATCTGACAACAAAACATGGGGGGCGTTATCTGACAACAAAACTTGGGGGGCTTTATCTGACAACAAAACTTGAAGGGCTTTATCTGACAACAAAACTTGAGGGGCTTTATCTGACAACAAATCTTGGGGGGCTTTATCTGACAACGAAACTAGGGGGGCTTTATCTGACAACAAAACATGGGGGGCTTTATCTGACAACAAAACTTGGGGGGCTTTATCTGACAACAAAACATGGGGGGCGTTATCTGACAACAAAACTTAGGGGGCTTTATCTGACAACAAAACTTGGGGGGCTTTATCTGACAACAAAACTTGAGGGGCTTTATCTGACAACAAAACTTGGGGGGCTTTATCTGACAACAAAATTTGGGGGGCTTTATCTGACAACAAAACTTGGGGGGCTTTATCTGACAACAAAACTTGAGGGGTTTTATCTGACAACAAAACTTGAGGGGCTTTATCTGACAACAAAACTTGATGGGTTTTATCTGACAACAAAACTTGAGGGGCTTTATCTGACAACAAAACTTGGGGGGCTTTATCTGACAACAAAACTTGAAGGGCTTTATCTGACAACAAAACTTGGGGGGCTTTATCTGACAACAAAACTTGAAGGGCTTTATCTGACAACAAAACTTGAAGGGCTTTCTCTGACAACAAAACTTGGGGGGCTTTATCTGACAACAAAACTTGAGGGGTTTTATCTGACAACAAAACTTGAGGGGCTTTATATGACAACAAAACTTGGGGGGCTTTATCTGACAACAAAACTTGAGGGGTTTTATCTGACAACAAAACTTGAGGGGCTTTATCTGACAACAAAACTTGGGGGGCTTTATCTGACAACAAAACATGGGGGGCGTTATCTGACAACAAAACTTGGGGGGCTTTATCTGACAACAAAACTTGAAGGGCTTTATCTGACAACAAAACTTGAAGGGCTTTATCTGACAACAAAACTTGGGGGGCTTTATCTGACAACAAAACTTGAAGGGCTTTATCTGACAACAAAACTTGAGGGGTTTTATCTGACAACAAAACTTGAGGGGCTTTATCTGACAACAAAACTTGAGGGGTTTTATCTGAAAACAAAACTTGAGGGGCTTTATATGACAACAAAACTTGGGGGGCTTTATCTGACAACAAAACTTGATGGGTTTTATCTGACAACAAAACTTGAGGGGCTTTATCTGACAACAAAACTTGGGGGGCTTTATCTGACAACAAAACTTGAAGGGCTTTATCTGACAACAAAACTTGGGGGGCTTTATCTGACAACAAAACTTGAAGGGCTTTATCTGACAACAAAACTTGAAGGGCTTTATCTGACAACAAAACTTGGGGGGCTTTATCTGACAACAAAACTTGAGGGGTTTTATCTGACAACAAAACTTGAGGGGCTTTATATGACAACAAAACTTGGGGGGCTTTATCTGACAACAAAACTTGAGGGGTTTTATCTGACAACAAAACTTGAGGGGCTTTATCTGACAACAAAACTTGGGGGGCTTTATCTGACAACAAAACATGGGGGGCGTTATCTGACAACAAAACTTGGGGGGCTTTATCTGACAACAAAACTTGAAGGGCTTTATCTGACAACAAAACTTGAGGGGCTTTATCTGACAACAAATCTTGGGGGGCTTTATCTGACAACGAAACTAGGGGGGCTTTATCTGACAACAAAACATGGGGGGCTTTATCTGACAATAAAACTTGAGGGGCTTTATCTGACAACAAAACTTGAAGGGCTTTATCTGACAACAAAACTTGAAGGGCTTTATCTGACAACAAAACTGGGGGGGCTTTATCTGACAACGAAACTAGGTGGGCTTTATCTGACAACAAAACATGGGGGGCTTTATCTGACAACAAAACATGGGGGGCTTTATCTGACAACAAAACTTGAGGGGTTTTATCTGACAACAAAACTTGAGGGGCTTTATCTGACAACAAAACTTGGGGGGCTTTATCTGACAACAAAACATGGGGGGCGTTATCTGACAACAAAACTTGAAGGGCTTTATCTGACAACAAAACTTGAGGGGCTTTATCTGACAACAAATCTTGGGGGGCTTTATCTGACAACGAAACTAGGGGGGCTTTATCTGACAACAAAACATGGGGGGCTTTATCTGACAACAAAACTTGGGGGGCTTTATCTGACAACAAAACATGGGGGGCGTTATCTGACAACAAAACTTAGGGGGCTTTATCTGACAACAAAACTTGGGGGGCTTTATCTGACAACAAAACTTGAGGGGCTTTATCTGACAACAAAACTTGGGGGGCTTTATCTGACAACAAAATTTGGGGGGCTTTATCTGACAACAAAACTTGGGGGGCTTTATCTGACAACAAAACTTGAGGGGCTTTATCTGACAACAAAACTTGAAGGGCTTTATCTGACAACAAAACTTGGGGGGCTTTATCTGACAACAAAACTTGAAGGGCTTTATCTGACAACAAAACTTGGGGGGCTTTATCTGACAACAAAACTTGAAGGGCTTTATCTGACAACAAAACTTGAGGGGTTTTATCTGACAACAAAACTTGAGGGGCTTTATCTGACAACAAAACTTGAGGGGTTTTATCTGACAACAAAACTTGAGGGGCTTTATATGACAACAAAACTTGGGGGGCTTTATCTGACAACAAAACTTGATGGGTTTTATCTGACAACAAAACTTGAGGGGCTTTATCTGACAACAAAACTTGGGGGGCTTTATCTGACAACAAAACTTGAAGGGCTTTATCTGACAACAAAACTTGGGGGGCTTTATCTGACAACAAAACTTGAAGGGCTTTATCTGACAACAAAACTTGAAGGGCTTTATCTGACAACAAAACTTGGGGGGCTTTATCTGACAACAAAACTTGAGGGGTTTTATCTGACAACAAAACTTGAGGGGCTTTATATGACAACAAAACTTGGGGGGCTTTATCTGACAACAAAACTTGAGGGGTTTTATCTGACAACAAAACTTGAGGGGCTTTATCTGACAACAAAACTTGGGGGGCTTTATCTGACAACAAAACATGGGGGGCGTTATCTGACAACAAAACTTGGGGGGCTTTATCTGACAACAAAACTTGAAGGGCTTTATCTGACAACAAAATTTGAGGGGCTTTATCTGACAACAAATCTTGGGGGGCTTTATCTGACAACGAAACTAGGGGGGCTTTATCTGACAACAAAACATGGGGGGCTTTATCTGACAACAAAACTTGGGGGGCTTTATCTGACAACAAAACATGGGGGGCGTTATCTGACAACAAAACTTAGGGGGCTTTATCTGACAACAAAACTTGGGGGGCTTTATCTGACAACAAAACTTGAGGGGCTTTATCTGACAACAAAACTTGGGGGGCTTTATCTGACAACAAAATTTGGGGGGCTTTATCTGACAACAAAACTTGGGGGGCTTTATCTGACAACAAAACTTGAGGGGCTTTATCTGACAACAAAACTTGAAGGGCTTTATCTGACAACAAAACTTGGGGGGCTTTATCTGACAACAAAACTTGAAGGGCTTTATCTGACAACAAAACTTGGGGGGCTTTATCTGACAACAAAACTTGAAGGGCTTTATCTGACAACAAAACTTGAGGGGTTTTATCTGACAACAAAACTTGAGGGGTTTTATCTGACAACAAAACTTGAGGGGCTTTATATGACAACAAAACTTGGGGGGCTTTATCTGACAACAAAACTTGATGGGTTTTATCTGACAACAAAACTTGAGGGGCTTTATCTGACAACAAAACTTGGGGGGCTTTATCTGACAACAAAACTTGAAGGGCTTTATCTGACAACAAAACTTGGGGGGCTTTATCTGACAACAAAACTTGAAGGGCTTTATCTGACAACAAAACTTGGGGGGCTTTATCTGACAACAAAACTTGAGGGGTTTTATCTGACAACAAAACTTGAGGGGCTTTATATGACAACAAAACTTGGGGGGCTTTATCTGACAACAAAACTTGAGGGGTTTTATCTGACAACAAAACTTGAGGGGCTTTATCTGACAACAAAACTTGGGGGGCTTTATCTGACAACAAAACTTGGGGGGCTTTATCTGACAACAAAACTTGAAGGGCTTTATCTGACAACAAAACTTGGGGGGCTTTATCTGACAACAAAACTTGAAGGGCTTTATATGACAACAAAACTTGAGGGGCTTTATCTGACAACAAAACATGGGGAGCTTTATCTGACAACAAAACTTGAGGGGCTTTATCTGACAACAAAACATGGGGGGGCTTTATCTGACAATAAAACTTGGGGGGCTTTATTTGACAACAAAACTTGGGTGGCTTTATCTGACAATACCAGAGGGTTGCCTGACATTTATCCATCTGACAAGACCCGGGGTATTTATCTGATAGCACTCAGGGGGCACTTTTATTTGGTAACACTTAGGGGGGCACTTTTATCTGACAATACTCAGGGAGGGGTTATGAACAGCTGTGACATGATCCTTCCTGCACCCCACACACAGACTCAGGGGGTAGGGGGTAATTTCAGGGGGCCTTTATCTGACAATATTCAGGGAGAGGGGTCTTTATCTAAATAATACTCGGGGGGGGGGGGCTTTATTTGATAATACTTGGGGAGGTGCTTTACTTGACAACAATTCCCAGGAGGGGACCTCTATCTGACAATACCTGGAGGAGCTGTTACCTAACAAGACTTGGGGGGATACTTATCTAATAATACTCAGGGGGGGGATTTTATTTGATATTACTCAGGGAAGAGGGACTTTTTTGACAATATTCGGGGGGGGGGGGGTGGACTTTTATCTGACAATACTCAGGAACAGGGGTTATAAAAAGCTATGACCTGATCCCTCCAGCATCATACTCACAGACTCAAGAGAAGGGGTATCTCCAGGGAGGGGGGGGGGGGCAATGGACGGGGTAAGGTTTCCCTTTAGGAGGGCTGAAAGTCCCTTTGGAGGGGCCAAACTTTCCCCAGGGGGGACCAGGAGGATTCCAGGCAGGGGGAAGGTTTTCCCTCGGGGGGGGGGGGGGTGGTATATGTTCCTTCTAGGGGAAGGGAAGGTTTCGCTGAAGAGGGGCAGAAGGTCCCAGTGGGGAAGGAGCCACCAGGATTTAATACATTACATCTGGAGGTAGGTCGATCATCTAGTCTCATATATATGGGGCTTCCCCAAAAAAATGCCTAGTGGGGGGAGGGGGGTCATCTAGAAAGTTCCCGTCTTCCCCTTTGTACCCTCTCTGTGCACCCTCATGAATTATCCCTGCTTCTGTGTACATCCTGGCCATAATGGGTAAGGACCCCCTAATGAAGCTGTGACCCCAAAATTCCACCACACTTACCATATTTTTCGCTCTGGACAGGGTATTTGTAGAAGCAGGAGTTTTTTTGGCGCTCCCCATTAATAGTGACGTTTATGAGGGAGTAGACGGAGTTACAGCTCTGCTCTTGGGCAGAACCAGTACTCCTGGAAGATGAATTGCCTTGGATCTCATAGTAATTGGTGATCCCGTAGGTAAAGTTTAGGAGATGAAGGCCGGGAATCCAGTGCACACAGAACAAGTATGGCCCCAGGAGAGTCGGCAGAGTGATGTTTCTGGAGGGCAGGAAGGGGGCAGAGACAGTAATTTCCTCCGCGGAGTTCTCCACTCTCATCATATTATCCGAGAAATCGCCATGACAGCGCAAGATGCTCCTGTTCTCCACCTGTTTCCTCCATCCACACAGAGAGAAGCCCCCGACATCGGGCAGGAGGCCTAGGGAGAAAAGATGCATCATTTTTACATGCAATGTTCAATACATGGAATGTTCAATACCTAAAAAGGGCTGATCCCACAGTCTACAAGGCCACGCTGGCCTCTAAACAATGCAATGACATGGACCATGTACAATCTCTAGGTCTACACTGGTCTCTCTACAGTACAATGACACAGACTATGTACAATCTATAGGGCCATAATGGTCTCTATACAATACGATGACATGGACCATGTACAATCTATAGGTCTACACTGGTCTCTCTACAGTACAATGACACAGACTATGTACAATCTATAGGGCCACACTGGTCTCTCTACAGTACGATGACACAGACCATGTACAATCTATAGGGCCACAATGGTCTCTATACAGTAGGATGACACAGACCATGTACAATCTATAGGGCCATAATGGTCTCTATACAATACGATGACATGGACCATGTACAATCTATAGGTCTTCACTGGTCTCTTTACAGTATGATGACACCCACCATGTACAATTTATAGGGCCACACTGGTCTCTCTACAGTACGATTACATGGACCATGTACAATTTATAGGGCCACACTGGTCTCTCCACAGTACGATGACACAAACCATGTACAATCTATAGGGCCACACTGGTCGCTATACAATACGATGATACGGATCATGTACAAGCTATAGGGCCACACTGCAGATGATAAGACTCCCTCTCCCTCTCCATTATTATTCACTTACCCAGAAGCGCAGTACCCCCCACCGTTTATATATCTCACACTGTATGGTCACCAGTTCCGGTACTAGCAGCATCTGGGGTCTCCATTTTATCCCTTATCACCCTAGTTTAGACAGCGCAGGACTCATTGTACTATAAGGCCACACTGGTCGCTATACAATACGATGATATGGGCCATGTACAAGCTATAGGGCCACACTGGTCTCTATACCAGCCCTCAAATTTTCCACTCGCCTGCTCGCATTTTGCGAGTGGAAAATTATTTAGGGCGAGTGTTTTGAAATTTTGAACCCTGCTCTGTACAATACAATGATACGGACCATGTACAATCTATAGGACCACACTGGTCTCTATACAATACGATGATACGGACCATGTACAATCTATAGGGCCACACTGGTCTCTCTACAGTATGATGACACGAACCATGTACAATCTATAGGGCTACACTGGTCTCTATACAATACGATGATACGGACCATGTACAATCTATAGGGCTACACTGGTCTCTATACAATACGATGATACGGACCATGTACAATCTATAGGGCCACACTGGTCTCTCTACAATATGATGACATGGACAATGTACAATTTATAGGGCCACACTAGTTTCTATACAATACAATGACGGGGACTATGTACAGTCTATAGGGCTACACTGGTCTCAATGCAATAAGATGCTACGGACCATGTAAAATCTATAGAGTCACACTAGTCTCTTTACAATATGATGACACAGACAATGTACAATCAATAGCTCCACACTGATCACTGTGCTGCTGTGCTAGAAGGAGTCTCATCTCTCTCGCACAAAGTATCCCACTGCAAACACTGATGTCAGAGATCCATGTTTTTACCTGTAAATTGAGTATTTAATTTTAAGGCAAATACTGTAGAACTAACCCTATCCTAACTAAATACACCCTGACTAACCCAAACCTCAATATCCCTACCCAAGCTAACCTAACAAAATTAACCGTACGTTAAAAACTAGCCCTACCTATTTAAACCTATAATTGTATTATTATTATGATTATTATATTTATTCATAATAATAATAATAATATTAATAATAATAATAACACTAATAATACTATTATTAATAATAATAATAACAACACACAACATTATTAATTATTATATAATATGTACCTATTCTTAAACTAACAATATCCTAACTAACATTAACCTAACTAACCCTAACCCAACTAACCCAACCTAACTAACCCTAACCCAACCTAACTAACCCTAACCCAACCTAAGTAACTCTAACTTTGTTCCCTGGAAATATGATGTAATAATAATAAAGCTGTTTATTTTTGGCGGAGCACTGGCACACACAGCTAGAAGAACTCTATTGTTTTCAGGGGTAACAGAAAATGTCTTCCCCCCGAAGAAGGAACTTCATCTGAGACACATTCTGCCTTCCAGTGAATATTATACAAGAAAGATCCCACAGGTTGGGTAGATGGTGAAGGGTTGGGTAGATGGTGAAGGGTTGGGTGGACAGTGAATGGTTGGGGGGACATGCTCATAAAACAATAAAAACGGAGAGACATTCCCAGGATCTTACTTTTCTCCCACTGCTCCCTACACTGACTGATTGGGGACTGAACTCTGCGTGCATGTCTATGGTGAACATTATTCATTTCACACGCTGGTGCTGTGTAGCTGCAACATTGACACTTCCTGAGACTTTGCCACACACCACAAGACTGAGCAACACACAGACAGAGGGGGGGGGGGGGGGTCAAGGTAGTCTGATTGGCTAAACCATTTTCCATTTTCAATCGTAAGCTCTGCTGATCATACCTTTACCTTCTCTATGTGAATTGTGTACATTGCTACAGAATTCGACAAAGCTGTAGGAAGATAATCAAATAAAAATCATCTTAAAGAAATGTTCATTCTCTCTGATTTCCCAGAGTCCTCATCCATAGGACATCGACATGTTCCAAAGTGAAGTTCTGCATTGTTCAATCACTGGACTAAAGGTTCCATCCTTACATGTATCCCCCTAACTAACCCAAACCTAACTCACCCCCCATAGGGTTGTACAGCAGGTCTATTCTTGGAAATGGGGTTATAAGGGCAGCAGATTCAAGAGATCCTAACCAACTCAATTCAGGATATCCTGGAACTGGATTCCAGATTTCCTTATCAGAAGTTGAAATAAAACAATTATAAGTCAGCTAGGCATCATCTATGATGTAGAAGAGGTTTCATCACTCAAGTGACTTTATCATCACTCACCCTTTATAACTCCCCTTCCCTGATCACACTTCTCCAATCACCTTCATCTAATCAACCTCATCTAATCCCCTCCATCCAATCATCTTCTTCTATTCTAATCCCCTTCTCCAACCATCTTCATCTAATCACCCTCATACAATCACCTTTATTCAATCATTTACTTTACCTTCTCCAATCAACTTCATCCATTCATTTACACAAATTACCTTCTAATTACTTTCTTCCAATCACCTTCATTTATAGTCCTTCTCTGAATGTCTTCATCTAATCACCATAATGTCATAATTATGTCAAGGCAGATCTTGACTGCCCAAGACATGGCGGGAGGTGGAAAAAAAGGAAGGTGATTGGATAAAAGTGATTATATGAAGATGATTGGATAATGGTGACTGAAAAAAAAGGCTGCATGAAGGCAATTGGAAGTAGATGACTGGATGAACTTGACTAAAAGAAGGTGATTGGATGAAGGTGACTGGATGAAGGCGATAGGGTTAGTGGCTATAAATGGTGGGGATACTCCTGATTCTTAACTGACAAAGCCATTTGACTCAGTGAAACATATTAAGATGAATAAATCAATCCAGCTAATTGTTACTAACTACTACTAGTTATCCCATGATCACTACTACTAGTTGTCCTTTTTCCAACACTACTAGTTATTCCATAACCAATACTAATAGTTATCCCATTACCACTACTACTAGTTATTCCAATACCAATACTACTAGTTATCCTGTTACCAATACTAGTAGCTATCACATTACCACTACTACTAATTATACTATGACCACTACTACTATTTTGTTTCCGTTATCAATACTACTAGTTTTATCATGACTTCTACTACTAGTTATCCAGTTACCAATACTACCAGCTATATGATGACCAACACCACTAGTTATCCTTTTACCAATACTACTAGTTATCCCGTTACCAATAATACTAATGATCCCATTACCAATACTACTAATTATCCCGTTACCAATACTACTAGTTATCCCATGACCACTACTACTACTTATCCTATTACCATTACTACTAGTTATTCTGTTATCAATACTACTAGTTATATTATGACTACTACTACTAGTTATCCAGTTACCAATACCACCAGCTATATGATGACCAACACCGCTAGTTTTCCTTTTACCAATACTACTAGTTATCCCGTTACCAATAATACCAATTATCCCATTACCAATACTACTAATTATCCCGTTACCAATACTACTAGTTATCCCATTACCAATACTACTAATTATCCCGTTACCAATACTACTAGTTATCCCATGACCACTACTACTACTTATCCTATGACCATTACTACTAGTTATTCTGTTGGCAATGTGCCCATTTTCCTGGAAATATCCGATAATATTTCACACAGAAGACTGATGAACTGACATTCTAAAACGTGTAGAGACCTGACATCACATATATGACATCACCTGCCCATTCCTGACCTGAGGCACCCGAAACCTCGCTCCACCTGTCAGAGTACAACCCAACACAAACCTTCCTCCACACATATTTCACATGAGACCCAGAACCTCGCTCCCCCTGTCAGGGTACACACTCCTTCACACATATCACACATGAGACCCAGAACCTCGCTCCCCCTGTCAGGGTACACACTCCTTCACACATATCACATATGAGGCACCCGGAACCCCTCTCCACTTGTCTGGGTACACACTCCTTCACACATGAACAACCTGGAACCTCACTACCACTACCTCACTACCACTACAATCCAACACACACCTTTCTTCACTTATATCACACATCAGGAACCTCTGATACCTGGCATGGAACCCTGCTGCACCTGTCAGAGTAAAACCTAACACACCTTCCATCACACATGAAGAACCTGGAACCCCGCTCCACCTGTCCGAATATAACCCAACACACATCTTCCCCCACACATATCACATATTAGGATTGTCAAGGTCTTACCCTGCCCTCCTGTTGGCAGCCATCTTGGACATGTGCAGACTGCTGCTTCTTATAAACTCTGATTGCATCATCACTTGCCTGCTGTTTGGGTGTCGCACAGTGATGATGCTGCACACCTGACTATATAAATCACCTGATGGGTGGCAGTCCTTGTCCTTGCGTTTGTGCTCCAAGGTGCATCACTGCTAGCAGTCTTCTGTTCCCCGTGTCCCTCCGTGTCTGACCAGGCTTGGCTGAAGTCTCCTGGCTCTCGACCCAGCATCGACAGACGACCCGGCATCGGAAGACTACCTGTTTCTGGATTTGACCCCAGCTTGGATGACTACCCGCTTCTGGACTTGATTCTGGCTTGTTCCTGATCTCGCTCCTCACTCTTGGTGTGCGTTTATTGCTGTTTGCTCCAATAAACTGCTTTATTTTACCTGCATCTCCGTGTGGTCTAGTTTCCTGGCACCCTGACAGTACACCAGGGCCATCAATCCTGACGATGCAGGTACTCCCACGCTCCCCATGCTGGTTACCAGGCTTGATCAACAAGATCACCTTTTGGGTCAGCTCGCTCAGGTGTGGCATACGTTGCTTGCACATACAGCACACCTTGCTCCTGGTGCTGCTAGGCCAGTGGTTACTCCTGTTGTTGCTCCTGCAGTAACAACTGAAGTTACTGTTACCAGAGGGATGACTGGTTCAACCCTCCTTCCGCAGTGATATGGGGGTGAACCAAGTCAGTGTTGTGGCTTCCTAAACCAAGTAGGCATTTATTATGAGATGGTTCCTCAGGCGTTTTCTTCTGATAGGTCCAAGGTGGGCTTCCAAACCTATTTGCTGTTAGGCAAGGCCATGGCTTGGGCGAATCCCTTATGGGAGAACTATAATCCTGTGATACTCGATTACTCGAGTTTTGTTGCCTCCTTTCGTAGGGTATTTGATGTGTCTGCTCGCTCTGCCTCTGCTACAAAGCTACTCCTTTCCATTCAACAGGGTATACGAACTGTTGCCAAGTATGCCATTGAATTTCGTACCCTGGCAGCAGAGGTGGGCTGGAATAATGAGGCTCTGGTGGCTGTCTTCTCTCATGGTCTTTCCGATGCATTGAAGGATGAGATTGCGGCCAAGGACCTCCTTGGCGAGCTTGAGGCTCCCATTTGCTTCCTGATTTTGATTGATACCAGGCTCAGGGAGAGACCATTGTTTAGGAAGAGCCTGCGGAGGCCTCCAACCAGATTGGCTCCTGCGTCTTCTTTCCCATCCATTCCTCCCTCACCTCCCATGCCTCCCGTGAATTGTGCGTCTGGCTGTGAACCCATGCAGCTGGGGTTCGCTCGCCTTTCCGAGGCTGAGCAGGCCCTTAGGAGGAGGGAGGGTCGGTGCCTGTATTGTGGTCTTGGTGGGCATTTCCTGAAATCTTGTCCGACCCGCCTGGGAAACACTCGCACCTAAGGGCAGGTGGAATTTCCTCATCCCCGGTTTCTCGTAAAGATAAACTGCTAATCACAGTTGTCCTCTCCTGGGCAGCAGGTTTGGTGGTTACTCATGCGTTGCAAGACTCTGGTGCTGGCGGTTATTTTATTGACAATACATTTGCGGTCGCAATTCCATACCCTTGCAGCCTCGTGTTTCTCCACTGGTTACCAGCACAGCTTACCCACAAGGCTGTTCCGGTTGATATGGTGATAGGGGCTGTTCACTGGGAGTCGAGGTTATTTTTTCCCCGCACTACTCCGTTGTTTTGGTGTACATTTGGCTTCAGAAACACAATACGACCTTTGATTGGCAGTCGGTCGAGATTCTCTATGGTCTCCACAGTGTGGCGCTGTTTGTATCCATGGACCTGTTACTTTGTACCTTCTCAGATTCAGTGTTGTCTACTGAATATCGTGAGTATCAAGGTGTATTTGACAAGGTGTGTGCTGGTACTCTTCCTCCTCAACGTTCGTACGATTGTGCTATAGACTTGCAACCTAAATGTAAATTTATCACAAATTAGGAACCTGGAACCCCTGCTCCACCTGTCGGGGTACAACCCAACTCACACATGAGGAACATGGAACCCCGCTGCACCTGCCGGAGTAAAGCCCAACACGCACCTTCCCCCACATATCACACATGAGGAACTTCTAACCCTTCTCCACCTGTCGAGGGTACAACCCAGAACATAGAACCCTGCTGAACCTGTCAGAATACAATTGAACACGCACCTTCCCCCACATATATCACATGAAGAACCCGGAACCCCACACCACCTGTCTGAATACAACCCAACATACACCTTTCCCCACACATATCCCACATTAGGATCCTGGAATCTTGCTCCACCTGTTGGAATACAACCCAACACACACCTTCCCCCACACATATCACACATGAGGAACCTGGAACCCCGCTCCACCTGTCAGGGTACAATCCAACACACACCTTCCCCTAAACATATCACAAATGAAGATCCTGGAACCCCGCTTCACCTGTTGGGGTACAATCCAATGCACACCTTCCCCCCGACTTATCACAGATTAGGAACTTGGAATCCATAGGAAACATCACAAATAAAGATCCTGGAACCCCACTTCACCTGTCGGGGTACAATCCAACACACACCTTCCCCCACACTTATTACACATAAGGAACTTGGAATCCCACTCCACCTGTCAGGGTACAATCCAACCCACACATGAGGAACATGGAACCCCGTTTCCCCCATCGGAGTAAAGCCCACACATTAAGATCCCGGAATCTTGCTCCACCTGTTGGAATACAACCCAACACTCTCCTTTATACACTTATATCACACATGAGGAACCAAAAACCCCACTTCACCTGTCAGGGTACAATCCAACACACACCTACCCCTAAACATTTCACAAATGAAGATCCTGGAACCCCGCTTCACCTGTTGGGGTACAATCCAACACACACCTTCCCCCACACTTATCACAGATTAGGAACCTGGAATCCCGCTCCACCTGTCGGGGTACAATCCAACGCACACATGAGGAACATGGAACCCCGCTTCACCTGTTGGGGTACAATCCAACACACACCTTCCCCTAAACATATCACAAATGAAGATCCTGGAACCCCGCTTCACCTGTTGGGGTACAATCCAACGCACACCTTCCCCCACACTTATCACAGATTAGGAACCTGGTATCCCGCTCCACCTGTCGGGGTACAATCCAACTCACACATGAGGAACATGGAACCCCGTTTCACCTCTTGGAAAGCCCAACACGCACCTTACCGCACACATATCACACATGAGGAACCTCAAACTCTGCTCCACCTGTCAGGGGGTACAACCCAACACACACATGAGGAACATGGAACCCTGCTGCACCTGTCGGAGTAAAACACAGCCACACATGGAGAAGCTGAATATTCTGTACTGCACAACAGGTACAAAGCATCCACAACATGGATACACAAAACATGAAATACACTAAAACAATCCAATATGAATAAAAACAGCAACATACAACACCAAGATAAATAAAAAAAATACTACACACAGAAACAAACCACAAACAACATACTACACAGCGAACCACACCACATATACAACATACTACACCACATATACAACATACTACACACAGTCACACCACAGACACAAAATTTTACACACAGACACAAGCCGTGACACATGGGAAGAGCAATCTTCAGACTCAGATGCGGAGTCCTGGACTCATTATGAAAGCTCCCCACGGGAACAATGACAATACTGTGTATACAGAGGACTCTCAGTTGGTGTCAGCCGGCATTGTGCGGCTCTCTGGGTTTTCTTCTACTCGGTAGAAATGACTTTATGTCTGGAGGAAAGATTATTTGAAAGAGCAAATCTAAAAACAGAACTCCACATTGTATTACACAGTACAGCATGGTACGAAACTACAAATTGCAACAAAGAATAATACAACATATCACAAATGTACACAGCACAGCATGGTACGACACTAAAAAAAAAAAAAAAAAACACAACAAACTATACAGCACAGCATGATAGGACACTACAAATCACAACAAGGTATAATATAACAAAACAAAATATTATGGAGCACAGCATGATACAACACTACAAAACACAACAAAGCATAATACAACAGAGCACAACATAACAGCATAAAAAAATAAAAACACACCAAATAAGATGGCACAATACAACACAAGGTGATACAAAAAAAAAAGGTATAACACAACACTAAAAAACAAACTCAGTATTACCATCCACAAAATATAACAAAACAAAGTATAATACAACAAAACATGACACAACACTATACAATATGAAATTGAAAAAAATGCAACAAAACATGACGCAGCATAGTATAAGCCCACTCAGTAGGATGTAAAATATAGCACATAATACATCTCTACCAGACGATGGTTCTTCATTGTACAACGTAACACCATACAGACCCCCTCACAAGCCACAACATCTGTACACAATACAATGACCTATCGCCTTTATATTCTACTTCAGTTGTAAAATTGATAGAATGAAATCCCAGCAACTCCTACACACACATTATAATTTCTTTACCAAGAAAACAAAATAAAAAGTACAAAATTGTGTCATACAGACACCAATTGTAGCGTGTATGTGCTAGATTATATTTTCCTGTTAGCATCTCAGAATCTGCATGTCTTACTAATACAATTCATTATATGTAACACATAATATCCAATATAAATCCTCCATAAAACACAAGGAGACTTCTTCTATATATATATATATATATATATATATATATATATATATATATATATATATATATGTATATATATATATATATATATATATATATGTATTTATATATATATATATATATATATATAAAACATGGACAGAACTCATATTACATACAACACAGAATGTATAATATATATATATATATATATATATATATATATATATATATATATATATATATATATATATATAACACCAGAAATAACACAGATCCAAAAATGTAATTTTTTCACATAGATTTTTAAGGCACCACGCGGAAAAGACTTGAATAACATAAGATTAGTTTACGCAAATTTATCTAATTTTCCATATAAAATCAATTAACATAAAATGTAGGTTGTATGGCATTTTATGTCAACCCATTTTTTTAAAGTAAAATTAACTGAATTTGTGTAAACGAATCGTATGTTAGTCAAGTGTTTTCCTTGCGGTGCCTAAAAAAATGAATGTGGAATTTTCATTACATTATTATTACAAGTGGTAGGTGACTTAATGGTAGTTCCAGGTAGGGGTGGGGGGTATCCTGGGGTCACCTATCCCTGAAGGGGCAGCAGGTGGCAGGGGACTGTATTACCTGTGAGCAGTAGCAGTGTCAGCAGAGCGGTCATGATGAGTCCAGGCTGAAAGTCTGCAGAAGGAGAAATGAAGCTTTGTTAGTGTTTGCAAAAGGAGGGGGGGGGGGGGGTGTGCCTACATAGAGCAATTCATTACACACTGTCACCACAAGAGGGAGATCACACACACACATCACCCAGCACAGAAGGGGTTACAGACAGGAGTCTTTGATAGGGAAAGGGTTATAGATGTTTTTTTTTTTTTTTTTGGCAGGGAAGATGTTACATTAATCTCTGGTAGGGAAGGTGTTACATTAGTCTCTGGCAGGGAAGGTGTTAGGTCCCTTTGGCAGGGAAGGAGTTACATTAGTCTCTGGCAGGGAAGGGGTTATGGAAATCTCTAGGAGGGAAGGGGTTACAGTAGTCTCTGGCAGAGAAAGGGTTTTGGGAGTTTCTGGCAGGTCAGAGGTTACAAGTGTCCCCTTGGCAGGGAAGGGGTTACAGGTGTCTCTGGCAGGGAAGGGGTTACATTAGTCTCTGGCAGGGAAGGTGTTAGGTCCCTTTGGCAGGGAAGGAGTTACATTAGTCTCTGGCAGGGAAGGGGTTATGGAAATCTCTAGCTAGGGAAGGGGTTACAGGAGTCTCTGGCAGGGAAGAGGTTACAAGTGTCCCCTTTGGCAGGGAAGGGGGTTACAGGTGTCTCCGGCAGGGAAGGGGTTATGGAAATCTCTAGCAGGGAAGGGGTTACAGGAGTCTCTGGTAGCGAAAAGGGTTTTGGGAGTCTCTGGCAGGGAAGAGGTTACAAGTGTCCTCTTGGCAGGGAAGGGGTTACAGGTGTCTCCGGCAGGGAAGGGGTTATAAAAATCTCCAGCAGGGAAAGGGTTATGGGAGTCACTTGCAAGGAAAGGGTTATGAGAGTCTCTGGCATGGAAGGAGTTACAAAAATCTCTAGCAGGGAAAGAGTGATAGGAATTTCTGGCATTATGGCTTATGGGAGTCTCTGGCAAGGAAAGGGTTACAAGTGTCCTCTTGGCAGGGAAGGGGTTACAAGTGTCTCTGCCATAGAAGAGGTTACAAAAATCTAAGGCAGGGAAGGAGTTATAAAAATCGCTGGCAAGGAAAAGGTTACAGGAGTCTTTGGCAGGGAAGGGGTTACAAGTGTCCCCTTGGCAGGGATGGGGTTACAGGTGTCTCTGGCATTGAAGGGGTTACACAAATCTCTAGCAGGGAAAGGGTTATAGGAGTCTCTGGCAGGGAAGGGGTTATAAGTGTCCCCTTGGCAGGGATGGGGTTACAGATGTCTCTGGCATTGAAGGGGTTACAAATATCTCAAGCAGGGAAAGGGTTATGGGAGTCTCTGGCAGGGAAGGGGTTATAAGTGTCCCCTTGGCAGGGATGGGGTTACAGGTGTCCATGACATGGAAGGGGTTACAGAAATCTCTAGCAGAGAAAGGGTTATAGGAATCTCTAGCATGAAAGGGGTTACAAAAATCTCTAGCAGGGAAAGGGTTACAAGTGTCCCCTTGGCAGGGAAGAGGTTACAGTTGTCTCTGGCATGGAAGGGGTTACAAAAATCTCTAGCAGGGAAAGGGTTACAAGTGTCCCCTTGGCAGGGAAGAGGTTACAGTTGTCTCTGACATGGAAGGGGTTACAAAAATCTCTAGCAGGGAAAGGGTTATAGGAATCTCTGGCAAGGAAAGGGTTTCAAGTGTCCCCTTGGCAGGGAAGGGGTTACAAATGTCCCCCGCATGGAAGGGGTTTACAAAAATCTCAGGCAGGGAAGGGGTTATGCGTGTCGCCTTGGCAAGGAAGAGGTTACATTAGTCTCTGGCAGGGAAGGGGTTACAGGAAGCATTGGGTACAGTGTATACAGTAAGCGTCTCTTTGTCCTTGGCAGACATTGTTTGCCATTGTCTGGGCAGGTTCCGGTGAGGCTCCACCCCCTCAGGTGTATGATTACAGGTAATAATAGAGTTTGGAATCCTCCTCGGGGCCTCTATGAGAGCTGTGTACAAAGCTTGTCATATGATCTCTCTGAGTACACTTCACCAACTGAAAAATGAAAAAAACTTTGACAATGGTATTAATGGGACAAAGAACAAAAAAGGTGCCAACCACAGTCCCACCTGGCTACTGTCTGTCTCCATCATGGAAAACTCACTGTGCCCATCTTACCATGGACTGCCATGTCCCTCCAGCTGTGTCCTCAGACTTTAATGATGTCACCAAACGTTCCATCCTGGGCCACTACCAGAATCACCAAGGTCACAACGTTCCATGATGTCACCAGAACGTCCCCACTACCAGAATGACCGGTGTAACGGAACCGCGACCCACACTGTACTTTTGGTCTTCCGTCAGTATACAGCTTCCTTGCAGTCATGGACATAGATATTAAATCCTAGCCGCCCCCATACAAAGCTAGCCAACAACTTAGCTCATACAAGTTTTGGAACCTTCTCATTTATTGAAACGTTTCACACTCAATTTATACACACATGAGCACATCCCCCTCCTGATCAAATTACTACACACGGGTCAGGGGTTGCCTGATTACATTATCATATGCAGATGAAATTGTATACAGAAACAGAATTGACCTGAACTAATTATCTGGCCATCTGGACAGAACAATGTGAGGTCATTAACATTTAACAGTGGGACAGGCAGACTTAACACAATCCACACCCCAGCTCAATAGATAGACAATAGGACAAGACTGCCAATGACAGTCTGTCCGTCTACTATATTGAAACACATGGAATACACATCTAGGTGTCACAGACTCAATGGCAACAGGTCACAGGTCTCACAGTGCAGAGTGGGATCAAATCTCCACATTTCTTGAGAGACACCGTTGACAAATATCACTCTCCCATCTGAAGCCATCCAAACCATTTTCTCAGCATCCCCCAAGTATCTGTCCCTCACTCCCAGTGACGGTGAACACTGTCACAACCGGTGTCACTTTCTATAATGTCACCAAACTTCCCTTCCTGGGCCACTACCAGAATCACCAGTGCCACTTCCCATCATGCCACCAAACATCCCTTAATGGTCACTAACAGAATCGCCGTTGTCACTTCCCATTATGTCACCAAAACAATCCTTCTACCAAAATCACCATTGTCTCTTCCCATTATGTCACCAAACATCCCTTCTTGAGCTACTACCAGTATCAATGGTATCACTTCCCATGATGTCACCAAACGTCCCTTCCTGGGCCACTACCAGTATCACCGGCGTCACTTCCAATGATGTCACCAAATGTCCATTGCTTCCTCCGTGTTCTATCCCAGGGTCTCCAGTACTGGGGGTCTCTCTGTATTTTCTCCCTCCATGTACCAACCCAGCGTATACAGTACTTGGGGTCTCTCTGTATTTCCTCCCTCCATGTACCATCCCAGGGTCCCCAGGACTGGGGGTCTCTCTGTATTTTCTCCCTCCATGTACCAACCCAGCGTATCCAGTACTTGGGGTCTCTCTGTATTTCCTCCCTTCATGTACCATCCCAGGGTCTCCTGAACTAGGGGTCTCTCTTTATCTCCTCCCTCCATGTACCATCCCAGGGTCTCCAGGACTAGGGGTCTCTCTGTATTTCCTCCCTCCATGTACCATCCAAGCACTTTCAGTACTGGGGGTCTCTCTGTATTTCCTCCCTTCATCTACCATCCCAGGGTCTCCTGGACTAGGGGTCTCTCTGTATTTCCTCCCTCCATGTACCATCCAAGCACTTTCAGTACTAGGGGTCTCTCTGTATTTCCTCCCTTCATGTACCATCCCAGGGTCTCCAGGACTAGGGGTCTCTCTGTATTTCCTCCCTCCATGTACCATCCAAGCACTTTCAGTACTAGGGGTCTCTCTGTATTTCCTCCCTCCATGTACCATCCCAGGGTCTCCAGGACTAGGGGTCTCTCTGTATTTCCTCCCTCCATGTACCAACCCAGCGTATCCAGTACTGGGGGTCTCTCTGTATCTCCTCCCTCCATGTACCATCCCAGGGTCTCCTGGACTAGGGGTCTCTCTGTATTTCCTCCCTCCATGTACCATCCAAGCACTTTCAGTACTGGGGGTCTCTCTGTATTTCCTCCCTCCATGTACCATCCCAGGGTCTCCAGGACTAGGGGTCTCTCTGTATTTCCTCCCTCCATGTACCAACCCAGCGTATCCAGTACTGGGGGTCTCTCTGTATCTCCTCCCTCCATGTACCATCCCAGGGTCTCCAGGACTAGGGGTCTCTCTGTATTTCCTCCCTTCATGTACCATCCCAGTGTATCCAGTACTGGAGATCTCTATGTATTTCCCCCCTCCATGTACCATCCCAGTGTATCCAGTACTGGGAATCTCTCTCTATTTCCTCTTTCCATGTGCTATCCCAGAGTCTCTAGGACTGGGAGTCTCTCTATAGATTCTCCCTCCATGTACCATCTCAGTGTATCCAGTACTAGTGTCTCTCTGTATTTCCTCTTTCCATGTACCATCTCAGTGTATCCAGTTCTGGTGTCTCTCTGTATTTACTCTTTCCATGTACTATCCCAGGGTCTCCAGTACTAGGGGTCTCTCTGTTTTTCCTTCCTCCATGTATCATTCTTGGGTCTCCCTATATTTTTTCCCTCCATGTACCACCCTGGGTCTCCAGTACTGGTGGTGGTCTCTCTATATTTTCTTCCCTCCGTGTACCATTCTATGGTCTCCCTGTATTTCCTCAATACACCATTGTGGGGTTTCTCCGTGACTTGCATACTACAATAAAATAGAAGGGGCCTCGTAGCAGCAGCTGCAGCCATTTGCTCCCTAGACAATCTGCATGATGCATAAGTGCAATGTCCAGCATTCCTGAGAAGAGGACCAGGACACCAAAAGCCCTTCCCCAATTCTTCTTGGACACACCAACTGACATATTTTGAGACATAGAATTTGTGGAGAATGAAGTGAATGAGGAAACATCAAAACTTGCCATCGACATCCTCTTTATTGCAACAGCCTGGTGGCCTCTGTAGCTCACTTCCCTTCGCTGTCACGACATTATTAGAATGCAAGCTCTTTGGGACAGTCTTCACAATGCTAGAGGGTTAGGTCTATGGTATAATATCATTATTATATTGTAACTCTGTACACCCACAGCACATAGTCCACACTGAGAACAATCTGTTAGACATGTGCATGATGAAAAAATGTTTAGTTTAGTTAAATTCATTTGATTCGTTCAATTCATATTCGGAATTTGTTCTATGTATTATTCTAATTTTCTTCAAATTTACAGATTTTTTCTCGATTCAAAACCTTAAAATCAATACATTTCGAATTAGTTGAATCTAAAAGATTTTAGATTTTTTTTATTCGAATGCGGCAGCCGAAAAACCAAATATCTGATTGTTATTTATACACATTGATCTTGTTTGTATTAATATTATGTTTATGCAGGATATGTGAAGTGTTCTAAATAATGAAAGTAGTATCTTACTTTCAGCATTTTACAATGTACTAAAATACTGTGCAGAAGTTTTAGACCCCGTTCACACTGGGGCCACCTGTCAGGCGACCTGGTCGCCTGACAGGTCGCCATAGGTCGCCTGCCATAGAGAACCTGTGGACCCGTTCTAATAGGAGCGACACAAGTCGCTTCGACTTAGAAAAAGGGTCCGGAGCTTCTTTGGGGCGACCCGGAGCGACCTGCATTGACTTCAATGATATGAAGTCCGTGCCGGCCGCTCCGAGGTTGCGGTGCGAGCTGCGCGCCGCAACCTGTGAGGTCGCCCCGGCAAGTAGCGTCGCCCCAGTGTGAACTGGGTCTGAACCAACTGAGAAAAAATAAGGTCAGGTAGAAATACTTTTAAATATTTATATTTTACTGGTTTATTTTTTATCAATTTTACACTTGCAAAGTGAATGAAGAAAAGAAAAATCTTCATCAAATTATCACAATGACTGTAAATTACCTTTAGCTTAACAAAAATAGCATTATTTCCATTCCAAATGGTACACTAATAACACTGGCACAGTCTTTGATTTCAACAATATGTATACAGTTCAAATTTGAATAGAAGTTGATGTAAAATTCGAGTTGAATTTTAATTTTAATTTTGGAAATTCTAACAAATTTAGTTTAGTTATTTGGAGAATTTGGTAAAATTTGTCTGTACTGTAATACAGTATAATCTGTATACCCAGCACAGCACACACTCTGCACCCAGCATAATCTGTATACCCAGCACAGCACACACTCTCTCTGCACCCGGCATAATCTGTATACCCAGCACAGCACACACTCTGCACCCAGCATAATCTGTATACCCAGCACAGCACATACTCTCTCTGCACCCGGCATAATCTGTATACCCAGCACAGCACACACTCTACACCCAGCATAATCTGTATACCCAGCATAGCACACACTCTGCACCCAGCATAATCTGTATACCCAGCATAGCACACACTCTGCACCCAGCATAATCTGTATACCCAGCACAGCACACACTCTTCACCCAGCATAATCTGTATACCCAGCATAGCACACACTCTGCACCCAGCATAATCTGTATACCCAGCATAGCACACACTCTGCACCCAGCATAATCTGTATACCCAGCACAGTACACACTCTTCACCCAGCATAATCTGTATACCCAGCATAGCACACACTCTGCACCCAGCATAATATGTATACCCAGCATAGCACACACTCTGCACCCAGCATAATCTGTATACCCAGCACAGCACACACTCTTCACCCAGCATTATCTGTATACCCAGCATAGCACACACTCTGCACCCAGCATAATATGTATACCCAGCATAGCGCATACTCTGCACCCGGCATAATCTGTATACCCAGCACAGCACACACTCTGCACCCAGCATAATCTGTATACCCAGCATAGCGCATACTCTGCACCCGGCATAATCTGTATACCCAGCATAGCACACACTCTGCACCCAGCATAATCTGTATACCCAGCATAGCACACACTCTGCACCCAGCATAATCTGTATACCCAGCATAGCGCATACTCTGCACCCGGCATAATCTGTATACCCAGCACAGCAAACACTCTGCACCCAGCATAATCTGTATACCCAGCATAGCACACACTCTGCACCCAGCATAATATGTATACCCAGCATAGCGCATACTCTGCACCCGGCATAATCTGTATACCCAGCACAGCACACACTCTGCACCCAGCATAATCTGTATACCCAGCATAGCACACACTCTGCACCCAGCATAATCTGTATACCCAGCACAGCACACACTCTGCACCCAGCATAATCTGTATACCCGGCACAGCACATACTCTCTCTGCACCCAGCATAATCTGTATACCCAGCATAGCTCACGCTCTACACCCAGCATAATCTGTATACCCAGCACAGTACACACTATGCACCCAGCATAATCTGTATACCCAGCACAGCACACACTCTGCACCCAGCATAATCTGTATACCCAGCACAGCACACACTCTGCACCCAGCATAATCTGCATACCCAGCACAGCACACACTCTGCACCCAGCATAATCTGTATACCCAGCACAGCACATACTCTCTCTGCACCCAGCATAATCTGTATACCCAGCATAGCGCACGCACTACACCCAGCATAATCTGTATACCCAGCATAACGCATTCACTACACCCAGCATAATCTGTATACCCAGCACAGTACACACTCTGCACCCAGCATAATCTGTATACCCAGCATAGCGCACGCTCTACACCCAGCATAATCTGTATACCCAGCACAGTACACACTCTGCACCCAGCATAATCTGTATACCCAGCACAGCACACACTCAACACACAGCATAATCTGTATACCCAGCACAGCACACACTCTGCACCCGGCATAATCTGTTTACCCAGCACAGTACACACTCTGCACCCGGTATAATCTGTATACCCAGCACAGCACATACTCTGCACCCTGCATAATCTGTATACCCAGCACATACTCTCTCTGCACCCTGCATAATCTGTATAACCAGCACAGAAAACACTCTGCACCCTGCATAATCTGTATACCCAGCATAGCGCACACTCTACACCCAGCATAATCTGTATACCCAGCACAGCACACACTCTGCACCCAGTATAATCTGGATACCCAGCACAGCACACACTCTACACCCAGCATAATCTGTATACCCAGCACAGCACACACTCTGCACCCAGCATAATCTGTATACCCAGCACAGCAAACACTCTGCACCCAGCATAATCTGTATACCCAGCACAGCAAACACTCTGCACCCTGCATAATCTGTATACCCAGCACAGCACACACTCTGCACCCAGCATAATCTGTATACCCAGCACAGCACACACTCTGCACCCAGCATAATCTGTATACCCAGCACAGTACACACTCTGCACCCGGCATAATCTGTATACCCAGCACAGCACACACTCTGCACCCGGCATAATCTGTATACCCAGCACAGCACATACTCTCTCTGCACCCAGCATAATCTGTATACCCAGCATAGCACACGCACTACACCCAGCATAATCTGTATACCCAGCATAACGCACTCACTACACCCAGCATAATCTGTATACCCAGCATAGCGGACGCTCTACACCCAGCATAATATGTATACCCAGCACAGTACACACTCTGCACCCAGCATAATCTGCATACCCAGCACAGTACACACTCTGCACCCAGCATAATCTGCATACCCAGCACAGTACACACTCTGCACCCAGCATAATCTGTATACCCAGCACAGCACACACTCTACACCCAGCACAATCTGTATACCCATATACTGTAGTGTCATTCTTCTCCAGATTTCCTCTGCAGTGTCTTGTATGTCAGTTTGTATAACACCTGTGTGCCACATTCCTCACCCTCTCCCCACATATACAGTTGTGATCAGAAACCCTCACCCTCTATTGTGTGCTCAATGTAGGCTTTGTACACACAGGCAGCGCAAGAATTTCCGAATTACACAAAACTTCCTACACTGTCTGCTTCCAC
Source organism: Pelophylax lessonae (assembly GCF_965119305.1). Lineage (NCBI taxonomy): Eukaryota > Metazoa > Chordata > Amphibia > Anura > Ranidae > Pelophylax > Pelophylax lessonae. The sequence continues at coordinate 202,503,663 of NC_138777.1, read as the reverse complement.
CCCCGCCACTGTCATATATGAGACCACTAAGATTGCATGATACCTCCTGTCTGTTTTTACACGATGATTACATCCGATCTACTGTACATTTTTATATTACACAATCATTACATCCGAGCACCAGCACATCATTATATCACACGATGATTACATCCGAGCACCAGCACATCATTATATCACACAATCATTACATCCGAGCACCAGCACATCATTATATCACACGATGATTACATCCGACCACCAGCACATCATTATATCACACAATCATTACATCCGACCACCAGCACATCATTATATCACACAATCATTACATCCGACCACCAGCACATCATTATATCACACCATCATTACATCCGATCTACTGTACATTTTTATATCACACAATAATTACATCCAACCGCCGGTACATTACTTTACTATATACTATATCTGCCTTCTGGACATTATATGATAAATCCAATGCCAGGCTTTAGTGTACAGACACACCTCCCCTTCTTCTGGCATCAGGACTTAGCCCTCGTTTACATTGGAGCGACTTGTCATGCAATTTGACAGGTCAATTCACAAGAGAGGTCGCACCCTATTATCGGCAATGGCCGTGTTTAAATCAGTGTGACGCCGACCTTGCGGTACCACGTCGATTTTAAAAAGTAGTTCCTGCACTACGTTTGGTGATTTTTGGGTGCGACTTGCATAGAAATCTGTGCATGAAGCCACGCAGATGTCTTCAAAGTTGCACCTGAAGTCGCACTGACATGCGGCTTTGAAATTGTGCGATTTCTGATGAAATCGCTCAATTTCAAAGCCACGTTCAATGTAAACGAGGTGTTAGTATTTGGAAATTTTGATACATGATTGTATGAGGTATTAGATTGCAAGCTCCTTTGGTCAGGAAACTCTGTGTAATATGTGTCATGTTAAACCCTGTGAGCTACTTCAATATGGCACTGCACACAATGACAAGATAGTATTTGTCTATGTGAGTTATTTCAATGATCTCTTCTCTAAGATCACAATACTGGAGGAGCTGACCTGGGCCACCAATCAGGTCTCATATCCTACAATTAAACATGGAATTTGACTGGTCAATATGGGTGACTAGAGATGGGCTCGGGCGTGTTCTAGTTCCCACGTGCCCGATCCCGCCAGGAAGCCGACACTGCACACCGCTAATCACAGACACTGAGACATTTCCCGGTCTGTGCAGCTATGGATCGGGAAATGTCTCAATCCCTGTGATTAGCGGTGTGCAGTGTGGGCTTCCTGGTGGGATCGGGAACGTGGGAACACAACCGAGCCCATCTCTATGGGTGACAATTCATCAACCTCCATATCAGGCAGTGCCTCATGCCTCTCCTTTATACACAGTGCCTTACACCCCTCTATTATAGTGCTTCATACCCAGGGTTGCCACCTGTCCGGGCCCGGGATTCACCCGGACAGTCCGTATTTTGAATCATGTGTTCAGTTTTCAGTCCGCCGGTTTTTGTACTACTTTTGGCGATTTCCATAGACATCTGTACAGGAACCCACACAGATGTCTGTGAAATCGCCCCCCGAATTCAGACTGAAATGCCGGCTTGAAATCGTGCGAGTTCAGATTTCAAAACGGCCTCAGTGTGAGCCTGGGCTGAAGAGAGGAATGAGGAGCTTCTTTGCAGTTTGTGATCTGTGAGTACAGGGGGAAAGCAGGGAACTCTAATGTGTGGAGGGGTACCTGATGTAAGGGGGCACTCTACTGGGACACCAGATATAAGGGGGGCTCTGATAGGGACACAGATGTAAGAGGGGGCTCTGGTGGGGGCACCTGATGTAAGGGAGACTCTAATGGGGGCACCTGATGTAAGGGGGCACTCTACTGGGGAAACCAGGTGTAAGGGGAGACTCTTATGGGGACACAGATGTAAGGGGGGCTCTGGTGGGGCCACCCGATGTAAGGGGGGCTGTGGTGGGGGCACCAGATGTAAGGGGGAACTCTCATGGGGATACAGATGTAAGGGAGAACCATAGCTCCCAACTGTCCCTGATTTTGAGGGACTGTCCCTGATTTGGAACAAAGTCCCTCTTTCCTTCTTTCCTCCTCATTTGTCTCTCATTTTGGTCTGATCTATATAGTTGTATAAAAAAAGCACAATTTATCTTTCAAAAAGTGTTACCCATTGCTAAACCTTTCATCCGATTTCTAAATTGCTGCATTTGTAAATTTCAAAAGCAAATATAAAAGAAAGGTAGTGGTAAAATAAAGCACTTGTGGGTTTAACTGATCTTTTTTTTTCATAATAGGCCTTTAAGTGGCCCTGGCAGGCAGTGTGTCCTATGCCTACATACTTTTCCTAAAAGGTGTCCCTCATTCTCATCTCAAAAAAGTTGGGACGTATGAAGAACTCTGATGGAGGCACCTGATGTAAGGGTGACTCTACTGGGGACACCTGTTGTAGGGGGGACACTACTGGGGACACTTGATTTAGGGGGGGGGCACTACTGGGGACACCAGATGTAAGGGGGAGGCACCTGATGTAAGGGTGACTCTACTGGGGACACCTGATGTAGGGGTAACTCTACTGGGTTCACCTGATGTAGGGGGGACTCTGATAGGGAAACCTGATGTAAGAGGGCACTCTGTTGGGGACACCAGATGTAAGGTGGTTTTATTTTAATTAGGGTCCTTTCACACAGGCTTTCCATCTGGTGGACTCCGTTTTGCTCAGGGGGGATCGATCCCCGCTGAGCAGGCGAATGACAGGTCCGTCTCTGCTTACTTTGCAGAGACAAACCTGTCAGAGCCCCGCTCTCCTCTATGGAAGATCGGATGAAAACAGACCGCCTGCCGTTTTCATCCGATCCTATTCGATCCGATATTCCAGACAGATGGAAGATAGGGTCCGTCTGGATTTCACAGACAGGATCAGATTGGATAGCAGCTGGTGTCAGCGGACATGTCTCTGCTGACATCCGCTGCTCCATAGGGGTGCATGGAGCATTGCAGGCTACAGCTCACCTGGTACAGGGAAGCACAGAGATGAGGATCTTGGAAAGCATGGAATACAATACAGGAGTCACCAGTGGCGGATGGTGCATTGGGGGTGCAGGGGCGCCGCCCCCCATCTATCCATGTGTCCGACCCCCTAATCTACATGTGGGGCACCAGACGCATTGAGTTCAATGGGGCTTTTTTTTTTTTAGCATGTGATTAGAGCCAGAGGCTCTAATAGGCTAAAAAAAAGGGTGGGCTCGGGGCGCAGAGCACTGCGCCCTGAGCCCACCCAGTTGTGTGACAATAGCGAATGAATATTCGCTATTGTCACACAGATCCTCCTCCTGGTCAATCAGGAAGCGGGTCTGAGACCCGTTTCCCGACTGGCTGAAAGGAGAAGCCATGCCATTGGTCATGGAGGAGGAGGGAGGAGACAAAGAAGACAGGGGGAAGAAGCCAAAGCTAAACCCGTCGCCGTAGCCATGTGCTGCTGCTGCCTGCCCTCCTTCCACATATCCAGGCAAGGTGAGTGAGCCGGGGGGAGGGGGGTGGTATGGTGTGCGGCCTGATGTCGTCCTGGGGGGGGGGGCCCATGGAGAACCAGCCACCACTGGGACTCACAGGAATGGCCGGAGTATAGTGCTGGTCTTACAGGCAGGCTGGACACAGAAGGTTAGTATAAAGCACTTACAGCACTGGAGTGTGGGGCTCAGAGAGAGACGGGAGTAACTTAGCAGCAGTAGGATGCTGCGCTTACATAAATGCAAAGGTAACAATATCTATTAGATACATGGAAGTGCACTGGATAAAGATGTGGTACACGAGGAGACAAGGACGAGAAGAATACCTATTGACACTGTCTGGGGAGAGGCCAGCCTGCCTACAAGAGAGCCAAGGGGCAGACTCTAAGGTCTGTTTCAAGCCTATAAGAGTAGTGTGGACAACAAGCTTCGTTAAAACATTCAGCAAGCTTTTGGGAAGCTTTGAGCAGTTTTTGCTAAGCCTTTAACCACTTAAGCCCCCGGAAGATTTTACCCCCTTCCTGACCAGGGCCTTTTTTGCGATTCGGCACTGCGTGACTTTAACGGACAATTGCGCGGTCGTGCGACGCTGTACCTAAACGAATTTGACGTCCTTTTTTTTCCCACAAACAGAGCTTTCTTTTGGTATTTGATCACCTGTGCGATTTTTTGATCATGCGCTATAAACAAAAAAAGAGCGACAATTTTGAAAAAATAACAATATTTTTCACATTTTTTTATATGAAATTTCCCCCCAAAAAAATGTAAAAATCAAAATTTTTTAACATTTTAGGCCAATGTGTTTTCTGCTACATATTTTTGGTAAAAAAAAAATCACAATAAGCGTATTTTGATTGGTTTGCGCAAAAGTTATTGCGTTTACTAACTACGGGAAAGATTTATGACATTTTTATTGGTTTTTTTTTAACGAGTAATGGCGGCGATCTGCGATTTTTTTTGCGGGACTGCGACATTGCGGCGGACAGATCGGACCCTTGACTGACATTTTTGACACTTTTGGGGTTACCAGTGGCATTACTACAGTAATCAGTGCTATACATATGCACTGTTACTGTAAAAATTACACTGGCAGTGAAGGGGTTAACTTTTTTGAGAGGGAGGGGTTAAGTGTGTCCCTAGGGGCGTGTTTCTTACTGTGATTGGATGTGGCTACTGGTGTAAGAACAGAGATCAACGGTCCTACATAGTAGAACCGTATGATCTCCATTCTTACACAGGGAAGAATGACAGGCGGCTTTGTTTACATTAGCCGCCTGCCTTTCTCCCGGTGTAACGGACGATCGCGAGTGCCCGGCGGACATCGGGTCCGCCGGGCACATGCGCGGGGGGGGTCCGTGACCGAGCGGGAGCTAGAGCCCTACAGCCTCACAGGCTAGCGATGTAGACCTACGTAACTTTGCCTGTGAGGGGCTGACTGCCGCCGTAAATAGTCGTGCGGCGGTCGGCAAGTGGTTAAAGCGCCCTTCAGCTCCAAGTTTTAAATGTTGAACACAGGTCCTAATGGGAGAGCTGATTGTCACTTTAACCACTTTACCCCCAGCCCTATTTCGGACACTTTTTGTTCACAAGTTAAAACCAGTATTTTTTCCTAGAAAACTACTTAGAACCCCCAAACATTATATATATATTTTTTAGCAAAGACTCTGGAGAATAAAATGTCGGTCATTGCAAAATTTTTTGTCACGCGGTATTTGCGCAGCGGTCTTTAAAACGCCATTTTTTTGGAAAAAATTTGAAAAATCACATTTCACTAATTTTAAAAAATACTAAACAGTAAAGTTAGCCCATTTTTTTTGTATATTGTGAAAGAACATGTCACGCCGAGTAAATAGATACCAAACATGTTACGGTTTAAAATTGCGCCCCCCCCCCGTGGGATGGCGACAAACTACGGTCAATAGAGATCTCAATCTGCGACGCTTTAAATTTATTTAACGGTTACCAGTTTTGAGTTAGAGTGTAGCTCTTTTTTTTAAATTATTGCCCACACTCTGGCGATCGCGGCGATACCTCACATGTGTGGTTTGAACAGCGATTTCATTTGCGGCTCGACTTGCGTATAAGTTTTTTTTTGTGCGCGAGCTAACGGTGACGGGGACGGCTAAATTTTTTTTTTTTTTTTTTCCTATTTTTTTTTCTTTTTTTTTAACATTATTACAGGTTTTTAAAAAAAAAATAAATCTGATCACTTTTATTGCTGTCACAAGCAATGTAAACATCCCTTGTGACAGCAATATGTGTGACAGGTACACTTTATGGAGGGATCGAGGGTCTAAAAGACCCTAGACCCCTCCACTACACTTCCCTGTATGCAAAACACCAAAAACGGCATTTTTGCATACAGCCGTTTTTTAAATCTGCCGCCTTTTGCGGCACAGTAACCCGGATGTGACCGCATGGACGCCGCCTCCGGGTTACGTCATCGGAGACCCGATCGATGCCGTTTCCGGCATTCATCGGAACTCCATCCAGCCGGCGGACCTGCCGGCTGGGTGCTCGGGGCTCCCGGTGGGACGGGAGCCCCGAGCAAAGCCGCGGAAGGCGGCGGGAGGGGGGGACGTCCCCTCCCGCCCCCCCCGGGTAACGATCGAGCGGCTCCCGAGCCGCATCGATCGTTACCGACGGAAAGCCGACCGCCGGCTTCAAACAACGGTACCGGGATGATGCCTCTAGCTAGAGGCATCATCCCGGTATAACCACTCATAGTCAGCCGACGTAGATCTACGTGGCTGGTCGTCAATACCGGGCACTTTCACCCCCTTCCTACCAAGGACAATTTTCAGCTTTCAGTGCTCTCACACTTTGAATGACAATCGTGACATCATGCAACACTGTACCCAAATGAAATTGTAACCGATTTTTTGAGACATTTTTGCTTCCGGGACTTTGTTCTAATGCTCAATCCAAGTGTGAGGCCTGCTCTACAGCAGATAGAGAGAGTGGGATGAAGAGAAAATTGCACAATGATGGTTGCCCCATGGCGATGCAGAGATTCCAGTCAGAATCGCAATCTGTACCTACAAATGGCGGAAAGCTATAAAATGTACACTCCTGTGAGGTACTGGGAAGCAAGGTTCCAGCCAGAAAGAACTCCAACGTTAAACGAACCCAAAAGGACTTCTAAGACCAGCCTGCTTCTGTATGGGAGGGGTTATATAAATTAGAAAACCCGGGAAGCCAGAGAGGAGTCTGGGAAAGGAGACTGGTGTGTGAGGAAGTGCAGGCCCTGTCTGAAAGAGACACAGGGAGAAACATCAAGGAGTGCTTTACATTAGAGACAGTGCCTGTCAGTTCTGGAGAACTGGTGAAGCTGCTGCTGCCATCTGCCAAGACAAGTCTGGGTCCATCTCACCGCGTGCGGGAGGCAGCGATCCTCCTGAGGCCTAGTGCTGGAGGCCCAGACCTGCTGATTTCTGCTGTGACCCTGCTGAGTCTATCTAAACGCTGTTGCTGCACCACAGAGGCACTGCTGCCTGAATACTGCAGAGGTACACCTGGAATCATTTCATCTTAACCACTTGCCGACCACCCATAGTATATTTACGGCGGCAGTCAGCGCCGTACAGGCAACGTGATGTAGTACTACGTCGCTAGCCTGAGAGCCTCTAGGGGGCGAGCGCACACCGCCGGAGGCGCGCTCCCGCCCCTGCTCGTTCCCTAACATGTCCGCGCGTGTGACCGGCTGACCCGATGTCCGCCGGTCACTCGCGATCTCCCGGTGGAGAGGGAGAAAGGCAGGCGGCTGATGTAAACAAAGCCGCCTGTCATTCTCCCTGATCTAACTGCAGAGATCATACGATCCTGCTATGTAGGATCGTATGTCTCTGTGGTTACATCACTAGCCACACCCCTTTACAGTTAGAAGCACGCCCCTAGGGATGCACTTAACCCCTGCATCACCAATAAAGTTAACCCCTTCCCTGCCAGTGTCATTTTTTACAGTAACAGTGCATATTTTTAGCACTGATTACTGTAGTAATGTCACTGGTACCCCCAAAAGTGTCAAAAATGTCAGTCAAGGGTCCGATCTGTCCGTCGCAATGTCGCAGTCCCACAAAAAAAAAATCACAGATCACCGCCATTACTCGTTAAAAAAAAAAAAACAATAAAAATGACAAAAATCTTTCCCTTAGTTAGTAAACGCAATAACTTTTGCGCAAACCAATCAAAATACGCTTATTGCGATTTTTTTTACCAAACATATGTAGCCTAAAATGTTAAAAAATTTTGATTTTTACATTTTTTGGGGGGAATTTCATATAAAAAAAATGTGAAAAATATTGTTATTTTTTCAAAATTGTCGCTCTTTTTTTGTTTATAGCGCAAAAAGTAAAAATTGCACAGGTGATCAAATACCACCAACAGAAAGCTCTGTTTGTGGGAAAAAAAGGACATCAATTTCATTTGGGTACAGCGTCGCACGACCGCGCAATTGTCCGTTAAAGTCACACAGTGCCGAATCGCAAAATAGGGCCTGGTCTTTGGGCAGCCAAATCCTCCGGGGCTTAAGTGGTTAAAGGGGGCCCCGTTCATCGCCGAAGGAGACCTGCTGCTACAAATACTGTGCTGTTGATGAGTGGGATATTAATCCTTTGTGTCACACTGACTGACTCTGCAGTGAAATTCATTGTAAGACAAACCGCACAATCCCTCTTAAAGGCAACACCAACTATCCTTTGATGTTCTGCAACAATCTTGCTGTTTGGAATTTGAACCCTGAACATCCGAGATACATCTCATCATTTACTCCTGAGTGATAATTAACCCCTTGCTGGACACTTTGCCACTTAGTGCCCTTGGGAACTCAGTGCTCTACAACCATTTCTTTATTACAGAAAACATTTTCTTTATTTCTTAACCACTTCTGGACCAGAAGGATTTGCCCCCTTAATGACCAGGCCATTTTTTGCGATTCGGCACTGCGTTACTTTAACAAACAATTGCGAAGTCGTGGAGCACTGTACCTAAATAAAATTGAAGTGACTCTAGGCGACTTAGTCATTGATACCAAATTCACCGTCGCCTTATGTTGTTCATTTCCAGTGGGGAAAGCCACAGTTTATGCAGCTTTATCAAAATCTAAGAAGTCACTCTTACTGCATTGGTTGATATTTGAAACTGTACTGTATATGCTAAAACTTGTCCTGCATTGTGATTTGTGTTATTTTTTACTTATTATTTTCCTAATATAACTTGTTATCATACTTCAAGGTCTCGAGTCTCATTTCAGGGTGACCCTGAGGCTTTTACCAAACCTTGTCAATTTGTGTCTGTTGACGGCTATACCCGAGGTGTCAGAGGCACAGAGGTCTTTGTAGAGGTCAAGGTAAGAACAGAGGACCCGGTTCAACCAGCGACTCCTGCAGGGGTAGCGCTACACAGGGAAACCCAAAAACAATGTACTCTCTAGCACCTACCTAGGAGGGTGCCGCATATATTTTACACTGTGCCCCATACCGCTCTATTACACCCAGCACCATATACTTCTTTATTACACACAGTGCCTCATACCTCCTTATTATACAATGTGCATGATACCACTCTACCAGTGCCTCTCATTTCTTTATAATCAATGCAGTGCCTTATACCTCTCCCCTACACACAGTACTGGATCTTTCCATACTGTATTACACACAGTGCCCCATACCTCTACATTACACAGTGCCCCATACCTCTACATTACACAGTGCCCCATACCTCTACATTATACAGGGTGCCCCATACCTCTTCATTACACAGTGCCCCATACCTCTACATTACACAGTGCCCCATACCTCTACATTACACAGGGTGTCCCATACCTCTACATTACACAGGGTGTCCCATACCTCTACATTACACAGTGCCCCATACCTCTACATTACACAGGGTGCCCCATACCTCTACATTACACAGGGTGCCTCATACCTCTATATTACAAAGGGTGCCCCATACCTCTACATTACAAAGGGTGCCCCATACTTCTACATTACATAGGGTGCCTCATACCTTTACATTATACAGGGTGCCCCATACCTCTACATTACACAGGGTGCCCCATACCTCTACATTACACAGGGTGCCCCATACCTCTACATTACACAGTGCTCCATACCTCTACATTACATAGGGTGCCCCATACCTCTACATTACACAGTGCCCCATACCTCTACATTACAAAGGGTGCCCCATACCTCTACATTACAAAGGGTGCCCCATACTTCTACATTACATAGGGTGCCTCATACCTTTACATTATACAGGGTGCCCCATACCTCTACAATACACAGTGCCCCATACCTCTACATTACACAGGGTGCCCCATACCTCTACATTACACAGTGCCCCATACCAATTCATTACACAGTGCCCCATACTTCTACATTACACAGCGTGCCTCATTCCTCCTCATTACACACAATGCGTCATACCTCCTCATTACACACAGTGCCTAATACCTCTACATTATACACAGTGCCTAATACCTCTAAAATACACACTGTGCCTCATAACTCCTCATTACACACAGTGCCTCATACCTCGTCATTACACACAGTGCCTCATACCTCACCATTACACACAGTGCCCCATACCTCTTCATTACACACAGTGCCTCATACCTCAACATGACACACAGTGCCTAATACCTCTACATTACACACAGTGTCTCATACATCTACATTATACAGTGCCTCATACCTCCTCATTACACACAGTGCCTCATACCTCTACATTAAATACAGTGCCTATTACCTCTACATTACACACAGTGCCCCATACCTCCTCATTACACACAGTGCCTCATACTGCTACATTATACAAAGTGCCTAATAGCTCCACATCTCACACAGTGCCTCATACGTCTACATTACACACAGTGCCTCATACCTCTACATTACACACAGTGCCTCATACATCTACAATACAGACAATGCCTCATGCATAACAAACCGTATCTCTCAATTGCCTCTGTCCAGTATACCCTGTGCTTTGTACCTCTCCATCACACACAGTACCTCATCTCTCTCTATTAGATTCAGAGCCTCATACCTCTCTCTGGGAAGCAGTCTATGGAGTGATATGAAGGAGGAGAGGACATGGCAGGTGGTGATGAGTCAATGAGGAGAGAGGAGGGAGAGGTATACATAGGAGACAGCTGAGGACAACAAATCTGGCAGAGAGAATAAAATATACATGGTTCACAGTGCCAGATATATACATAAATCTGGAGAGCTGTGACATCATTGCTTTCATCCAAAAAGCAATGGCATCATCACTCATGTACATAGAGCAGTGACATAATTGTGTGTATCCATACAGCAGAGACATCATCACTTTTATCCAGAAAGCAGTGACATCATAATCCATAGAGAGAGAGAGAGAGTAGTGACATCATCATCCATAGAGAGAGAGCAGTGACATCATCATCCATAGAGAGAGAGAGCAGTGACATCATCATCCATAGAGAGAGAGAGAGAGAGAGAGAGCAGTGACATCATCATCCATAGAGAGAGAGACCAGTGACATCATCATCCATAGAGAGAGAGAGAGAGAGAGTAGTGACATCATCATCCATAGAGAGAGAGACCAGTGACATCATCATCCATAGAGAGAGAGCAGTGACATCATCATCCATAGAGAGAGAGAGAGAGCAGTGACATCATCATCCACAGAGAGAGAGAGAGAGCAGTGACATCATCATCCATAGAGAGAGAGAGAGAGCTGTGACATCATCATCCATAGAGAGAGAGAGCAGTGACATCATCATCCATAGAGAGAGAGAAGTGGCATCCTCATCCATAGAGAGAGAGCAGTGACATCATCCATAGAGAGAGAGAGAGAGCAGTGACATCATCATCCATAGAGAGAGAGCAGTGACATCATCATCAAGACAGAGCGAGACAGAGCAGTGACATCATCATCCATAGAGAGAAAGCGGTCAGTGACATCATCATCCATAGAGAGAGAGAGAGCAGTGACATCATCATCCATAGAGAGAAAGCGGTCAGTGACATCATCATCCATAGAGAGAGAGAGAGCAGTGACATCATCATCCATAGAGAGAGAGCAGTGACATCATCATCCATAGAGAGAGAGAGAGCAGTGACATCATCATCCACAGAGAGAGAGAGCAGTGACATCATCATCCATAGAGAGAGAGCAGTGACATCATCATCCATAGAGAGAGAGAGCAGTGACATCATCATCCATAGAGAGAGAGAGCAGTGACATCCTCATCCATAGAGAGAAAGCAGTGACATCATCATCCATAGAGAGAGAGAGCAGTGACATCCTCATCCATAGAGAGAGAGAGCAGTGACATCCTCATCCATAGAGAGAAAGCAGTGACATCATCATCCATAGAGAGAGAGAGCAGTGACATCATCCATAGAGAGAGAGCAGTGACATCATCATCCATAGAGAGAGAGCGAGAGAGAGCAGTGACATCATCCATAGAGAGAGAGCAGTGACACCATCATCCATAGAGAGAGAGAGAGCAGTGACATCATCCATAGAGAGAGAGAGAGCAGTGACATCATCCATAGAGAGAGAGCAGTGACATCATCCATAGAGAGAGAGCAGTGACATCATCATCCATAGAGAGAGAGCAGTGACATCATCATCCATAGAGAGAGAGAGAGAGAGAGAGAGAGAGAGAGAGAGAGCAGTGACACCATCATCCATAGAGAGAGAGAGAGAGAGAGAGAGAGAGCAGTGACACCATCATCCATAGAGAGAGAGAGCAGTGACATCATCCATAGAGAGAGAGAGCTGTGACGTCATCATCCATAGAGAGAGAGCAGTGACATCATCCATAGAGAGACAGCAGTGACATCATCATCCATAGAGAGCAGTGACATCATCCATAGAGAGAGAGAGAGCAGTGACATCATCATCCATAGAGAGAGAGAGAGAGCAGTGACATCATCATCCATAGAGAGAGAGCAGTGACATCCTCCATAGATAGAGACCAGTGACATCATCATCCATAGAGAGAGAGCAGTGACATCATCATCCATAGAGAGAGAGAGCAGTGACATCATCATCCATAGAGAGAGAGAGCAGTGACATCAGCACTTTTATCCAGAGAGCAGTGACATCATTGCCGGTGTACAGTGAGCCTGGAGCCATGACATTTGTGCTTGTTTATGAAGAGCAGTGGCATCATCACTCATTTACAGAGTGCAGTGATATCATCACTCATATACAGAGCACAGTGACATCATCACTCATATACAGAGCACAGTGACATCATCACTCATATACACAGAGCAGTGACACCATCACTTCTATATAGAGAGCACTGACAGCAGGGCTGCACGATTCTGGATAAAATGAGAATCACAATTTATATATATATATATATATATATATATATAATGTTTGGGGGTTCTAAGTAATTTTCTAGCAAAAAATACTGATTTTAACTGTGGCCTCTTTCACACGGGCGTTTCGTATGTCCGTATATCATCCCATCCGTTTGCGGGTGATATACGGACATAATGCATGTCAATGGGATTGCGGATGTCAGTGGATGACCATCCGCTGACATCCGATTTGCGTCCTTTCAGTTCTGTTCCGTTGGAACGGAACAGAACCCTATTTTTTCTTCCGTTTGAAAAACGGAACGGATGCAAAATCGGATGTCAGCGGTGTCATCCACTGACATCCGCAATCCCATAGACATACATTATGTCCGTACATCATCCACAAACGGATGGGATGATATGCGGACATACGGACCGGATGACACAAATGTCATCCGTGTCCGTAAAAAAAAAAAAAAAAAGTGCCGGAGCGGATCGCAATACAGTCCGCTCCGTGTGAAAGAGGCCTTAGGCTTAGTCTTTAAGAGGTTAAACTGCCCTCCCTTACAGACAGAAGTTCATTCCTTTTGATCTAAAAGAATGAAATGATACATTGTAAAACATTGTGTTTATAGTTATTTAGCAGTTTTAACAATGTTGATACATTTTTTAACGATAATCGTGCAGCCCTAACTGACATAATAACTTTTATCCAAAGAGCAGTGACATTTTCGCTCATATACAGAGATCAGTGACATCATTGCTCATGCACTAAGAGTAGTGAGTAGTGACATTATTGCTCATATACAGAGAGCAGTGACATCATCGCTCATGTACTGAGAGCAGTGAAAATACTGCTCATATACAGAGAGCATTAATATCATCGCTCATATCTTTACAGCAGTATCATCACTGGTTTCTCACAGAAATTTAAGAATTGTAATTCCATGCATTAACCACTTGCTGACCAGTCACGTTGACTGTACTGCGGCAAAGTGGCTCGTTCCCGTCCAGCGACGTAGACCTACGTCGCTGGACTCCTCCCCTGGTGGGCAGCGCGCGCGCCGCTGGAGGCTCGCTCCCGCTGTATTCAGTCACAGCGGGAGTCGGGCCAGGGGAGGAGCAGCGGCGATCGCCGCTTCTCTTCCCCGATCGTCGGGAATCGAGTCTGGAGATCCGCCCGCTTGTGTAAACAAAGCGGGCGGATCGCCTAAGTGACAGGCAGGGTCAGATTGCAGGGTTCAGCATAGCTGAACCTGCGATCTGTCCCTGTGTCACTCAGTCACCTCCCCCCACACACGTTAGTAAGCACCAGGCATATATTAACCCCTCCCTCTCCAATTAAATTAACCCCTTCCCTGCCAGTGTCATTTTTACAGTAACAGTGCATATGTATAGCACTGATTACTGTAGTAATGTGACTGGTACCCCCAAAAGTGTCAAAAATGTCAGTCAAGGGTCTGATCTCTCCGCCGCAATGTCGCAGTCCCGCAAAAAAAAAAAAATCGCAGATCGCCGCCATTACTCGTTAAAAAAAAAAAACACCAAAAATTACAGAAATCTTTCCCTTAGTAAACGCAATAACTTTTGCGCAAATCAATCAAAATACACTTATTGTGATTTTCTTTACCAAACATAGGTAGCAGAAAACAAATTGGCCAAAAATTTAAAAAAATTTTGATTTTTACATTTTTTTTGGGGGGGGGGGGGATTTCATATAAAAAAATTTGAAAAATATTGTTATTTTTTCAAACTTTACGGTCTTTTTTTGTTTATAGCGCAAAAAGTAAAAATCGCACAGGTGATCAAATACCACCAAAAGAAAGCTCTGTTTGTGGGAAAAAAAAGGACGTAAATTTCGTTTGGGTACGGCATCGCATGACCGCGCAATTGTCAGTTAAAGTCGCACAGTGCCGAATCACAAAAAGTGGCCTGGACGTAAGACAGCAAAATCCTCCGGCGGTAAAGTGGTTAAAGATCAATCCCATCTTACTGTACATTATATCAATATTATACTCTGATCTCTATAGAATCCTCTATACTACAAAAACAGCCCTCTCCTACAGGTAACAGGAGGGGTGTAGGATCCCTATGTACAGTATACTATGACACTTCTCTCCTATAGAAGACAAGAGGGGTATAGGATCCCTATGTATACTATGACACCCCTCTTCTATAGAAGACAAGAGGGGTATAGGAACCCCCATGTATACTATGACACCCCTCTCCTATAGAAGACAAGAGGGGTATAGGAACCCCCATGTATACTATGACACCCCTCTCCTATAGAAGACAAGAGGGGTATAGGAACCCCCATGTATACTATGACACCCCTCTTCTATAGAAGACAAGAGGGGTATAGGATCCTTATGTATAGTATGAGACCCATCCCCTGGTGAGTAATTTGCATTCATATTTTTGGCACCCAAATGCATTACAGTAAACCCCCGTTATATCGCGGTTCAGTTTTCGCGGTCCTGGTATATTGCGTTTTTTTCTGTAACACCTATTTATATTATTTTACTAATTAAATCATTGTTAATTAAATATTTTTGTGTTTTCCATAGCTCTTGCTCTGTCTCAGTATCTTTTATGTGTTTAAATGTGTTTCTATTGTTTTAAAAGTGTGTTTAAAGACCTTAAAATGCTTTTAAAAGTACAGTGACAGTTATAAAAACATGCCTAGAGTGTATTTGAATAGGGTATTTCTATTTCACAGATTTTCCCTTTTTGCGGGTGGGTCTGGAACGTAACCCCCGCAATGGAGGGGGGTTTACTGTACTTTACATTTTTTTACATTAAACCTCATTTGCTATGTAGTCACCCACCCTATTATTTTGTCCAGGTCTTGTAAGGTTTCCACATCCTGCGTAGAAGTCATTGCCCTGCTTAGCTTTCTATCATTCACGAATGCTAAGATTGAGCTGGTTATAACATCCTCTAGATCAGGGGTCTTCAAACTATGGCTCTCCAGTTCAGGAACTACAATTCCCATCATGCCTTGTCATGTCTGTGAATGTCAATGCCTCATGGGATGTGTAGTTCCGCAACAGCTGGAGGGCCGTAGTTTGAGGATCCCAGGAGGTCCTGTGTATACTGACGGTGGAGCAAGTGGCAGAGCGACCTGAGGAAAAACAGTGTGAGTACCAGGGAGCTTGCCGGGGGTCTGCCCAGGAAAGGGAACCACTCCAGTAGTGTGTCAGTGGACAGATAGTCAGCACACACAGTCAGTGAGAAAGGGGGTGCCAAGTTAGACCCTGAAGAGTAATCTATGTGAGAGTCCATATTCTTTATCTTCACTTCAGTGGCAAGGTGAAGCAGTGGCCTTGCCGCATTCTACAGTCAGTTGTCCTCGGGAATTGTGCAAAGTTCAAGTAGGAGTATCCCACTAATTTCCTTCTCCCATCCAAGTTTTAAAATAAAACACAAAAAAAACAAATCCCCTGGACTGTTCATTGTCCGAGCCAAGAACTTTCAATTGCCGTTTTGCCTGCTATTGGTTGCTAATGGTAACCCAGGGGACCCACAAGGTGTAATTCCGAGCAGCTCCCTAGGGGGCAGTGCTATATATATATATATATATATATATATATATATATATATATACACACACACACACGCAGATGTCATGAATAACACAATGCAGTATAAAGTATAGTTGTTGTGAGCTGCCTTGTAACCCATATCATAAAAGCTATATTAAAATCATTATTGATTGCAGAAAGTTCATAATAATCTAAACTGTAAATGCATGATTATAATGCATCTAAAAAAGCTTGATGAGTGCGTTTTGTGGAATTCACTCCACTTCTTCAGGAGCGGATGCAAGGTGCGTATCTGCAAAAAAACATGCAAGTACAAATGTAGTTTTATGGTTAACTCAAAATAAGATTAGGGTGAAGAAAAAGAATCCATCCCTTAGTTACTTACAAGTCAGCTCCAGATTGGAAGACAGATGGTGTTGGAGGCTCAACCCCCATTCAGTGATGTGGTCCAGTGTGATGTAGATGGCCCCTTTCACACCTCTTGTGAACCAGTTGTCCTCTTTGTCCATGGAGGAATGTCCCTCTTCTTTAAGCCTAGTACACACCACTATTTTTTTCTTTGTTCAACTCAGCGGGTTGAATGAAAAAAAAAAAAAAAACAGCTCCAGTTGGAGCCCCTGTACTGACAATCCGATGTTAGATCTCCCCTGCTGTGCTATTGTGTTCCCGGCAGGGGGACTACTGCCATTGACGCTGATTGGGAGCCAGTTGGCTTCTGGTTTTCCAGAATGCTCGCCCGACAGAGCACCAGCTGCTATACACACGGGCCGAATGTCAGACAATTTTTATTGAACTGGCCGATGTTACCTGACAATCAGCCCATGTGTACTAGGCTTATATGTGCTAGAAGACTGTTGAGCCCTGACCTGTAGGATTTGACCTTCTATGTTGGGTCCTCTGTTTGTTGAGATGTTCTGTCACTGAAGAGGGACCCCACTAACATTGAAATCTATTAACCACTTGCCGACCACCCGCCAGGCAGGGTGGTAAATGGTGGTAATAAATAAATATTAAATGTGATAAATATTAACTACTTGCCTTCTGTGCACCTAAACACCCTTCCCATCCAGACCAATTTTCAGCTTTCAGCGCTCTCACACTTTGACTGACAATTGCGTGGTCATGCTACACTGTACCCATATGAAATTGTTATAATTTTTTTCACACAAATAGAGCTTTCTTTTGGTGGTATGTAATCACCTCTGGGTTTTTTATTTTTTACAAAAAAAAAGAAAAAAGACAGAAAATTTTGAAAAAAAAAAAGTTTTTCTTATTTTCTGCGAGTAAATTTTGAAAATACATTTTTCTCCTTCACTGATGTGCACTGATGAGGCGGCACTGATGGGCACTGATGGGCACTGATGAGGTGGCACTTATGGGCACTGATGAGGTGGCACTTATGGGCACTGATGAGGAGGTACTAATATGCTGCACTGATGAGCACTGTTAGGCGGCACTGATAGGCGGCACTGATAGGCGGCACTAATGAGCACTGATAGGCGGCACTGATGAGCACTGATAGGCGGCACTGCTGGGCACTGAGAGGTGGCACTGCTGGGCACTGAGAGGTGGCACTGAGAGGTGGCACTGCTGGGCACTGAGAGGCGGCACTGACGGGCGGCACTGATGGGCACTGATAGGCGGCACTGATGGGCACTGGCGGATGGCACTGATGGACACTGACGGGTGGCACCATCAGTGCCCACACTCAGTGCCCATAGTGCTGCCAGTCAGTGCTCATCAGTGCCTAGATGAGCAGGCACTGATGGGCACTTACTGACAGCACTATGGGCACTGATTGTGGGCATTGATGGGGGGCACTGATGGCGGGCACTGTGGGCAGTGTGTGTATGTTTTATTTACCTTTAGTAATCAGGGCACTCGTGATCGGTGCCCTGATTACATTCCTGTGTGTCCCTGGCGCTGTGAGGCTCCCCCTCCTTCCTCACACTGCAGTCTCTGTGTGAGGAAGGCGAGCCGGCGATGAGAGATGATCTCATATGTTTACATATGAGATCATCTCTCATTGGACGGTGCGATCATGTGGTGAATGGCCGCTGTGATTGGCCATTCACCACGATCTGTGATCGGCTGTGTCCAAGGGACACGGCCGACACTGATTTTCCCCGATGCGCGCTCGCGGGAGCGCGGGGGAGCCTGCTTCTGGGAGGCCGTATAAAGGCGGCCTCCTGAAAATTCAAGTCCGCGCTGCAGCCGTATATAGGCTGTAGCGCAGATGGCAGGTGGTTAAATATTAATATTTCATATGGTGCAAAAATTTCATTCAATTAAAAACATATATAAAAAAACTACATATAAAAATGCATCCAGTCCATTAATTCATGAAGTGCAACAATATTAATTCCGTGCAGAAAACTCCACCACAAAAAGTGTCATAAGGTGCTGAACAAATCTTCTTAGATAAGAAAGTCCGCCCGCTGTTGGAACGCATTGTGGAACGCACGTTGATACAAAGCGGTGCACACACAGTTATTCTGCTGTCCGCTTTATGGATGTGCCGGTTGGCACAATTAAATGTGAGTGTACTTATATTGCATATAATAAACCTTTTAAAAAACGTTATTGCGCAATCCTATACTTCTATTTATTTTCTTGGGAAATGGCAACAATATCCTGATTGAGGGGATAAATGATAGCAATCCATTGTGAATCCAGGGAAACCATCTGCTATATATCCAAGGAGCCTGACACCAAATTTAGAGCAAACTGGGTCCTGGAGGCCCTGGGATTTCTGGTGAGTCACCCCGTACTAATGGGTGAAGGAACATTTTACGCACAAGCACTTTTCTAAGAAGATTTGCTCAGCACCTTATGACACTTTTTGTGGTGGAGTTTTCTGCACGGAATTAACTTCATGAATTTATCAACTGGATGTATTTTTATATGTAACATTAAAGAAATTGAACTACCCAACTTGTGCCATCATCCAAAGTTAAATAGAAAAAAGGAACTATGAAGAATCGTGGGTTGAGGGACCAAACCACATTTGATTCTTCACAAGGACGTATGACTGGACTTTCTAAGGCACATCATAGAATGAATCATAGTGACTCACATAATTAAAAGAATTTGTTTATTAATTACAACCAACATAAAAAATGAAGACAAAAAAAACAGATATAATTATATAATATATATTGTATTCTAATATTGTGAATTTATTAATAACCCACACATTTTTCCCATTGTCTTGTGACTATATGGGTAAAAAATAGTCTTGGGTTATTCGATTTTAACACTGTCTAGTTGTCAGTTATATGTTTTGTATGTCCCAATGAGGAAAATATGCTTTTTTGTCCTCATTTTTTATACACTGATACAACTGACATGCAGGCAGCATGGCAAGACCCAATAGGCCCCTTTAAAAGAATAAACTACTGTGGGGGCCCCTTCCCGATTACTACCAGTGTACTGCATGTCCAGTGGGGTGGCCCTCCTGTGTCCTCAGGCCTGGGATTCCGATTCCTCCAGCTGTTCACCTGGACTTCAATGAGAGGGATAAATTCCTGTTGTTATAGTGACCAATAGAAATGAGATGAGAATGAGGGATACCTATTAGCAAAAGTATGTAGGCATAGGACACACCCCTGCCATGCCCCCTTAAAGGAGAATTCTACAAAAAAAAAAAGGATTGGTGAAACCCATGAGTGCTTTTTTTATGACTACTGTTCCTTTATTGTCAGGGAATTCCTGCGAAATGTCTGGCTAACAGAAATGCGCGTGCGCACAAATGTTCGCAGAAAGGCTATCAGGAATGCGCATGCGCGTGGTAATGCGCATGCGCGTGGTAATGCGCGCAGGAAGGTGAATGTTGGCACCAGATGGACTATTTAAGGATGCCACTGTCTGTGCTCTAATGCTGACTGGTCTTCAGCTGTGTCCAGTGTACTTCAAGTGTGTTTCCTTAGTTGCTGACTCGGCTTACTCCTGACCTGATCTCCATTCCAGCTTGCCCTGTTGTTATTCCTGACCCAGCTAGTTCCCCACATTGGCTCTGCTCCTGATTCGGTACCTCACTGCCCCCTGTTATGAGCCTGGCTATGATGTGACTATGCTCCTGCCTTCAATCCTGGCTTCCTGACTTGTTCTAGTGTCTGCCTGGCTGTCTGCGATCACAGTTCTGCGACCCGCTGCAAAACTGCTGAAAGCCCAGACCTGCCACACGCTCCGTTTCTGGAGTGCAAGTGGAGTGCTTCTTTAACCTTAACTGAACTATGATACACGGCTCCTGCTCCTGATCTCATGGTTCTCCTGTCTCCTCAGAATCGCATCTCCCACTGCAAGTCCCCGGGCCTGCACCTACATGCACTCATGTTCCTCCTGTGTCCTCCTGTCCCTCGGCACCCTTTGTTTCACTTGGAGATACAAGAGAGGCCAACCTCATCATTTCAGTCTCTCTTCAGGTACATGACATTTATCCTGGCTTTTGAAATTTATAAATGCATCAATTTCAAAATTGGATGTAAGGTTTAGCACTGGGAAATATTTTTTGAAAGATAAAAAGTGCATTTTATATACAACTATATAGATCAGATCAAAATGAGGGACAAATGTGGAGGAAAGAGGGACAGAGGAACTTTGTTCCAAATCAGGGACAGTCCCTCGAAATCGGAGACAGTTGAGAATAATGCTATAGGGACTATGCTATGCAAACACGTTGCCCTGATTGAACTATAGAGACATTGCTGGGAAGAGTCAATGCTTTGTATTATTCTGCAGTGTGTGCATGTTCTTCGCCATCCTAAGCCTGTTTTGTATTATTCCGCAGAGTACACATGCTCTTTGTCACCCTGACCCTGGTTTGAATTATTCTGCAGTGCGTGCATGCTGTTTGCTAGCCTGACCCTGTTTTGTATTATTCTGCAGTGTATGCATGCTCTTTTCCATCCTGACCCTGTTTTGTATTCTTTCGCGCATTGTATCATTCTGCAGTGCATACATGCTCTTTGTCACCCTAACCCTGTTTTGTATTGTTTTGCAGTGGATGCATGTACTTTGTCATCCTGATTCGATTTTGTAGTAATCTGCAGTGTATGCATGCTTTTTGCCATCCTGACCCTGTTTTGTATTTTTACTGGAAGCATGCTCTTTGCCATCCTGATCCCTGTTTTTTATTTTTTCTGGAAGCATGCTCTTTGCCATCCTGATCTCTGTTTTGTATTTTTACTGGAAGCATGCTCTTTGCCATCCTGATCTCTGTTTTGCATTTTTACTGGAAGCATGCTCTTTGCCATCCTGATCCCTGTTTTTTATTTTTTCTGGAAGCATGCTCTTTGCCATCCTGACCCTGTTTTGTATTTTTACTGGAAGCGTGCTCTTTGCCTTCCTGATCCCTGTTTTGTATTTTTAATGGAAGCATGCTCTTTGCCATCCTGATCCCTGTTTTCTATTTTTACTGGAAGCATGCTCTTTGCCATCCTGATCCCTGTTTTGTATTTTTACTGGAAGCATGCTCTTTGCCATCCTGATCTCTGTTTTGGAAATTTACTGGTAGCATGCTCTTTGCCACCCTGATCTCTGTTTTGCATTTTTCCTGGAAACATGCTCTTTGCTATCCTGATCCCTGTTTTGTATTTTTACTGGAAGCATGCTCTTTGCCATCCTGATCTCTGTTTTGTATTTTTACTGGAAGCATGCTCTTTGCCATCCTGATCTCTGTTTTGCATTTTTCCTGGAAACATGCTCTTTGCCATCCTGATCCCTGTTTTTTATTTTTTCTGGAAGCATGCTCTTTGCCATCCTGACCCTGTTTTGTATTTTTATTGGAAGCGTGCTCTTTGCCTTCCTGATCCCTGTTTTGTATTTTTAATGGAAGCATGCTCTTTGCCATCCTGATCCCTGTTTTCTATTTTTACTGGAAGCATGCTCTTTGCCATCCTGATCCCTGTTTTGTATTTTTACTGGAAGCATGCTCTTTGCCATCCTGATCTCTGTTTTGGAAATTTACTGGTAGCATGCTCTTTGCCACCCTGATCTCTGTTTTGCATTTTTCCTGGAAACATGCTCTTTGCTATCCTGATCCCTGTTTTGTATTTTTACTGGAAGCATGCTCTTTGCCATCCTGATCTCTGTTTTGCATTTTTACTGGTAGCATGCTCTTTGCCATCCTGATCTCTGTTTTGTATTTTTACTGGAAGCATGCTCTTTGCCATCCTGATCTCTGTTTTGTATTTTTACTGGTAGCATGCTCTTTGCCATCCTGATCTCTGTTTTGCATTTTTACTGGAAGCATGCTCTTTGCCATCCTGATCTCTGTTTTGTGTTTTTACTGGAAGCATGCTCTTTGCCATCCTGATCCCGCTTTTGTATTTTTACTGGTAGCATGCTCTTTGCCATCCTGATCTCTGTTTTGGAAATTTACTGGAAGCATGCTCTTTGCCACCCTGATCTCTGTTTTGCATTTTTACTGGAAACATGCTCTTTGCCATCCTGATCCCTGTTTTGTATTTTTACTGGAAGCATGCTCTTTGCCATCCTGACCCTGTTTTGTATTTTTACTAGAAGCATGCTCTTTGCCATCCTGACCCTGTTTTGTATTTTGACTGGAAGCATGCTCTTTGCCATTCTGATCTCTGTTTTGTATTTTTACTGGAAGCATGCTCTTTGCCATCCTGATCTCTGTTTTGTATTTTTACTGGTAGCATGCTCTTTGCCATCCTGATCTCTGTTTTGGAAATTTACTGGAAGCATGCTCTTTGCCACCCTGATCTCTGTTTTGCATTTTTACTGGAAACATGCTCTTTGCCATCCTGATCCCTGTTTTGTATTTTTACTGGAAGCATGCTCTTTGCCATCCTGACCCTGTTTTGTATTTTTACTAGAAGCATGCTCTTTGCCATCCTGACCCTGTTTTGTATTTTGACTGGAAGCATGCTCTTTGCCATTCTGATCTCTGTTTTGTATTTTTACTGGAAGCATGCTCTTTGCCTTCCTGATCCCTCTTTTGCAGTATTGATTCTAACTTTGCACCTGCTTAATAAACTGAAAGTTCAACTCCTTGTCTCACCATTCAGCCAATAACCATCCTATTACAGATATTCATGAAGAGGCATATCAGCTACAGAAAGAATAACAGCAGAAACTCCAAGGCTACTGAATGTTTATTACAAGGCATTGGCCACAACCACAACGCACCTCATGAAAACGCCGGAGAATACAGAAATATCAGACAATGACAGGTACTGAAACTTCCTGAAAGACACATGCCAAGTGAGTAGAACAATTTCCTGACATTTATGAATCACAAGACATTTTATTTCACAGACGGAGTGCCCACAGAATGGCGCAGTGTGACAGTTGCTGTGCTTGGGGTGCACGTCACGTTTTGTTATCTGTGTGTCACATGTGGGTTATCTGTGGCTGCACATTACACTGACTCATCATTGGCAGGAAAAGATGAATTTAAAATACTGACAGTGGCCCTAGCCTTTCCCTACTCCACTAAAAATAATCATTTTCTGTGAGTTAATTGAGGGACACAGGACTCGGAGTCCTTACCCTTTGGGTATACTGCCCCCTACAGGAGGATTGGACAACCGCAAACAAACTATAAGCTAACACAGATTAAAGCGGAGTTCCACCCAAAAGTGGAACTTCCGCTCATTTGATCCCCCCCTCCGGTGCTATATTTGGCACCTTTCAGGGGGGAGGGGGGCAACGGGTACCCAATTTTGACAGGTACCCTTCCTCACTTCCGGGAGACAAGGCCGCTGCGCCGTCCATCGGAAGTTCCGTCCTCTTTCTCCTTCCCCCTTGCCAAGCCTAAGAGAATGCGCATGCACAGTAGGGAACTTGCTGTGAAGCTGAAAAGGCTTCATTGCTGGTTTCCCTTAGAAAGAATGGCGGCGATCTGGCACCCGGCAGCCGATCCGAAAATTGGCTGGGGTGCTGACATTGCAGGCTCCATAGGTGTGCGCAGCCTAATGCATTAGGGTGTGCACACCAAAGGTTAAACACACACTACCGATCACTCACGATGTTCATTCAGAAAGGGATGAAGCCGGGAAATTATATATTAGCTGGCCCCTTTCCCCACTCATCCTAAAACATCCCCACAGCAACAGCTGGCTGGAGAGGAGAGAAGGGAAGCCGGAAGAGCTGTGGGGGTAAGTAGGATAGAAGCCAGGGCAGTAGGGGGAATCTGTGCTGCACAGGGTGATTAGGGTGTGCCTGGGCACACCTGGCACACCCTGTGCGCACACCTATGGCAGGCTCCCTGAACAGGTAATTGTCTATATATTAAAAGTCAGCAGCTACAGTATTTGTAGCTGCTGACTTAATTTTTTTTTTCTCCAGGTGGAACTCCTCTTTAACTCTTCCTACTTTTAACCTTCCCGCAGTGCTGTAGCAAAGCGGTACATAGAGTATGACCATAATTTTAGAGGTGGGGACATGTGTCCCTCAATGGACTCCAAGAAAATAATTTCACGGTGAGTACAAATTTCCAATTATCTTTTTCATCCCCTACCGCCTGGTTGCTAGAGTGGCTGTAAATAGATGGTTGTCAGACCCATTTTCCTTGAGCCGTGGCACCCGACAGGGCTGCCCGTTATCTCCTTTGCTATATGCCCTGGCCATAGAACCCCTAGCCATTACACTTAGAGCACACTCTGGTGTGCGAGACCTGCGTATGGGACTCCTTACTGAGACTGTGGGCCTATACGCAGATAATATGCTCCTATACCTCAAGGACACCGGTCCGTCGCTACACGCCGCCCTCCAGACCATTAATGGATTCGGGCAACACTCGGGCCTACGTATCAACTGGGCGAAATCACAGATACTGCCATTAGACTCCTTCCCCTCCACGGATACCTCAGCCTTGCTCCCCTGGACTAGAGTTTCGCGGATACGTTGCCTGTGCATCAGTGCTGTATTTTGGCCTAGGCCGACAAGGCCCAGGCCTAGGGCGGCACTTTCCAGGGGGGCAGCGAAAAAGTTGCCCCCCTTCACCTGAGACTCTATTGGCCACTGGATGCTAGAGCCGTCCCTCTTACCCCTCTCTCTCTCTCTCCCTCTCTCACCCTCTCTCTCTCATCCCCTCTCTCACTCTCACTCCCCCTTCTCTCTCACCCCCCCCATATCTCTCATCCCCTCTCTCTCTCTCACCCCCTCTGTCTCTCTCATCCCCCTCTCTCTCTCTCTCTCTCTCTCTCTCACCCCCTCTCTCTCTCTCTCTCTCTCACCCCCTCTCCCTTTCACCTCCCCCCCTCTCTCTCTCACCTCCCCTCTCTCTCTCTAACCTCCCCCCTCTCTCTCTCTCATCCCCCTCCTTTATCTCTCACCTCCCCTCTCTCTCTCTCTCTCACCCCCCTCCTCTCTCTCTCTCACTCATTCACCCCCTCTTTCTCTCTCCCCTCCTCTCTCTCTCTCACCTCTAACTCTCTCTCTCTCTCACCCCCCTCTCTCCCTCACATCCCCCTCTCTCTCTTACCCCCTCTCTCTCATGCCCCACCTCTCTCTCTCTCCCTCTCTCTCTCACCCACCCCCTCTCTCCCTCCCTCAACCACCCCCCTCTCCCTCTCCTACCTCCTCTCACCCCCCCCCCTCTTGTGAGATCTCAGGGGTTCAAACTGGGACTTTTGGAGGGAGTCACATCCATTAAAAAGGAAGGAGTGGGGCAAATTTACATATGAGGGGGAGGGGGCGTCCAATTTTAGTTTTGCCTAGGGCAGCACAAAACCAAAATACACCACTGCTGGGCATGCTAGTTACTAAGATGCCTATGGAATACATTTTATATAATGTTTAGCCCCTGATCTGCATGCTAAAGATGCATGTTCAAACCTGGGCTAGGCTTCCCCTGGGAGTGACAGGTAGAGTGAATCTTTTTCATCCCGTGAAGGACACAGGATGTCTTTCACCTTTGGAACATCCAAAAACAGCCCAACCTAGGGGCTGGGCAACACAACAAACAATCATTAACAGGCCCATAAAAAAAACGAGACTATCTTCTGCTCAAAGAGCTGCACGAAGGACCTAATCCCCAAAGCTGGCATCAGAGGAGACCACAATGCCCACCTGGTGTAACATGTGAACAGAAGACCAGGTGTCAGTTTTACTAATATCAGAAACAGAAGCCTAATGCTGAAAAGCCCAAGAAGCGCTCACAAATCTGATAGGGTGCACCTTGACAGGAAAGGGGGAACCAGGACTTGGTCAGCAGTGTTCATTTTGACGTCAAATTTCAATTTAGTTTTAGTCATAGTCTTGACTAAAATGCCATTTTAGTTTTAGTTGTATTTTAATCATCTGAATTGTTTTCGTTTTAGTCATATTTTAGTTGACTAAAATCCCAAGGACATTTTAGTCTACTAAAATCTATTGGCTTATATTAAATTGTAATGCACTATTTAAGCATTAGAAGCACATAGAATTTCCAAACTCCTGGAATAAGATTATATTAACATGTTAATATTTATGGAATTAAAAGAGTTGTAAAGTTAAAAGGTTTTTTAGCCTTCTGTGTGTAGCAGCCTCCCCAGCCCCCCCTGATACTTACCTGAGCCCCATCTTTGTCCAGCAATGTCCAAGAGTCCCTTGGCCGTCCGGGACTCTATCTCCTGATTGGATAAGAAACAGCAGCGGCACCATGGGCTCCCGAGGCTGTCAATCAAAGTCAGTTAGCCAATCAAGAAATCAAGAGAGAGTGGGGCGGGGCTCTCCAGGGTCAAAGTGCTGCTGGCTGAGGAGTCATTGTCCATGACTAGGATTTACATGGCTGGCAAAGCTGGAACATGAAGTTCTGCCCAGAACAGGATTAATTTGACCTTTCTTGCTGCAGCAAGATTTCAGGGTACTCCATCATGCTTAAAGTGGAGTTCCACCCTAAAATCTATCTTCGGTCCATCTTCTTGCTCCGGGTCACCTGAAAAACAAATGGATAATCACAATTTTTTTTTTCTTTTTTACTTACCTTGTTTTAGAAGATAATATACTTACCTTACTTCCTCTTCCTCCCCTTGGTGGCCACGGCGATTCGTCACTTCCTGGCTTGCAATGATTCCTGGGAGCTGAACGTCATCACTCCCAGGAATCAATGCGCCTGCACCGGCCCCGATGTCAGTTCCGGTGCAGTCGCCGTCATACCTTGCTAAACAGCTTCTGGGCATGCCCAGAAGCTGTGCAGGGATTACGCTGCAGCCCCGGAAGTGACGGCGGGGCCGGTGCAGTGCATCGTGGGACCGAAGAGGACGGAAGAGGACGCAGAAGAGGATCGCGCTGGCTTCAGCTGCCCACACCTGAGATGGCAGCGCTGGACAATACATTTTCAAGGTAAGTATTTCTTCTTGCAGGTAAGTGCAACCCGGGACAGATCAAAGGCTAGCCATTGTGGAATGCACTAGCCCTGACTGTCCCGGGGGTATTTTTATGTATTTTTTTTGTTTTAGGTGGAACTCCGCTTTAAAGATTAAACTTGGAGACATTCAGAGTGCATTCGGCCAAAGACGTCATTGGCGCATGCGCTCTGAAGGTCCAGCTTACCGTGCCGGACCTTCAGAGCTCATGCCGCAAACAGGTGGCTCTCTTGTGCATGTGCAGGAGTGACGTCATCGCAGCTCCGTCCAGTAACAGCCCTGGAGCCCGTGAACCTGGAAGAAACACTGGGGAAGATGTCAGCAGTCTCAATGGTGTGCAGGCACCACTAAGACAGCTTTGTTCTAAAGGTAAGTATTTCATAATGAGCTAGTATGCAATGCATACTAGCTCATTATACCTTTATCTTACAGGTCTTTTTTTTTTCACCCAGGGTTTACAACCTCTTTAATGTATGCCACCAATGTGGGGTTTTCCAACTAAATCCAGATCAGATGATCCTCCAAAAGGATGGTCTAACACTACAGAAAGAGCCAAATCGCCTGAAATTTCAGGATGTTAATTAATGATACTCTCCTGACGACCAAATCCTCTGCACCGACAGGGCGCTCAGACAGACATGTTATCATCCATCATGATTCAGGTTCATGACCCACCGAAACCTTGCCCAGAACTCTCATGCCAATGCAGGGTTAGGCGACTCTAGGACAAGAGAACTCGAATCTGTGTCCGCAGTGTTAGAATTTTTTTCTGTAATAGGAACACTCTGGTTTAAGCTGTGTCCAGGACTAGACCCAGATACTCTATATCAGTGTTCCCCACTCCCCGGGCCGCGGACCGGTACCGGTCCGTGAATCAAACGGTACCGGGCCGCCCGAGGAACTTTAAATAATTTCACTGTGGCGGCCGAGGCGCAGAGCATTGCGCCCTCCCGAGCCCGCTCATTGTGTGACAATAGCGAATGAAAATTTGCTATTGTTACACTGAGCCCCCTCCTGGCCAATCAGGGAGCCAGTCCTCCCGCTTCCTGATTGGCCGAAAGGCAAACCCAACGCCATTGGCCGAGGAGGAGGCGCCGCGGGAGGACTGAGGACTCCAGGTCGGAGACGCGGGGACTGAAGAGAAGCTGCTGTGAGGTAAGTACACTGAGGGGGGGTCGCGGGGGAACGCTGGAATCTCTGTATTGAAAGGGAGAACGCTGGCATGCATCTCTGTATTGAAAGGGAGAACGCTGGCATGCATCTCTGTATTGAAAGGGAGAACGCTGGCATGCATCTCTGTATTGAAAGGGGGAACGCTGGTATGCATCTCTGTATTGAAAGGGGCACGATGATCTCTGTATTGAAAGGGGGAACGCTGGCATGCATCTCTGTAGTGAAAGGAGCACGATGATCTCTGTTTTGAAAGGGGGAACGCTGGCATGCATCTCTGTATGGAAAGGGGCACGATGATCTCTGTATTGAAAGGGGGAACGCTGGCATGCATCTCTGTATTGAAAGGGGCACAATGATCTCTGTATTGAAAGGGGCACGATGATCTCTGTATTGAAAGGGGCACAATGATCTCTGTATTGAAAGGGGCACGATGATCTCTGTATTGAAAGGGGGAACGCTGGCATCTCTGTATTGAAAGGGGGGAATGCTGGCATCTCTGTATTGAAAGGGGGAACGCTGGCATCTCTGTATTGAAAGGGGGAACGCTGGCATCTCTGTATTGAAAGGGGCACAATGATCTCTGTATTGAAAGGGGGAACGCTGGCATCTCTGTATTGAAAGGGGAGAATGCTGGCATCTCTGCATTGAAAGGGGGAACGCTGGCATCTCTGTATTGAAAGGGGAAACGCTGGCATCTCTGTATTGAAAGGGGCACAATGATCTCTGTATTGAAAGGGGGAACGCTGGCATCTCTGTATTGAAAGGGGCACGATGATCTCTGTATTGAAAGATGGAACGCTGGCATCTCTGTATTGAAAGGGGGAACGCTGGCATCTCTGTATTGAAAGGGGGAACGCTGGCATCTCTGTATTGAAAGGGGGAACGCTGGCATCTCTGTATTTTATTTTGAAAGCATGTCTAAATACAATTAAATTAAAATTATTAAATCAAAACAAGCGGGCCACGGAAACATTATCAAACGTTTACTGGTCCGCGGCGATAAAAAGGTTGGAGAGCACTGCTCTAAATGATGAGTAACAATTTCTGAAAGTTCAGGATGCATCTGAACCTACTGCAATATCTGGACTGTCAAAGCCAGGGCTTTCTTACAGAGCCCAACAGAAGGTCCTCTACATATCCCACAAAAGGGGTGTCAGCTGGGCTAATCTTGAGGGTAGCACCTGGGTGAACACCTGGATGTGCAGACAAGAGGCCGAAGGATGGGGCTATAAGTTGGTAGTATAGAGGCTCCACAGCAAAAGATAGGAAACATTGATGCCCTGAATGGGTGGGGACATACATATATGCATCCTTGATATCCACAGAAGCCTGAAAGTCTCAAGCCCAGAGGAGATCCACTAAACTGTGTGATGACTCGGAAGATTGGAGGGTGAGAAATCAGGGGGAAGGCAGGGAGTGAAGCTTTGTAGCCGTGGGATACCATCTCGTGCACCCAAACATCAGAGATAAAATTGTCTAAACGCAAATATTAACAAACCTTCCTCTGCTCTGGATAGTGGGGAAGCACCTTCATGCAGCGGAACATTTGTCTGAGAATTTGGCAGACTCCGAGTACTCGACTCTGTGGGCGGACTGCGAACCAGGAGGATCATAACAAGGAAATTGAGGGAGTAAAGTAACAAAGCAGATATTTTTTTAACAGTCTGTTCCTTAGACTCTCACCACCAGTAGCAACCTTAATGATAGTATCAAGGGTCTGTCTGAAGAGACAATGAAAAAGTGAAAGTCTTTGCAGCCTTGGAATAAAAATAAAAAAAAGGGAAATATCACTGGTAGAAGAAACAGGCTGGTCGGCAAGTTTCAGAGTGGTGCACACACTGCATCCAGGGCCGGTGCTAGACTATTTTACGCCCTAGGCAAGACCAGCTACTTGCGCCCCCCCCCCAAAAAAAAAAAAAATAAATAAAAAGGGAAAGGGTTAAAACTCCTCTATGTAATACCCAGTGACCCTGATCTGATGGTTCCTCCATGTTATGCTGTCATACCCAGTGACCCCCATATTCCTTCATGTCCTTATGTCCCTCTATGTCCCACACAGGGACCCTGATGTTTTTCCATGTCACATCCTGGGACCCCAATATTCCTCAATGTCATGCTGTCATACCCAGTGACCCCAATGTTCCTCTATGTCACACCAGTGGCCCCTGATGTTCCTCCATGTCATACTCGGAGAGACCCTGATGTTTTTACATGTCACACCTGGGGACATCAATCCCCCATGGCACACAAAGGGACCCCAATTCCTCAGGGCACACACGGTGACCCCAAACCCCTGTTACACCCAGTGACCCCTATCCCCCATGTCACACCTGGTGACTCAGATTCACCATGGCAAACCTGGTGACCCCAATTCCCTTTCACACCAGGGATTTTCCATGTCACACCCCGGGACCCCGATCCCCTGTTCTGGAGACACCCACTGGGCAGTATGAAGAGAGTGGTCCGCACTCTGCCCTCCTTCACCGTGATTCCTTTTCCCAGGACGCTCCTCTCCTGGACCACAGTGCTCACCATGGTTCCAACCGGCTCGTGGTGCATGGAGAAGCAGCAGTCAGTGCTGAGCTCCGGCTCAGGTTCAGCTCTCCTCCGCTCCCTGCTTAATATCGACCCAGGGACGTGAACGGCTGCCCACCAGCTTAGTGCAGAGTATCACTTCCTGCTCTGGGGTTTAGGCCACTCAGCTCCAGCCGAAGAGGATCATCATGCAGGCAGCACTCCGGTGGGCTCCCTTCCGGCCTATTGGGGCCCCCCCAAACAGCGGTGGAAAGCCAAGGCCTGGTAGTTCTGCCACTGCCCCAGACACCTATCATCTTCCTCTGTCCCTTCTTTCTCGCCCACTGCCGCCTCTCCCCTCAGCTCACAAGGATCATTAATGATGGAGAGAGAGTGACGACTCATGGCTGTGCCCCTAGGTGGCAATGCGCCCTAGGCGGCTGCCTAGTTTGCCTAGTGGAAGCACCGGCCCTGACTGCATCAATAACACCTTTCATTTAGAAGTCATAGCTGAAGACATTTGGGTTTCTTAGGGGTAAGCTCTTTATTGAAGGAATGACTGGAATTACTCCAAATCAGAAAAAGTCTCTTCACCCAATGGCTCGGACCCCACTATGGCCTCCAGCAAGTCAAATATAGAGTCAGATGTAGATTCTGCAGAAAAGGGCTTCAGCGTGGAAGGGCACCTTTAGCCTCCTCCCTCAGAGTCAGCTCTAAAAAGGATTCCTAGGACAGGATAGACTCCAGGAGCAGAGGGCAACATGATTCCAGGCAGCAGATGGTGGCATCCTCAATAGGTTCACATAGTGTAAGCTGGGGGCACCCTGTACTGTTGGCAGCAGGACAATATGTAGGCTCAGGGTGAGAGAAAAAACCTCAAATACTTACAAAATCTAAACAGCCAGTAGCAGATGGGGGTCACTGTATGTGGGCAGCTGTCAGGGTGCCATGAAACCAGACCACACGAGGATGAAGGTAAAATAAAGCAGTTTATTGGAGAAAATGACAATAATCGCACAGAAAGAGTGAGGAAGAGAGAGCAGGAAGTCAAGTCCAGATGCGGGTAGTCATCCAAGCTGGGGTTGGGTCCAGAAGTGGGTAGTCTGGTGATGCCGGGTTGTCTGCCAGTGCCGGGTCGTCAACTGATGCCAGGTCGAGAGCCAGGAGAGTCATCAGCCAAGCCAGGTCATACACGGAGTAACACAGAGAACAGAAGACTGCTAGCAGAGATGCACTTTGGAGCACAAACACAAGGGCAAGGATTGCAACCCAACAGGTGATAAATATAGTCAGGTGTGCAGGATCATCAATGTGCGATGCCGAGGCAGGAGGAAGTGATGATGCAATCAGAGTCTATAAGAGGCAGCAGTCTGCACATGTCCAAGATGGCTGCCAACAGGAGGGCAAGGTAAGATCTTGACAGCAGCAGAAACAAATCAAAGTTTGAAGCTCTACATGGCTCTGTGCAAGCAAAAGCAGCAGTGGGGAGATACCTCAATATGTAGCACAGCGCTTATGCATGTGACACTCTACCCAACAGATGACGCCAGGGCTCAGACTCACATCTATAGCCCCCTATGCAGTAGAAAGTGATGGAAATGGGGAATACCGACACAACTAAACTATGTAAATAAGGAAGATCCTGATTCTCAATCAGATGAGCCTACTCACAAAGCAAGTCTTCAGAGACAGAGCAAGAAATAGAAAAATGGCAGGCGATTCTGGAACTGGAAAGCTCTCCGCTGCAAATTTTTACCAGGATGGAGTCAGGAAAATGCCCCACATGAGCCCCCTTGCCCGTAAGTCACTTCCAGGATATCCCTACAAGTGCAATCCAGTGGAGACCCGACACAGTACTCCAAAAGGCAGACTGAGGATGACCACATGAAATCAAAGAAACAAAGCTCCAGAAGTGATGTAGAGAAGAGTCTTCATTGTAGAAAATTTAAAGAATATGAAAAAAGGTGCTAGCACCTTTTTGGGGGTAGGATGACCCATTTGTACCATGTTACAACGTAAATCTTGGTGTAACATGCTACAAAAGGCGTAGTTATCCTCTAAAGAATTCCTATGTCCTAAACTGCATGAATCTCATTGTAAGAGATTCTCGTAAATTATTATGCAGGGTGTACACTCACCCGGGGAGGTAATGTCTAGGTGCCATGTATGGTGTACTCTTACCTGGCAGGTGAGAATTGGGCCCTATATACAGCGTACACTCACCTGGAGAAGTGAAGATTGGGTGCCATGTATGGTGTACATTCACCCGAAGAGTTGAAGATAGAGCTCTATGTATGGTGTACCTTCACCTGGCGAGGTGAAGTGTGGTGCCATGTACTATATGGTGTACATTCCCCGGGGAGGTGAAGATTTGGCTCTATGCATGGTGTACTCTTATCTGAGTTAACAAATGGACTCTATGTAAGGTGTACACTCACCTAGGGAGGTAAAAATTGGGTGCCATGTATGGCGCACACTCACCCAGGGAGGTGAAGATTGGGTGCCATGTATGGTGTACATTCACCTGGGGAGGTGAAGATTGGGCTCTATGCATGGTGTACACTCATCCAGGGAAGTGAAGATTGGTTGCCATGTATGGTGTACATTCACCCTGGGAGGTGAAGATTGGGCTCTATGCATGGTGTACACTCATCCAGGGAGGTGAAGATTGGGCTCTATGCATGGTGTACACTCATCCAGGGAGGTGAAGATTGGGCTCTATGCATGGTGCACACTCATCCAGGGAGGTGACGATTGGGCTCTATGCATGGTGTACACTCATCCAGGGAGGTGAAGATTGGGCTCTATGCATGGTGTACACTCATCCAGGGAGGTGAAGATTGGGCTCTATGCATGGTGCACACTCATCCAGGGAGGTGACGATTGGGCTCTATGCATGGTGTACACTCATCCGGGGAGGTGACGATTGGGCTCTATGCATGGTGTACACTCATCCAGGGAGGTGAAGATTGGGCTCTATGCATGGTGTACATTCATCCAGGGAGGTGAAGATTGGGCTCTATGCATGGTGTACATTCATCCGGGGAGGTGACGATTGGGCTCTATGGATGGTGTATACTCAGCAGGGAAGATGAAGATTGGCTGCAATGTATAGTGTACACTTACCCAGGGAGGTGAAAATTGGTTGTCATATATGGTGTACACTCACCCCGGGAAGATAAAGCTTTGGTGCCATTTATAGTGTACCTGGGGAGGTGAAGATTGGGCTTTATGTAAGGTGTACACTTACTGGGGAAGGTGAAGATTGGGTACCATGTATGATGTACAGTCAAGTCATCTGGGCAGATGAAGTATGGGCGCTATATATGGTGTAAACCCACCTGGAGAGTTGATGATTGGGCTCTATGTATGGTGTACATTCACCCAAGGAGACGAAGCCATGGGGGAACATTGGATTGGTATTAGACGGGGATGTTATTTCCTGCAGCTTTGGCTCCATCCAGGGAGGTAAGGTGAAGGACAGATCCACCCTGAGGGGGAATTCCTGGAATGTCATCGAAATGAAATCTTGAAAAAACAGAATAAGAAAAAAGTATTATATGTGCATAACCCTGACAGGTCAGTGCAGATCCATAGAAATTCAATTCTGTCAGTATAGATCTATTTACTGTATTTACACTCCCCATCTGTCCATGTAGATCTTTATACTATATATACACAGATTCATATACAACATATACATTCCCGTCAGTATAGACCTTTATATTATATATAAGCACAGCTCCATACACCATATAAACATACCGTCTGTCTATATACTGTCTATATACTGTATATTTAAGGATGCAACCCCATAGTGTCTCCCTTTCTCAGGAAAAGGTCTTGTTTGGTGTAGGAATGAAAGAGGAAAGCTTATTTTGAGCACGTAAAACCAATTGCGATATTTTTGTCACAGCCCGCAATACCTCTGGCCACCAGTAGAAAGAGACTTCACCCAAATCTAGCTGCTGACTACACATGGGCAGATACAAATCTTACATTCAATCTGGTGTTCTCTAAGGGTTGGGTTAGAAGAAAGCTAGAATCCTTGCATTATCACTTTTTCCATTGCCCAGACACAGACTAGCACACCATGAATGGTTCTTTTGGGAAGAGAGGTTCTACCCTCTGGAGTGGCTGGGGGTTATTTGTACCAGCCGGTTCCAATGGGAGGAGAGGTTCCACCATCCAGAGTGGCTGGGGGCTATATGGACCAGCTGGTTCTGATGGGAGGAGAGGTTCCACCATCCAGAGTGGCTTGGGGCTATATGGACCAGCCGATTCTGATGGGAGGAGAGGTTCCACCATCCAGAGTGGCTGGGGGCTATATGGACCAGCCGATTCCGATGGGAGGAGAGGTTCCACCATCCAGAGTGGCTGGGGGCTATATGGACCAGCTGGTTCTGATGGGAGGAGAGGTTCTACCATCCAGAGTGGCTTGGGGCTATATGGACCAGCCAATTCTGATGGGAGGAGAGGTTCCATCATATGGACCAGGGGATATTTAGTTCTGCTGAAAGGGTCGGAGATAGGATTTCCAATATCAGGAAAGATCATATTGAGTTCAATCACCACATGGCTGTCATAAGCAGGCTCCATACAACTGTTTTGTGGATCTCATAGGGTTTCTCTACTACTGAAACATACCATTTTACATGTATACTTACCCTAAAATGTGTATGTGTATGGGCAGATCCCCCCTGTTGCCTGAGCACCCCTCTCCCCCCACCCCAGTGCTGTAGTATCAATCACTCAGTGTGTTCATTTATAACTGAAGCATAGTAAACTGTGTTTAATATGCTTTATTTTGTGAATGAACAGGAAGCCGCCCAGCACAGTGCACTTCCCATTCATTCACTGTCCAATGCAGCTGAAGCTGCAGAGAAAAGGACTTGGAAATCTCTGTTCTCAGTTCCTTTCTCTGTCTCAAAGGTGAGACATCAGGGGTCTCTTTAGACCCTCGATATATTACCAAAGCCCCCCAAAGGGGCTACAAAAAACAATAATAATATTCAACATAGTAAAACAAAAAAAAATGTAGAAGAAAAAAAAATACTGAAACCGTCCTCTGCCCTACTGACACCAATCTTTGTTCCACTGACACCGTCCTCTGCCCTACTGACAAAGTCCACGGCCCTACTGATACCATCCACTGCTCTAATGACTGACACCATCCACTGCCCTCCTGACACATCCACTGCCCTACTGACACATCCACTGCCCTACTGACACCATCCACTGCTCTACTGACACCATCCATTGCCCTACTGACGCATCCACTGCCCTACTGACATCTACTGCCCTACTGACACCATCCACTGCCCTACTGACACATCTACTGCTTTACTGACACATCTACTGCTCTACTGACACATCCACTGCCCTACTGACACCATCCACTGCCCTACTGACACCCTCCACTGCCCTACTGACACCATCCACTGCCCTACTGACACATTCACTGCTCTACTGACACATTCACTGCTCTACTGACACATCTACTGCCCTACTGACACATCTACTGCCCTACTGACACATCCACTGCCCTACTGACACATCCACTGCCCTACTGACACATCCATTGCCCTACTGACACATCCACTGTCCTACTGACACATCCACTGCCCTACTGACACATCCACTGCCCTACTGACACATCCATTGCCCTACTGACACATCCACTGTCCTACTGACACATCCACTGCCCTACTGACACATCCACTGTCCTACTGACATAATCCACTGCCCTACTGACACATCCACTGCCCTACTGCCACCATCCACTGCCCTACTGACACATCCACTGCCCTACTGACACATCCACTCTCCTACTGACACATCCAATGCCCTACTGACACATCCACTGCCCTACTGCCACCATCCACTGCCCTACTGACACATCCACTGTCCTACTGACACATCCAATGCCCTACTGACACATCCACTGCCCTACTGACACATCCACTGCCCTATTGACACATCAACTGCTCTACTGACACCGTCCATATTTTAATACATTTTAAAACATTTGTTTACATTTACAATTGTGTGTGTCTGTGTGTATATACAGTGGGTACGGAAAGTATTCAGACCCCCTTAAATTTTTCACTCTTTGTTATATTGCAGCCATTTGCTAAAATCATTTAAGTTCATTCTTCTTCCTCATGAATGTACACATAGCACCCCATACTGACAGAAAAACACAGAATTGTTGACATTGTTGCAGATTTATTAAAAAAGAAAAACTGAAATATCACATGGTCCTAAGTATTCAGACCCTTTGCTCAGTATTTAGTAGAAGCCCCCTTTTGATCTAATACAGCCAGGAGTCTTTTTGGGAAGGATGCAACAAGTCTTTCACACCTGGATTTGGGGATCCTCTGCCATTCCTCCTTGCAGATCCTCTCCAGTTCTGTCAGGTTGGATGGTAAACGTTGGTGGACAGCCATTTTTAGGTCTCTCCAGAGATGCTCAATTGGGTTTAAGTCAGGGCTCTGGCTGGGCCATTCAAGAACAGTCACAGAGTTGTTGTGAAGCCACTCCTTTGTTATTTTAGCTGTGTGCTTAGGGTCATTGTCTTGTTGGAAGGTAAACCTTTGGCCCAGTCTGAGGTCCAGAGCACTCTGGAGAAGGTTTTTGTCCAGGATATCCCTGTACTTGGCCGCATTCATCTTTCCCTCGATTGCAACCAGTCGTCCTGTCCCTGCAGCTGAAAAACACCCCCACAGCATGATGCTGCCACCACCATGCTTCACTGTTGGGACTGTATTGGACAGGTGATGAGCAGTGCCTGGTTTTCTCCACACATACCGCTTAGAATTAAGGCCAAAAAGTTATATTTTGGTCTCATCAGACCAGAGAATATTATTTCTCACCATCTTGGAGTCCTTCAGGTGTTTTTTAGCAAACTCCATGCGGGCTTTCATGTGTCTTACACTGAGGAGAGGCTTCCGTCGGGCCACTCTGCCATAAAGCCCCGACTGGTGGAGGGCTGCAGCGATGGTTGACTTTCTACAACTTTCTCCCATCACCTGACTGCATCTCTGGAGCTCAGCCACAGTGATCTTTGGGTTCTTCTTTACCTCTCTCACCAAGGCTCTTCTCCCCCGATAGCTCAGTTTGGCCGGACGGCCAGCTCTAGGAAGGGTTCTGGTCATCCCAAACGTCTTCCATTTGAGGATTATGGAGGCCACTGTGCTCTTAGGAACCTTAAGTGCAGCAGAAATCTTTTTGTAACCTTGGCAAGATCTGTGCCTTGCCACAATTCTGTCTCTGAGCTCTTCAGGCAGTTCCTTTGACCTCATGATTCTCATTTGCTCTGACATGCATTGTGATCTGGAAGGTCTTATATAGACAGGTGTGTGGCTTTCCTAATCAAGTCCAATCAGTATAATCAAACACAGCTGGACTCAAATGAAGGTGTAGAACCATCTCAAGGATGATCAGAAGAAATGGAAAGCACCTGAGTTAAATATATGAGTGTCACAGCAAAGGGTCTGAATACTTAGGACCATGTGATATTTCAGTTTTTCTTTTTTAATAAAACTGCAACAATGTCAACAATTCTGTGTTTTTCTGTCAGTATGGGGTGCTATGTGTACATTCAGGAGGAAGAAGAATGAACTTAAATGATTTTAGCAAATGGCTGCAATATAACAAAGAGTGAAAAATTTAAGGGGGTCTGAATACTTTCCGTACCCACTGTATATATACAAAAGATAAAATAAGTATTGAATGCGTCACTATTTTTCTAGGTAAATATATTTCTTAAAGGTGCTATTGACATGAAATTTTCACCACGTCAGTAACAACTTGTGCAATCCATACATACAAAGAAACCAAAACAAATAAGTTCAGAAATGAAGTTATGTGTAATACAATGGAATGACACAGGAAAAAAGTATTGAAAACGCTAACTGAAATGTATTTAATACTTGGTACCAAATCCTTTGTTGGTAATGACAGCTTCCAGACGCCTCCTGTATAGAGAAACTAGTCGCATGCATTGCTCAGGTGTGATTTTGGCCCATTCTTCCACACAAACAGTCTTCAAATCTTGAAGGCTCTGTGGACCTCTTCTATGAACTCTGACCTTTAGTTCTTTCCAAAGATTTTCTGTTGGATTCAAGTCAGGTGATTGGCTGGGCCATTCTAGCAGCTTTAGTTTCTTTCTTTGAAACCAAATGAGAGTTTCCCTGGCTTTGTGTTTGGGATCATCGTCTTGCTGAAATGTCCAGCCTCGTTTCCTCTCCATCATCCTGGTAGATGGCAGCCGATTTTTATCAAGAATGTCTTGGTACATTTTTCTATTTATCCTTCCTTCAGTGATATGAAGTTTGCCAGTACCGTATGCTGAAAACCAGCCCCACACCATGATGTTCCCACCTCCAAACTTCACTGATGGTATGGGGGTGTTTTTGGGGTGCTTTTTATTCAGCAATGGAGTCTTGCATGGTGAGCGTGCATGCAGGCCATGGCGGTTGAGTGCATTACTTATTGTTTTCTTAGAAACAATTGTACCTGATTATTCCAGGTCTTTCTGTAGCTCTCCACAAGGGGTCCTTGGCTCTTGGACAAATCTTATAATCATTCTTTTCACTCCTCTGTCAGAAATCTTACGAGGAGCACCTGGCCGTGGCTGGTTTGTGGGGATTTGATATTCTTTCCACTTCTGGATAATGGCCCCAACAGTGCTCACTGGAACACTCATAAGTTTAGAAATCCTTCTGTTACCAATGCCAACACTATGTTTTTAGCAACAATAAGGGTCCTTTCACACAGGCTTTCCGCCCGGCGGAGTCCGTTTTGCTTAGTGGGGATCGATCCGCCAATCCCCGCTGAGCAGGCGGATGACCGGTCCATCTCCGCTTACTTTGCAGAGACAGACCTGTCAGATCCCCGCTCTCCTCTATGGGAGATTGGATGAAAACAGACAACCTGTCCATTTTCATCCAACCCGGACGACCAGACGGATGGAAAATATGGTTTCCATTGGTCTGGATTTCATGGACAGGATCAGATCGGATAGCAGCGGGTGTCGGCGAAGATGTTACCGATGACATCGGCTGCTCCATAGGTTGCTGACAAAAAACTGAACGGATTGGAAAGCCCATGGGAAAGGGGCCTAAGCTTGTGAAGGTCTTGAGTGAGCTCTTTGCTTTTACCCATCATGAGATCTTTCTTGTGTAATGAGACACCTTTTTATAGTTAAGACTGATGCCAGCTGATATTAATTTGCGCTGACAAGGGGTGAGATTGCTTTCTAATTACTGATAGATTTCAGCTGGTGTCTTGCCTTTCCATACCCTTTTACACCTCCCTTTCTTCATGTGTTCAATACTTTTTTCCTGTGTCATTCCATTTTATTATGCAATAACTTAATTTCTAAACTTATTTGTTTTGGTTTCTTTGTATGTATGGTCTGCATAAGATGTTACTGACGTGTGGTGAAAATTTCATATCAAAAGCACCTTGAGAAATATATTTACCTAGAAAAATAGTGGCATGTTCAATACCTATTTTATATATATATATATATATATATATATATATATATATATATATATATATATATAAATATACAGTATATGCTGTATATAGTAGAGTGAGGACCTGTACCTGATGTTAGCAGTAAGCAGGTGACCACATAGGGGAGCTGCATGACCATGTTGGTCTTTTAGGAGTTAGCACCATCTTGTGGCCAGAGGCCATATTACTTCACCCGGCCACACAACAGGAAAGCACTATTTGCCCAATTCACTCTAACACCTTAGTAGGCGAACGTGCATACTTTTAGTTTCTACAGCGGAACCGCCGTAGATTTACCCCTAAATTGAATTCATTATAGCATGTGGGGGAAACGTAGTCATGAACGTGAATTCGCTAATGGCAATATATGGCAACAAGTGAGTAAATTAGCATTCATGCTAAAAGTACCACCATTGACATGAAAATAATGTTTTGAGCATGATATCAGAGCTGAAATGGTTCTTAACCACTTCTGGACCGGAAGGATTTGCCCCCTTAATGACCAGGCCATTTTTTTGCGATTCAGGACTGCGTTACATTAACGGGCAATTGTGTGGTTGTGCGACACTGTACCTGAATAAAATTTATGTCCTTTTTTTCCCACAAATAGAGCTTTCTTTTGGTGGTATTTGATCACCTTTGCGATTTTTATTTTTTGCGCTATAAATAAAAAAAGAGCGACAATTCTGAAAAAAAAAAATAATATTTTTCACATTATGCTATATAACATTCCCAAAAAAAAATGTAAAAATCTAAATGTTTTAACATTTTAGGCCAATTTGTTTTCTGCTCCATATTTTGTTTAAAAAAAAATGCAATAGGCATATTTTGATTGGTTTGCGCAAAAGTTATCGCGTCTACTAACTATGGGAAAGATTTATGTCATTTTTATTGTTTTTTTTGGAAGATAAGAACAGCGCCACTCTAAGTGCAGTAAAACCAATACTTTATTTGACATATAATAATGCTGGGTACTCACAAGATAAAACGTTTAAAAAGCATGGTAAACGTATGTGGAAAAATCCATTAATCCAGTGCCTGGGCAAGGAGGGGCTGATGTGCTCCACATAGATCCGTCCGACTGCGGGAGTGAGCAGTATCCGGACCCCGAGGACACCTGCAACGCCTCCGGCGGCGGACTTCCGGGTTGGGCGTAGAGCGTGGGCGTGATGACGTAGGCGACGCGTTGTCGGAGCATGCGCTCCTTCCTCAGGCCTATGAACCCGCCATCTTGGAGAAGGGCATTATATAGGGGAGGAATGCTCGACTGCCGCAGGGTCCTAAGAGGAGTCCTGTGCGGCAAATACCCACACTGAGGACACCTGGACGGCAGTTCTAACCTAAGAGCTAAGCGGATATGGTAGAATATATGCACACAGGGTATACATCAATAGATAAAAGTGGTCATATAATACAAACTATAGAATTTACTAAAACAAGGAAATAGACATGATGAATAAAAACCTAATAGTAGGAAATATTGTATCTGGAACCGATCCTAATGGCAGCAACAAATAATAATAATAATGATAAATAATAAATAAATTATATATAATATAAAAAAAAAAAAAAAAAAAAAATTATAATTATGAAATAATAATAATTAAATGAAAATTAAAAAAAAAAAAAAAAAAAAAAAAATTATATAAAATATATTATATATATATTTTATATAATTTTTTTTTTTTTTTTTAAATTTTTTTTTTTTTTTTTTTTTTTTTTTTAAATTTTCATTTAATTATTATTATTTCATAATTATAATTTTTTTTTTTTTTTTTTTTTTTTTTTTTTATATTATATATAATTTATTTATTATTTATCATTATTATTATTATTTGTTGCTGCCATTAGGATCGGTTCCAGATACAATATTTCCTACTATTAGGTTTTTATTCATCATGTCTATTTCCTTGTTTTAGTAAATTCTATAGTTTGTATTATATGACCACTTTTATCTATTGATGTATACCCTGTGTGCATATATTCTACCATATCCGCTTAGCTCTTAGGTTAGAACTGCCGTCCAGGTGTCCTCAGTGTGGGTATTTGCCGCACAGGACTCCTCTTAGGACCCTGCGGCAGTCGAGCATTCCTCCCCTATATAATGCCCTTCTCCAAGATGGCGGGTTCATAGGCCTGAGGAAGGAGCGCATGCTCCGACAACGCGTCGCCTACGTCATCACGCCCACGCTCTACGCCCAACCCGGAAGTCCGCCGCCGGAGGCGTTGCAGGTGTCCTCGGGGTCCGGATACTGCTCACTCCCGCAGTCGGACGGATCTATGTGGAGCACATCAGCCCCTCCTTGCCCAGGCACTGGATTAATGGATTTTTCCACATACGTTTACCATGCTTTTTAAACGTTTTATCTTGTGAGTACCCAGCATTATTATATGTCAAATAAAGTATTGGTTTTACTGCACTTAGAGTGGCGCTGTTCTTATCTTCCAGTATATTGCAAGTTCCTTCTCGTCTTGAGAATCAGCAGCCTTCTGGAGTGCACAGACCGGTGCTTTTTATGGACTTTTTGGACTTTGCCACACAACATCCAGGTCCGTGCATCTTCCCATTAATATTTTCCCAGGTGGTTATTGAGGTTCATTTTTGAGTCCTGTTGCGCCAGTTTTTTTATGTTTGTTTATTGTTTTTTTTAACTAGTAATGGCGGCGATCTGCGATTTTTAGCGGGACTGCGACATTGTGGCGGACAAATCGGACCTCTAACTGACATTTTTGACCCTTTTGGGGGGACCAGTGACATTACTACAGTAATCAGTGCTAAAAATATGCACTGTTACTGTAATATCGCCATTGGCAGGGAAGGGGTTAACCCAGGGGCGATCAAAGAGTTAAATGTGTACCTAGGGGCGTGTTTCTAACTGTACGGGGGTGGGGCTTGTGAAATGATCAGAGACCTGTGATCCTATATAGAAGGATCACAGGAGCTCTGTGATCATTCCAGAGAGAAGAACGGTCAGCTGTGTTTACAACAGCTGACCATTCTTCTCTCTCAGCGGGGAGCGATCGTGAGTGGCAGGAGGCAATTGGAGCCACTTGCCCTGTGCATCGGAGTCCCTGCTGCCGAGTGGGGGTGGGAGCTCGCCGGCGGCGCCGTGCGCTCACGCCCTAGCTGCAGGCGCACAACCAACGTATACCTACGACGGATCGCGCAGGAGGGCCAGCCTGCCACAGTATTTCTGCGGAGGGCAGTCTGAAAGCGGTAAAGATGTGGTATATTATTTGGACATGATCTGCTTTGAAACATTTTCAAAAAATTTATGTGTAAACAGAAATTTCAAGGAAAAGT
Source organism: Pelophylax lessonae (assembly GCF_965119305.1). NCBI lineage: Eukaryota > Metazoa > Chordata > Amphibia > Anura > Ranidae > Pelophylax > Pelophylax lessonae. Next base: position 202,459,478 of record NC_138777.1, on the reverse strand, counting down.
CTGAGAAGAGATAAATTCTCCCACGGCCTACGACTATGAGGCAGCACATGGGCATATGCTCAGACCATAAAAATTGTTACAATCCTACGCCTTGTCAATCTTAAGCAGGCGCCAGAGTGAATTTGGAAATTTGCCAATGTTAAAAATGCGTACGCGGCCGTATAAATGGGCGTAAGATACTGTATATAAAAGCAAGTGTCATCCATTGATTCAAATTGTACAGCTGTTAATTACATAAAAACATACATTTTAATTTTGGTATGAATTGTTGAATTCCTAAAGACAATTGAACTTGCTTGCTTTTTATCTTGCATTTATTCCTTTTTATTTTACACAATGCTATTAATCTGTAATGTTTTCATGTTTTTTGGAACAGATATTATTTAATCTCTCTCTCCCTCTCTCTCTCTCTCTCTCGATATATATATATATATATATATATATATATATATATATATATATATATATCGAGAGAGAAATACTGCCATGTGCATTGTGTATGCCCAGGGAGTTTTGTCATTTGGGATATATCTCTTGCTACACTGAGCATGCTCAGACACTTTGCCATTTGAGCCATATCTATGGTTGCACTGAGCATGCCCAAACACTTTGCTATTTGACATCTGATAAGTAAATGGTAGATAATGCACTTGTTGCTCTCCGTCTCACATAAATCTTAACCAAAACTCCCATCGCTGACTTCGCAAACCACACACAAAACCATTACTGATGCAAATTTACATTTTTTTGTGTTTAGTATTTCCAAATGATAAGGTTTTTCACCACAAAATGTAATATGTGTAACAACATCAATATGTGTACCGACATCATTAATATGTGTACCAACAGCATTAATTCAAAATGTCATTATCAAAATTCAGAGGGTAACACCACTATTATACACTCACACACCAATAATCAAAAAATATTACAGAATAAATCGAGAAACAGAACTCCTGACTGATGTGATTCCACCACCTATACGTAAATGACTTAAGAAATGTACTTTTTCGGTGTAGGAGGGTTCCACCACCATTGCAAATCTTGCCATATTTGTTCCACGGGGAAGGACAAGAAGCAGCCTTGTGAATTCCACACCAGCACTAATTGAAGCCTCCTACCAACAAAAAAACCTCAAAATTAGAGATGGGCCTATAGGAGCATGCTGACATTAATCAGACATACCCAGCCTTGGACCCAGATGGCATATCACAGAAACAGGTTGGTCAATGGCACTCAGGTTGGTCAATGGCACTTTGCACCCCAGGGACTTAGGGCTGTTTAACCACTTTACCACCGGAGGATTTTGCTGTCTTACGTCCAGGCCACTTTTTGCGATTCGGCGCTGTGCGACTTTAACTGACAATTGCGCGGTCGTGCGACACTGTACCCAAACGAAATTTACGTCCTTTTTTTCCCACAAATAGAGCTTTCTTTTGGTGGTATTTGATCACCTGTGCGATTTTTACTTTTTGCGCTATAAACAAAAAAATAGCATTTATTTTGAAAAAATAACAATATTTTTAACATTTTTTTACATGAAATTCCCCCAAATAAAATGTAAAAATCTAAATTTTTTTACATTTTTGGCCAATTTGTTTTCTGCTACCTATGTTTGGTAAAAAAATCACAATAAGCGTATTTTGATTGGTTTGCGCAAAATTTATTGTGTTTACTAACTAAGGGAAAGATTTCTGTCATTTTTGGTGTTTTTTTTTAACGCGTAATGGCTGCGATCTGCGATTTTTTTGCGGGACTGCGACATTGCGGCGGACAGATCGGACCCTTGACTGACATTTTTGACACTTTTGGGGGTACCAGTGACATTTCTATAGTAATCAGTGCTATAAATATGCACTGTTACTGTAAAAATAACACTGGCAGGGAAGGGGTTAACTTTTTTGGAGAGGGAGAGGTTAATGTATGCCTGTTGCTTACCATTGTGTGTGGGGGGAGGTGACACAGGGACAGATCGCATGTTCAGCTATGCTGAACCCTGCAATCTGTCACTCCTTGTCACTTAGGAGATCCGCCTGCTCTGTTTACACAAGCGGGCGGATCTCCAAACTTGATTCCCCGAGGATCGGGGAAGAGCAGCGGCGACCGCCGCCGCTCCTCCCCTGGCCCGACTCCCGCTGTGACTGAAAACAGCGGGAGCGCCGCCTACAGGGGGAGGAGTCCAGCGACGTAGGTCTACGTCGCTGGACGGAATCGAGCCACTTTGCCTCAGTACAGTCCCAGTGACTGGTCGGCAAGTGGTTAATACCACAGAGATGGAGGCACCATGAATGTGGCAGGAGAGTGACTAACTGGTTAGCACTTCTGCCTTGCGGCACAGGGGTTGTTGGTTTGAATCACAAACCTTCCACTACTTAGCTAGAAGTTTGTCTGGTGGTTCATTACCACAAGGTATTATCTTGCTGATGGGTTTACATATGATTCGAACCAACGACTCCCGTGCTGCAAGGCAGAAGTGCTAACCAGTTAGCCACTGTGCTGCCACATGCATGGAGCCTCCATCTCTGTGAGGTTAAACAGCCCTAAGTCCCTGGGGTGCAAAAAGTTTCCCAATCCTTCCACTACTTAAAGCGGAGTTCCGGCCTTGGGGGTCAAATTTAGATAAAAATAGCCCCGGGACAGTCAGGGCTAGTACATTCCACAATGGATAGCCTCTGAACTGTCCCGGGTCGCACTTGCCTGTAAGAAGAAATACTTACCTTGAAAAGTTCTTCTCCAGCGCTGCCATCTCAGGTGTGGGCAGCTGAAGCCAGCGCGTCCTCTTCTGCGGCCTCTTCGGTGATGTCGGAGTCCCACAATGCACTGCACTGGCCCCGCTCGTCACTTCCAGTGCAGGCGTGGCATCCCTGCACAGCTTCTGGGCATGCCCAGAAGCTGTTTAGCAGGCAATGCCGTGCCTACATCGGAAGTGACGAGCGGGCCCGGTGCAGGCGCATTGACTCCTGGGAGCGATGACGTTCAGCTCCTAGGAATCAACCCCAAACCGGAAGAGACGGCGCGGGCCGCGGCCGCAGAGGGAGGAAGTGGAAGGAAGGTGAGTATATTTTCTTCAATATCAAGGTAAAGCCTCGTACACACGCAACGAATTTCCGCCGACCGGTCGTCCGTCTTTTGTCCAGAGTGGTGTCTGTTGGTTGGAATGTGCTCTAGAGTCTAGACTGCACACAAATTTTCCCGCACGACAGAATTCTACTTCAGAAGTGATGTCATGTGTTGGATTGCTTTGTATGTGTTCTTTCTCTCTGAGCATGCCTAGTCTTGCTCATAAGATTTTTCCCCATCGAAATCTGTACTAATGAGACGAAAATCGGACGTGTTTTGACGGTCGACAAAAATTTTATAGCCTGCACACCAGGATTTCTTCGGCCGAAAAGTCGGAGTCGGTTGTCGGAAGCACCATACTAACAAGCCGAAAATCGGCAGATCGGACGTCAGACGAAAATTCCCGGCCAAATTTCTACTCGTGTGTACGGGGCTTTAGTGACTTTTTCAGGTGGCCCTCATCAAGCGGATGACCCAAAATCATTTTTTTTTCGATTTTGAGGCCGGAACTCCGCTTTAACTAGAAGTTTGTCTGGTGGTTCATTTTCACAAGGTATTACATTTCTGACGGGATTCATATGATTCGAACCAATGACCCCCATGCTGCAAGGCAGAAGTGATAACCAGTTAGCTACTGTTAAGAATATGGGGGGATATGGTAAAAAAGGATAATAAAGACGGGTATGTAGGGCAGTGGGCTTATATAAAAATAATATAGTAGATACATGATATAGTAGATACATAATAATATGCCAGTAATCATTGTACATTAATAGAACATAACCCATTGCCTGAAGAGGGTAATACATAGGGGGAACGGTAAAAAAAGGGGGGGGAAATGGGACTTTAAATGAAGTGTGTGAGCAGGTGGTGGGTAATAAAAAATGTAAAATCATTGGTAGAAAGAAACACATAGGTTTAATAATACATGTAAATTGTATAACATTGCATTGATTGCATGGTACATACATATAATGCGTAAAACCATAATACAATACAGGACATGATAATAAAGGCACATTAGGATAGTATACAATGTACCTAAAATAAAAACATAGTCTATGTAAGCAATTGTAAAGTCCATATAGAGGGTATAGTGGATGCATCGATAATAGGCTCGACGCGTTTCGTGGGCAATTCCACTTTATCAAGAGCAAGTGCATCATGGATATAATAGTAGATCAATACAGATGGTAAAATTTAAAACATCCTGAAGTATAGGTCCAGAGGGCTAGAAACATCCCCGCCGGGAGCTGAGGGAGCCCCCCCAGTATCCAACATAGGGCACATAAAATTGAACATCCCAGAAGGCAGAAAGATAAAGCCAAGATAAGTCATAAGGGACGGTATAAAGTGGTCATCACCAGAGGTATCTGTGTGAGTGAATAAAAATGTATGTAAGTATTCAATGATAATGGCATAAAAATGGATAATCTAAGAAAGGTAGAAAGTGATAATCAATCAAGGGTTGAAAGAAAATATGTACCAACAGAATGATGGTAGTGAGTCGAATCAAGAAAAAGTGGGTGGTGCAGAGAGAACGTACCAGGAAGTGAGAAATGTCTGAGGTGAATAAGGGAGCCACCAAGCAAGACTACCGAAAAAATGTCATAAAATAAACAAGTGAAGGTGATAAAGGAAATAAAGGTGCAGGAAAGAAGCATGTCAACGTATGTACCTCAGTTGGTCATGGTGGGAGCCCCCAACGTCACGTCCACGCTCACTATGGGAAGGAGACCGCCGCATCTCGGATGATTCTGCATCCAGGATAACGGCGAACACCCTCCCCATAAAAGGGCGCGAGAATGGAGTCACGTGCCGCACGCAGTGGCGCCAAAATGACGTCACGCGTGCCGCCGTGGTGACGTGACGCCGATGCGCCGAGATGAACCGCCCAAGTCACCCGCATCCAATAAGGATGAGGGGGAGGAGGGAGGCCCCCAGAGCGCATCGCAGCTCCCGGCATGAAGGACCGCCCAATGATTGAACAATTCGTCAGAAAGGATCATGTCACTGTATACTGATAATAAACAAGCCATGAGGTCATGAAAAAGGGGTAAATTGCAGGCAAATAATGACCTAGCAATAAAGCCCAACCACAGTCACACACTTCCATCCCTAATCATTGAGAAAAAAAGAATGAACAACAGTTCAGATAGTGGGACTTTAAATGAGGCTCTGCCCAATGGGGCTAGACACCTCCATCCCTATTCATAAGAATATGGGGGGATATGGTAAAAAAGGATAATAAAGACGGGTATGTAGGGCAGTGGGCTTATATAAAAATAATATAGTAGATACATGATATAGTAGATACATAATAATATGCCAGTAATCATTGTACATTAATAGAACATAACCCATTGCCTGAAGAGGGTAATACATAGGGGGAACGGTAAAAAAAGGGGGGGGAAATGGGACTTTAAATGAAGTGTGTGAGCAGGTGGTGGGTAATAAAAAATGTAAAATCATTGGTAGAAAGAAACACATAGGTTTAATAATACATGTAAATTGTATAACATTGCATTGATTGCATGGTACATACATATAATGCGTAAAACCATAATACAATACAGGACATGATAATAAAGGCACATTAGGATAGTATACAATGTACCTAAAATAAAAACATAGTCTATGTAAGCAATTGTAAAGTCCATATAGAGGGTATAGTGGATGCATCGATAATAGGCTCGACGCGTTTCGTGGGCAATTCCACTTTATCAAGAGCAAGTGCATCATGGATATAATAGTAGATCAATACAGATGGTAAAATTTAAAACATCCTGAAGTATAGGTCCAGAGGGCTAGAAACATTTCCCCCCCCTTTTTTTACCGTTCCCCCTATGTATTACCCTCTTCAGGCAATGGGTTATGTTCTATTAATGTACAATGATTACTGGCATATTATTATGTATCTACTATATCATGTATCTACTATATTATTTTTATATAAGCCCACTGCCCTATATACCCGTCTTTATTATCCTTTTTTACCATATCCCCCCATATTCTTATAAATAGGGATGGAGGTGTCTAGCCCCATTGGGCAGAGCCTCATTTAAAGTCCCACTATCTGAACTGTTGTTCATTCTTTTTTTCTCAATGATTAGGGATGGAAGTGTGTGACTGTGGTTGGGCTTTATTGCTAGGTCATTATTTGCCTGCAATTTACCCCTTTTTCATGACCTCATGGCTTGTTTATTATCAGTATACAGTGACATGATCCTTTCTGACGAATTGTTCAATCATTGGGCGGTCCTTCATGCCGGGAGCTGCGATGCGCTCTGGGGGCCTCCCTCCTCCCCCTCATCCTTATTGGATGCGGGTGACTTGGGCGGTTCATCTCGGCGCATCGGCGTCACGTCACCACGGCGGCACGCGTGACGTCATTTTGGCGCCACTGCGTGCGGCACGTGACTCCATTCTCGCGCCCTTTTATGGGGAGGGTGTTCGCCGTTATCCTGGATGCAGAATCATCCGAGATGCGGCGGTCTCCTTCCCATAGTGAGCGTGGACGTGACGTTGGGGGCTCCCACCATGACCAACTGAGGTACATACGTTGACATGCTTCTTTCCTGCACCTTTATTTCCTTTATCACCTTCACTTGTTTATTTTATGACATTTTTTCGGTAGTCTTGCTTGGTGGCTCCCTTATTCACCTCAGACATTTCTCACTTCCTGGTACGTTCTCTCTGCACCACCCACTTTTTCTTGATTCGACTCACTACCATCATTCTGTTGGTACATATTTTCTTTCAACCCTTGATTGATTATCACTTTCTACCTTTCTTAGATTATCCATTTTTATGCCATTATCATTGAATACTTACATACATTTTTATTCACTCACACAGATACCTCTGGTGATGACCACTTTATACCGTCCCTTATGACTTATCTTGGCTTTATCTTTCTGCCTTCTGGGATGTTCAATTTTATGTGCCCTATGTTGGATACTGGGGGGGCTCCCTCAGCTCCCGGCGGGGATGTTTCTAGCCCTCTGGACCTATACTTCAGGATGTTTTAAATTTTACCATCTGTATTGATCTACTATTATATCCATGATGCACTTGCTCTTGATAAAGTGGAATTGCCCACGAAACGCGTCGAGCCTATTATCGATGCATCCACTATACCCTCTATATGGACTTTACAATTGCTTACATAGACTATGTTTTTATTTTAGGTACATTGTATACTATCCTAATGTGCCTTTATTATCATGTCCTGTATTGTATTATGGTTTTACGCATTATATGTATGTACCATGCAATCAATGCAATGTTATACAATTTACATGTATTATTAAACCTATGTGTTTCTTTCTACCAATGATTTTACATTTTTTATTACCCACCACCTGCTCACACACTTCATTTAAAGTCCCATTTCCCCCACCTTTTTTTACCGTTCCCCCTATGTATTACCCTCTTCAGGCAATGGGTTATGTTCTATTAATGTACAATGATTACTGGCATATTATTATGTATCTACTATATCATGTATCTACTATATTATTTTTATATAAGCCCACTGCCCTACATACCCGTCTTTATTATCCTTTTTTACCATATCCCCCCATATTCTTATGAATAGGGATGGAGGTGTCTAGCCCCATTGGGCAGAGCCTCATTTAAAGTCCCACTATCTGAACTGTTGTTCATTCTTTTTTTCTCAATGATTAGGGATGGAAGTGTGTGACTGTGGTTGGGCTTTATTGCTAGGTCATTATTTGCCTGCAATTTACCCCTTTTTCATGACCTCATGGCTTGTTTATTATCAGTATACAGTGACATGATCCTTTCTGACGAATTGTTCAATCATTGGGCGGTCCTTCATGCCGGGAGCTGCGATGCGCTCTGGGGGCCTCCCCCTCATCCTTATTGGATGCGGGTGACTTGGGCGGTTCATCTCGGCGCATCGGCGTCACGTCACCACGGCGGCACGCGTGACGTCATTTTGGCGCCACTGCGTGCGGCACGTGACTCCATTCTCGCGCCCTTTTATGGGGAGGGTGTTCGCCGTTATCCTGGATGCAGAATCATCCGAGATGCGGCGGTCTCCTTCCCATAGTGAGCGTGGACGTGACGTTGGGGGCTCCCACCATGACCAACTGAGGTACATACGTTGACATGCTTCTTTCCTGCACCTTTATTTCCTTTATCACCTTCACTTGTTTATTTTATGACATTTTTTCGGTAGTCTTGCTTGGTGGCTCCCTTATTCACCTCAGACATTTCTCACTTCCTGGTACGTTCTCTCTGCACCACCCACTTTTTCTTGATTCGACTCACTACCATCATTCTGTTGGTACATATTTTCTTTCAACCCTTGATTGATTATCACTTTCTACCTTTCTTAGATTATCCATTTTTATGCCATTATCATTGAATACTTACATACATTTTTATTCACTCACACAGATACCTCTGGTGATGACCACTTTATACCGTCCCTTATGACTTATCTTGGCTTTATCTTTCTGCCTTCTGGGATGTTCAATTTTATGTGCCCTATGTTGGATACTGGGGGGGCTCCCTCAGCTCCCGGCGGGGATGTTTCTAGCCCTCTGGACCTATACTTCAGGATGTTTTAAATTTTACCATCTGTATTGATCTACTATTATATCCATGATGCACTTGCTCTTGATAAAGTGGAATTGCCCACGAAACGCGTCGAGCCTATTATCGATGCATCCACTATACCCTCTATATGGACTTTACAATTGCTTACATAGACTATGTTTTTATTTTAGGTACATTGTATACTATCCTAATGTGCCTTTATTATCATGTCCTGTATTGTATTATGGTTTTACGCATTATATGTATGTACCATGCAATCAATGCAATGTTATACAATTTACATGTATTATTAAACCTATGTGTTTCTTTCTACCAATGATTTTACATTTTTTATTACCCACCACCTGCTCACACACTTCATTTAAAGTCCCATTTCCCCCCCCTTTTTTTACCGTTCCCCCTATGTATTACCCTCTTCAGGCAATGGGTTATGTTCTATTAATGTACAATGATTACTGGCATATTATTATGTATCTACTATATCATGTATCTACTATATTATTTTTATATAAGCCCACTGCCCTACATACCCGTCTTTATTATCCTTTTTTACCATATCCCCCCATATTCTTATGAATAGGGATGGAGGTGTCTAGCCCCATTGGGCAGAGCCTCATTTAAAGTCCCACTATCTGAACTGTTGTTCATTCTTTTTTTCTCAATGATTAGGGATGGAAGTGTGTGACTGTGGTTGGGCTTTATTGCTAGGTCATTATTTGCCTGCAATTTACCCCTTTTTCATGACCTCATGGCTTGTTTATTATCAGTATACAGTGACATGATCCTTTCTGACGAATTGTTCAATCATTGGGCGGTCCTTCATGCCGGGAGCTGCGATGCGCTCTGGGGGCCTCCCTCCTCCCCCTCATCCTTATTGGATGCGGGTGACTTGGGCGGTTCATCTCGGCGCATCGGCGTCACGTCACCACGGCGGCACGCGTGACGTCATTTTGGCGCCACTGCGTGCGGCACGTGACTCCATTCTCGCGCCCTTTTATGGGGAGGGTGTTCGCCGTTATCCTGGATGCAGAATCATCCGAGATGCGGCGGTCTCCTTCCCATAGTGAGCGTGGACGTGACGTTGGGGGCTCCCACCATGACCAACTGAGGTACATACGTTGACATGCTTCTTTCCTGCACCTTTATTTCCTTTATCACCTTCACTTGTTTATTTTATGACATTTTTTCGGTAGTCTTGCTTGGTGGCTCCCTTATTCACCTCAGACATTTCTCACTTCCTGGTACGTTCTCTCTGCACCACCCACTTTTTCTTGATTCGACTCACTACCATCATTCTGTTGGTACATATTTTCTTTCAACCCTTGATTGATTATCACTTTCTACCTTTCTTAGATTATCCATTTTTATGCCATTATCATTGAATACTTACATACATTTTTATTCACTCACACAGATACCTCTGGTGATGACCACTTTATACCGTCCCTTATGACTTATCTTGGCTTTATCTTTCTGCCTTCTGGGATGTTCAATTTTATGTGCCCTATGTTGGATACTGGGGGGGCTCCCTCAGCTCCCGGCGGGGATGTTTCTAGCCCTCTGGACCTATACTTCAGGATGTTTTAAATTTTACCATCTGTATTGATCTACTATTATATCCATGATGCACTTGCTCTTGATAAAGTGGAATTGCCCACGAAACGCGTCGAGCCTATTATCGATGCATCCACTATACCCTCTATATGGACTTTACAATTGCTTACATAGACTATGTTTTTATTTTAGGTACATTGTATACTATCCTAATGTGCCTTTATTATCATGTCCTGTATTGTATTATGGTTTTACGCATTATATGTATGTACCATGCAATCAATGCAATGTTATACAATTTACATGTATTATTAAACCTATGTGTTTCTTTCTACCAATGATTTTACATTTTTTATTACCCACCACCTGCTCACACACTTCATTTAAAGTCCCATTTCCCCCCCCTTTTTTTACCGTTCCCCCTATGTATTACCCTCTTCAGGCAATGGGTTATGTTCTATTAATGTACAATGATTACTGGCATATTATTATGTATCTACTATATCATGTATCTACTATATTATTTTTATATAAGCCCACTGCCCTACATACCCGTCTTTATTATCCTTTTTTACCATATCCCCCCATATTCTTATGAATAGGGATGGAGGTGTCTAGCCCCATTGGGCAGAGCCTCATTTAAAGTCCCACTATCTGAACTGTTGTTCATTCTTTTTTTCTCAATGATTAGGGATGGAAGTGTGTGACTGTGGTTGGGCTTTATTGCTAGGTCATTATTTGCCTGCAATTTACCCCTTTTTCATGACCTCATGGCTTGTTTATTATCAGTATACAGTGACATGATCCTTTCTGACGAATTGTTCAATCATTGGGCGGTCCTTCATGCCGGGAGCTGCGATGCGCTCTGGGGGCCTCCCTCCTCCCCCTCATCCTTATTGGATGCGGGTGACTTGGGCGGTTCATCTCGGCGCATCGGCGTCACGTCACCACGGCGGCACGCGTGACGTCATTTTGGCGCCACTGCGTGCGGCACGTGACTCCATTCTCGCGCCCTTTTATGGGGAGGGTGTTCGCCGTTATCCTGGATGCAGAATCATCCGAGATGCGGCGGTCTCCTTCCCATAGTGAGCGTGGACGTGACGTTGGGGGCTCCCACCATGACCAACTGAGGTACATACGTTGACATGCTTCTTTCCTGCACCTTTATTTCCTTTATCACCTTCACTTGTTTATTTTATGACATTTTTTCGGTAGTCTTGCTTGGTGGCTCCCTTATTCACCTCAGACATTTCTCACTTCCTGGTACGTTCTCTCTGCACCACCCACTTTTTCTTGATTCGACTCACTACCATCATTCTGTTGGTACATATTTTCTTTCAACCCTTGATTGATTATCACTTTCTACCTTTCTTAGATTATCCATTTTTATGCCATTATCATTGAATACTTACATACATTTTTATTCACTCACACAGATACCTCTGGTGATGACCACTTTATACCGTCCCTTATGACTTATCTTGGCTTTATCTTTCTGCCTTCTGGGATGTTCAATTTTATGTGCCCTATGTTGGATACTGGGGGGGCTCCCTCAGCTCCCGGCGGGGATGTTTCTAGCCCTCTGGACCTATACTTCAGGATGTTTTAAATTTTACCATCTGTATTGATCTACTATTATATCCATGATGCACTTGCTCTTGATAAAGTGGAATTGCCCACGAAACGCGTCGAGCCTATTATCGATGCATCCACTATACCCTCTATATGGACTTTACAATTGCTTACATAGACTATGTTTTTATTTTAGGTACATTGTATACTATCCTAATGTGCCTTTATTATCATGTCCTGTATTGTATTATGGTTTTACGCATTATATGTATGTACCATGCAATCAATGCAATGTTATACAATTTACATGTATTATTAAACCTATGTGTTTCTTTCTACCAATGATTTTACATTTTTTATTACCCACCACCTGCTCACACACTTCATTTAAAGTCCCATTTCCCCCCCCTTTTTTTACCGTTCCCCCTATGTATTACCCTCTTCAGGCAATGGGTTATGTTCTATTAATGTACAATGATTACTGGCATATTATTATGTATCTACTATATCATGTATCTACTATATTATTTTTATATAAGCCCACTGCCCTACATACCCGTCTTTATTATCCTTTTTTACCATATCCCCCCATATTCTTATGAATAGGGATGGAGGTGTCTAGCCCCATTGGGCAGAGCCTCATTTAAAGTCCCACTATCTGAACTGTTGTTCATTCTTTTTTTCTCAATGATTAGGGATGGAAGTGTGTGACTGTGGTTGGGCTTTATTGCTAGGTCATTATTTGCCTGCAATTTACCCCTTTTTCATGACCTCATGGCTTGTTTATTATCAGTATACAGTGACATGATCCTTTCTGACGAATTGTTCAATCATTGGGCGGTCCTTCATGCCGGGAGCTGCGATGCGCTCTGGGGGCCTCCCTCCTCCCCCTCATCCTTATTGGATGCGGGTGACTTGGGCGGTTCATCTCGGCGCATCGGCGTCACGTCACCACGGCGGCACGCGTGACGTCATTTTGGCGCCACTGCGTGCGGCACGTGACTCCATTCTCGCGCCCTTTTATGGGGAGGGTGTTCGCCGTTATCCTGGATGCAGAATCATCCGAGATGCGGCGGTCTCCTTCCCATAGTGAGCGTGGACGTGACGTTGGGGGCTCCCACCATGACCAACTGAGGTACATACGTTGACATGCTTCTTTCCTGCACCTTTATTTCCTTTATCACCTTCACTTGTTTATTTTATGACATTTTTTCGGTAGTCTTGCTTGGTGGCTCCCTTATTCACCTCAGACATTTCTCACTTCCTGGTACGTTCTCTCTGCACCACCCACTTTTTCTTGATTTGACTCACTACCATCATTCTGTTGGTACATATTTTCTTTCAACCCTTGATTGATTATCACTTTCTACCTTTCTTAGATTATCCATTTTTATGCCATTATCATTGAATACTTACATACATTTTTATTCACTCACACAGATACCTCTGGTGATGACCACTTTATACCGTCCCTTATGACTTATCTTGGCTTTATCTTTCTGCCTTCTGGGATGTTCAATTTTATGTGCCCTATGTTGGATACTGGGGGGGCTCCCTCAGCTCCCGGCGGGGATGTTTCTAGCCCTCTGGACCTATACTTCAGGATGTTTTAAATTTTACCATCTGTATTGATCTACTATTATATCCATGATGCACTTGCTCTTGATAAAGTGGAATTGCCCACGAAACGCGTCGAGCCTATTATCGATGCATCCACTATACCCTCTATATGGACTTTACAATTGCTTACATAGACTATGTTTTTATTTTAGGTACATTGTATACTATCCTAATGTGCCTTTATTATCATGTCCTGTATTGTATTATGGTTTTACGCATTATATGTATGTACCATGCAATCAATGCAATGTTATACAATTTACATGTATTATTAAACCTATGTGTTTCTTTCTACCAATGATTTTACATTTTTTATTACCCACCACCTGCTCACACACTTCATTTAAAGTCCCATTTCCCCCCCCTTTTTTTACCGTTCCCCCTATGTATTACCCTCTTCAGGCAATGGGTTATGTTCTATTAATGTACAATGATTACTGGCATATTATTATGTATCTACTATATCATGTATCTACTATATTATTTTTATATAAGCCCACTGCCCTACATACCCGTCTTTATTATCCTTTTTTACCATATCCCCCCATATTCTTATGAATAGGGATGGAGGTGTCTAGCCCCATTGGGCAGAGCCTCATTTAAAGTCCCACTATCTGAACTGTTGTTCATTCTTTTTTTCTCAATGATTAGGGATGGAAGTGTGTGACTGTGGTTGGGCTTTATTGCTAGGTCATTATTTGCCTGCAATTTACCCCTTTTTCATGACCTCATGGCTTGTTTATTATCAGTATACAGTGACATGATCCTTTCTGACGAATTGTTCAATCATTGGGCGGTCCTTCATGCCGGGAGCTGCGATGCGCTCTGGGGGCCTCCCTCCTCCCCCTCATCCTTATTGGATGCGGGTGACTTGGGCGGTTCATCTCGGCGCATCGGCGTCACGTCACCACGGCGGCACGCGTGACGTCATTTTGGCGCCACTGCGTGCGGCACGTGACTCCATTCTCGCGCCCTTTTATGGGGAGGGTGTTCGCCGTTATCCTGGATGCAGAATCATCCGAGATGCGGCGGTCTCCTTCCCATAGTGAGCGTGGACGTGACGTTGGGGGCTCCCACCATGACCAACTGAGGTACATACGTTGACATGCTTCTTTCCTGCACCTATATTTCCTTTATCACCTTCACTTGTTTATTTTATGACATTTTTTCGGTAGTCTTGCTTGGTGGCTCCCTTATTCACCTCAGACATTTCTCACTTCCTGGTACGTTCTCTCTGCACCACCCACTTTTTCTTGATTCGACTCACTACCATCATTCTGTTGGTACATATTTTCTTTCAACCCTTGATTGATTATCACTTTCTACCTTTCTTAGATTATCCATTTTTATGCCATTATCATTGAATACTTACATACATTTTTATTCACTCACACAGATACCTCTGGTGATGACCACTTTATACCGTCCCTTATGACTTATCTTGGCTTTATCTTTCTGCCTTCTGGGATGTTCAATTTTATGTGCCCTATGTTGGATACTGGGGGGGCTCCCTCAGCTCCCGGCGGGGATGTTTCTAGCCCTCTGGACCTATACTTCAGGATGTTTTAAATTTTACCATCTGTATTGATCTACTATTATATCCATGATGCACTTGCTCTTGATAAAGTGGAATTGCCCACGAAACGCGTCGAGCCTATTATCGATGCATCCACTATACCCTCTATATGGACTTTACAATTGCTTACATAGACTATGTTTTTATTTTAGGTACATTGTATACTATCCTAATGTGCCTTTATTATCATGTCCTGTATTGTATTATGGTTTTACGCATTATATGTATGTACCATGCAATCAATGCAATGTTATACAATTTACATGTATTATTAAACCTATGTGTTTCTTTCTACCAATGATTTTACATTTTTTATTACCCACCACCTGCTCACACACTTCATTTAAAGTCCCATTTCCCCCCCCTTTTTTTACCGTTCCCCCTATGTATTACCCTCTTCAGGCAATGGGTTATGTTCTATTAATGTACAATGATTACTGGCATATTATTATGTATCTACTATATCATGTATCTACTATATTATTTTTATATAAGCCCACTGCCCTACATACCCGTCTTTATTATCCTTTTTTACCATATCCCCCCATATTCTTATGAATAGGGATGGAGGTGTCTAGCCCCATTGGGCAGAGCCTCATTTAAAGTCCCACTATCTGAACTGTTGTTCATTCTTTTTTTCTCAATGATTAGGGATGGAAGTGTGTGACTGTGGTTGGGCTTTATTGCTAGGTCATTATTTGCCTGCAATTTACCCCTTTTTCATGACCTCATGGCTTGTTTATTATCAGTATACAGTGACATGATCCTTTCTGACGAATTGTTCAATCATTGGGCGGTCCTTCATGCCGGGAGCTGCGATGCGCTCTGGGGGCCTCCCTCCTCCCCCTCATCCTTATTGGATGCGGGTGACTTGGGCGGTTCATCTCGGCGCATCGGCGTCACGTCACCACGGCGGCACGCGTGACGTCATTTTGGCGCCACTGCGTGCGGCACGTGACTCCATTCTCGCGCCCTTTTATGGGGAGGGTGTTCGCCGTTATCCTGGATGCAGAATCATCCGAGATGCGGCGGTCTCCTTCCCATAGTGAGCGTGGACGTGACGTTGGGGGCTCCCACCATGACCAACTGAGGTACATACGTTGACATGCTTCTTTCCTGCACCTTTATTTCCTTTATCACCTTCACTTGTTTATTTTATGACATTTTTTCGGTAGTCTTGCTTGGTGGCTCCCTTATTCACCTCAGACATTTCTCACTTCCTGGTACGTTCTCTCTGCACCACCCACTTTTTCTTGATTCGACTCACTACCATCATTCTGTTGGTACATATTTTCTTTCAACCCTTGATTGATTATCACTTTCTACCTTTCTTAGATTATCCATTTTTATGCCATTATCATTGAATACTTACAT
Organism: Pelophylax lessonae; assembly: GCF_965119305.1. Classification (NCBI taxonomy): domain Eukaryota; kingdom Metazoa; phylum Chordata; class Amphibia; order Anura; family Ranidae; genus Pelophylax; species Pelophylax lessonae. The sequence continues at coordinate 202,443,133 of NC_138777.1, read as the reverse complement.
ACATTTTTATTCACTCACACAGATACCTCTGGTGATGACCACTTTATACCGTCCCTTATGACTTATCTTGGCTTTATCTTTCTGCCTTCTGGGATGTTCAATTTTATGTGCCCTATGTTGGATACTGGGGGGGCTCCCTCAGCTCCCGGCGGGGATGTTTCTAGCCCTCTGGACCTATACTTCAGGATGTTTTAAATTTTACCATCTGTATTGATCTACTATTATATCCATGATGCACTTGCTCTTGATAAAGTGGAATTGCCCACGAAACGCGTCGAGCCTATTATCGATGCATCCACTATACCCTCTATATGGACTTTACAATTGCTTACATAGACTATGTTTTTATTTTAGGTACATTGTATACTATCCTAATGTGCCTTTATTATCATGTCCTGTATTGTATTATGGTTTTACGCATTATATGTATGTACCATGCAATCAATGCAATGTTATACAATTTACATGTATTATTAAACCTATGTGTTTCTTTCTACCAATGATTTTACATTTTTTATTACCCACCACCTGCTCACACACTTCATTTAAAGTCCCATTTCCCCCCCCTTTTTTTACCGTTCCCCCTATGTATTACCCTCTTCAGGCAATGGGTTATGTTCTATTAATGTACAATGATTACTGGCATATTATTATGTATCTACTATATCATGTATCTACTATATTATTTTTATATAAGCCCACTGCCCTACATACCCGTCTTTATTATCCTTTTTTACCATATCCCCCCATATTCTTATGAATAGGGATGGAGGTGTCTAGCCCCATTGGGCAGAGCCTCATTTAAAGTCCCACTATCTGAACTGTTGTTCATTCTTTTTTTCTCAGTTAGCTACTGTGCTGGCACATGCATGGAGCTAGAAGTTTGGTGTTTCGTTTTCACAAGGTATTATATTTCTTACTAGTTTCATATAATGGAAAGCCAAGAAATGATATGCTAAAGAAAGCAACTGTGGTTTTGCACCCTATCTAGAACTGTGTGTGGGGGCAGATACGGATGTATAGGTATGGTGTGATCCTGCACTCATATTTAAATGTTGTATGCTGATGATGATGAATGACGAATGTGTTTTGTCACCCGTGTGAAGCCGCCCTCACAAAGTTGACATTTCCTTCTTTGTATCCACCACACAACTTACAACTTGAATGGTTTTGTTTTTTGTTAATTTATCACTGATCATGACCCGAGCCTGGGACATTTCTCTTTTTCTGTTTACCCTGCACAGATACATATGCTGATCTATTCTTTCATTTGCCAAGAGTGTTTGTGTTCCTGATCCACAGGTGTGAGAACTTAAAGCGGAGTTCCACCCCGGGACATTTTTTTTTAATAAAAATACCCCCGGGACAGTCAGGGCTAGTGCATTCCACAATGGATAGCCTCTGATCTGTCCCGGGTTGCACTTACCTGCAAGAAGAAATACTTACCTTGAAAATGTATTGTCCAGCGCTGGCATCTCAGGTGTGGGCAGCTTGAAGCCAGCGCGATCCTCTTCTGCGTCCTCTTTCGTCCTCTTCGGTCCCATGATGCATTGCACCGGCCCCCGCCGTCACTTCCGGTGCCGCAGCGTCATCCCTGCACAGCTTCTGGGCATGCCCAGAAGCTGTTTATCAGGGTATGACGGCGCCTACACCGGAACTGACGTAGGGGCCGGTGCAGGCGCATTGATTCCTGGGAGCGATGACGTTCAGCTCCCAAGAATCATTGCAAAGCCAGGAAGTGACGAATCGCCGTGGCCGCTGAGGGGAGGAAGAGGAAGTAAGGTGAGTATATTTTCTTCTAAACCAGGTAAGTAAAAAAAAAAAAAAAAATTGCGATTATCCATTTGTTTTTCAGGTGACCCGGAGTGAGAAGATGGAGGTAAGTTTAATTTTAGGGTGGAACTCCGCTTTAAGACATGAAGAGCATAGGCGTGCACACAGGGTGTGCCGGGTGTGCCTGGTGCACACCCTAATCACCCCATATGCATTAGTATTATCCAGGGGCAACACCAGGTGGGTGGTTGGGGGTGCCAGTGGCCAGTGTAAATGCCCCCATTATATTAAAGGCTAGGTTCAAGTTTAGAAACACGTTACAACCATATTTAAGGCGTAACGTAATATGCTCCTAATCAACTGCCTCCCGCCACCAAAACCTCCTCCCTGTGACAGCAGGTGGCGTTTATATGTGTTTGAGCTTTGGGGTGCACACCCTAAAGCAATAGGCTGTGCACACATATGAAGAAGAGACAGAATTAAAGCGTAACTACACTTTTGTTGAGAAAAAAAACATTCCCCTCTGGGTGATCTCTGTACATTGCAAGGATTTTAACAAACTTTGTTGCAGATTCCTACCTTTTGTTATTCCGAATAAATCGTTGTTTGTTCCTCTGTGCTGAGTGGGTCAAATGGGAGTGGTTTCACAAATATCTATCTGCTGTGGCAGCTGCAGGGCTCTAATGAGGAAATCTACTGGGCCTGCATCCCTTTAGATGTGTTCTTATTGGGAGTATCTCACCAGAAATTAAATTTTTGTTACAGGGGATGAAAGAAATCTGACTTGTATCTTAGGCAGACTTCTGGGAAAATTGGTGAGCCAATCACACAAGCAGGAAATTATGTTTCTGGGGTGTGGTCGTTACACATTCTGTGTACAGAACAGCTCCAGGTAGCCATATTGCATTGCATTTTCTAAAAATTACAACAGCTGCAGATTGAAAAGGAAAGGTAATTTTTAACAACATTCAAGTACAATATGATTTGTGTCGCAGATGTATACGCTATATTGTTTTTTCTTTATTTGCTATTTTTTTCCCCCACTAAAGTGGAGTTACCTTTTAACCACTTTAAGACCGGAAGGATTTGCCCCCTTCCTGACCAGGCCCTATTTTGCGATTTGGCACTGCGTTACTTTAATGGACAATTGCGCGGTCGTGCGACGCTGTACCCAAACAAACTACATGTCCTTTTTTTCTCAAAATAGATCTTTCTTTTGGTGGTATTTGATCACCTGTGCGATTTTTATTTTTTTTGCGCTATAAACAAAAAAAAAGAGCGACAATTTTTAAAAATTTTCACATTCTGCTATATGACATTCCCAAAAAAAAAAAAAAATCAAAATTTTTTAACATTTTAGACCAATTTGTTTTCTGCGACATATTTTTGGTAAAAAAAAATTGCAATAAGCGTATTTTGATTGGTTTGCACAAAAGTTATCGCATCTACTAACTACGGGAAAGATTTATGTCATTTTTATTGTTTTTTTACTAGTAATGGCGGCGATCTGTGATTTTTTTTGCAGGACTGCGACATTGCGGCGGACAGATCGGACCCCTAACTGACATTCTTGACACTTTTTGGGGGACCAGTGACATTACTACAGTAATCAGTGCTACAAATATGCACTGTTACTGTAATAATGCCATTGGCAGGGAAGGGGTTAACCCTGTAGGTGATCAAGGGGTTAAATGTGAGCCTAGGGGAGTGATTCTAACTGTGGGGGGCGTGGCTTCTGAAATGACCATAGAGACATGTGATCCTATATAGCAGGATCACATGATCTCTATGATCATCCCAGGGAGAAGAACGGTCAGCTGTGTTTACAACAGCTGACCGTTCTTCTCTCTTAGCGGGGATCGATCGCGGGTGTCAGGCGGCAATCGGAGTCACCTGACACAGGCATCGGCTTCCCTGCTGACGAGCGAGGGCGGGAGCATGCCGCCGGCGGCGCGCGCTCACCCCCTAGATTCCTGAGAGCGAGCGCCTTACATGTTTGCCCAGGAGCAGCTGCCTGCCGCAGTACATCTGTGACGGGTGGTCGTAAAGTGGTTAATTACACTGGTGGGCGTGTCCTTTACTGGGTGGGTGTAGGTGTGCTATCAATCCAACCTATGTTATATAAAGGCCTGCACTAGTTTGGTTTGCTTTGCCTGTGAAGAGGTCATAATTATTGCTTGCATTTGTTATAAATTTTTTTTTTTTTTTGAGGGAAGGGGGGGGATAGATATTGTTCATAATGATTGACCCTAGCCCCACGAAGGCTGTGGTTTGATGATTGTTTGATCTGTTTTGTGGAATAGCGTTGCCCTCAAAAGTTTTTTTTTGGTGGGCATGTTGTCAAGATTGTGTCTTTGTCAAGTCTGGCCATGTGTTTGTTTGTGTGCCTCTGTGGACCCATATCTTCTAGTTATATATCAACCTCACATGTTAGAGCCGGTTCACATTTGTGCGGCTGCGGCGTTCGCATGTAATGTCGGAGCGCACTGCTCCTTCATTACATGCGATCGGCTGTGCGGTGCGAGTTTAGCCATACAGTTTGTATGGCTAAATTCGCACCGCACCCGCAGCAAACACGCACAGGACCCTTTTTTGCAGCCGCATCAGGATCGGATCGCACAGCGGTTCACACTTGTGCGATCCGATCCTGTGCGAACTGCGATATGCGATCAAACTGGGGGTGTCGTTAAGATTACATTGACACCCCCAGCGTATCGCATATGGCAGTGTGAACTGCCAGGGGTGCGTTTGCGATGCGGGAACAGGCTGCGAATTTGCAGCCTTCCCGCATCGCATAAGTGTGAACCGAACCTCAGACCTGCAATTCCTAAGGAAGCTTCCTGCTAACCCTAACCATAAGAGCCCATTCACACTAGGGCGACTTATGAGGCGACTTGTGTCGCCCCAGGTCGCTTGACATAACAAAAGCAGTGTAAAGCTGGATACACACTATACAATTTTCTTTAGATTTTTTCCTTTAGATTTACCAAAAGCATATAATATGAGGTCAAACCTAAACACTTTCAATTTGTATGCAGTCAGGCAGGCCCTTGCACTACATCAGGGGTGGCGAACAAGTTCGACAAAAGGAGCCAAAATTTTAAACTGTGAGAGTCAGAGAGCCACACCACGCAGTGAGCTGCCAAAACAGACAAACACTCACACAAAAGCATATAACTGTAACAATAATATATTAAACACATAATCCACAGATGGTATGGCATAGCACAGATGGTATGGCATGGCACAGATGGTATGGCATGGCACAGATGGTACAGGCATGGCACAGATGGTATGGCATGGCACAGGTGGTATGGCATGGCACAGGTGGTATGGCATGGCACAGGTGGCATGGCATGGCACAGATGGTATGGCATGGCACAGATGGTACAGGCATAGCACAGATGGTATGGCATGGCACAGATGGTATGGCATGGCACAGATGGTACAGGCATAGCACAGATGGTATGGCATGGCACAGATGGTATGGCATGGCACAGATGGTACAGGCATGGCACAGATGGTATGACATGGCACAGATGGTATGGCATGGCACAGATGGTACAGGCATGGCACAGATGCTATGGCATGGCACAGATGGTATGGCACAGATGGTATGGCATGGCACAGATGGTATAATAATGGCACAGGTGATGGAATAGGCATGAGGAGGAGGAGGACTCACTTACCGGGCTGCTGACTGGTTCCAGATGACCTCCTCACGCTGCGCCTGCGGCCTGGTCTGGATCCGGTCTCTCTGAAGTGCCGACTCCCGCCGAGTCCTGGTCTCCGTCCGCTCCGGTCCTCCTGGTCGACTCGCGACGTCTTCTTCTCTCCGCTGCTGCGCACACTGTGCTCGGGCGGGAAGGAAGGCGGAAGGCGGAAGATGATGTCCTACTGTGATTGGTCCAGGCTGGAGTCTGGACCAATCACAGCCCGGACATCATAAAAGTGGGAGTGTCCTGCTGAAGAGCGCCAATCGGCGCCCCTGCTGGTTTTTGACTCCACCCCCCCATACCCAGGACACAGTACGGCGCCCGCCAATGGGCGAAAATTTTACATTTTTTTTTTTTTTTTTTTTAAATCTCATCTATTCTTCACGAGCCACAGTATACCATAAGTGGCAAAGAGCCAAAGAGCCGCAATCAGTTCGGCCGGGAGCCGCATGTTCGCCACCCCTGCACTACATAGTTGAAGGTAAATCTAAAGGAAATCTAACAACAAAAGTTGTATAGTGTGTATCCAGCCTTAATCAATGAGTGCCGTCTTAATTGGCACTACTGAAGTCGCTCCGACTCCAGAAAAGGGTCCTGTACTACTTTGAGGGGACCTGTGATCCGATTTGTCCCATATACTTCAATGGGAGTCGCCTCCTTATCTTAATTGACACGACTTGTGATCCGACTTTCCATAAAAATGGTATTGAACAAGAAAAAAAGAGCATTTTTCTTATAATTTTTATTAAAACATGAATATGTCTTCTCTCCACCTTGCCGTTTTTCTTGCAGGCATTTATCGGGCATTTTTGGAGGCAGGCATGACTTTTTTTGCATTAGTGCCTGGGGGGGGGGGGGGGTCTAAAAAGTGTACCTGTGAAGTATCAGCTCTGTAGCATGTCCAGAACCCCAAAAAATATCATTTTTCTTATAATTATTAATACAGCAGTGTGGCTGCTTCTCTACACCTTGCATTTTTTCTTGCAGACATTTATCGGGCATTTTTGGAGGCAGGCATGACTTTTTTTGGATTTAGTGTCTGGGGGGTCTAAAAAGTGTCCCTGTGAAGTTTCAGCTCTGTAGCATGTCCAGAACCCACACTGAACCCACTGAACTCACACTGCTGTATTAATAATTATAAGAAAAATGCATTTTTTTTATGGTTCTGGACATGCTATAGAGATAAAACTTCACAGGGACACTTTTTAGACCCCCCAGACACTAAATCCAAATAAAGTCATGCCTGCCTCCAAAAATGCCCGATAAATGCCTGCAAGAAAAAATGCAAGGTGTAGAGAAGCCGTCACACTGCTGTATTAATAATTATAAGAAAAATGAAATTTTTTGGGGGTTCTGGACATGCTACAGAGCTAAAACTTCACAGGTACACTTTTTAGACCCCCCCAGACACTAAATCCAAAAAAAGTCATGCCTGCGCATGATCAAAAAATCGCACAGGTGATCAAATACCACCAAAAGAAAGCTCTGTTTGTGGGAAAAAAAAGGACGTCAAATTTGTTTAGGTACAGCGTCGCACGACCGCGCAATTGTCTGTTAAAGTCACGCAGTAAAAAATCGCAAAAAACCCCCTGGTCTTTTAGCAGCCAAATCCTCCGGGGCTTAAGTGGTTAATGTCTAAATCGCTGTCAACAAAAGTGAGTACACCCCTAAGCGAATATGTCCAAATTGGGCCCAATTAGCCATGTTCACTCCCCGGTGTCATGTGACTCGTTAGTGTTACAAGGTCTCAGGTGTGTTAAATGTGTTATCGCTCTCACTCTCGCATACTGGTCACTGGAAGTTCAACATGGCACCTCCATGGCAAAGAACTCTCTGAGGATCTGAAAAAAAATATTTTTGCTCTACATAAAGATGGCCTAGGCTATAAGAAGACTGCCAAGACCTTGAAACTGAGCTGCAGCACGGTGGCCAAGACCATACAGCGGTATAACAGGACAGGTTCCACTCAGAACAGGCCTCGCCATGGTCGACCAAAGAAGTTGAGTGCACGGGCTCAGCGTCATATCCAGAGGTTGTCTTTGGGAAATAGACGTATGAGTGCTGCCAGCATTGCTGCAGGGGTTGAAGGGGTGGGGGTCAGCCTGTCAGTGCTCAGACCATACGCTGTACACTGCATCAAATTGGTCTACATGGCTGTTGTCCCAGAAGGAAGCCTCTTCTAAAGATGATTCACAAAAAAAGCCTGCAAACCGTTTGCTGAAAAAGGGCAGAATAAGGACATGGATTACTGGAACCATGTCCTGTGGTCTGATGAGACAAAGATAAAATTATTTGGTTCAGATTGTGTCAAGTGTGTGTGGTGGCAACCAGGTGAGGAGTACAAAGACAAGTGTGTCTTGCCTACAGTCAAGCATGGTGGTGGGAGTGTCATGGTCTGGGCCTTCATGAGTGCTGCCGGCACTGGGGAGCTACAGTTCATTGAGGGAATCATGAATGCCAACATGTACTGTGACATACTGAAGCAGAGCATGATCCCCTCCCTTCGGAGACTGGGCCGCAGGGCAGTATTCCAACATAATGACCCCAAACACACCTCCAAGATGACCACTGCCTTGCTAAAGAAGCTGAGGGTAAAGGTGATGGACCAGCCAAGCATGTCTCCAGACCTAAACCCTATTGAGCATCTGTGGGGCATCCACAAACAGAAGGTGGAGGTGCGCAAGGTCTCTAACATCCACCAGCTCTGTGATGTCATCATGGAGGAGTGGAAGGGGACTACAGTGACAACCTGTGAAGCTCTGGTGAACTCCATGCTCAAGAGGGTTAAGGCAGTGCTTGAAAATAATGGTGGCCACACAAAATATTGACACTTTGGCCCAATTTGGACATTTATACTTAGGGGTGTACTCACTTTTGTTGCCAGCAGTTTAGACATTAATGGCTGTGTGTTGAGTTATTTTGGGGGGACAGCAAATTTACACTGTTATACAAGCTGTACACTCACTACTTTACATTGTATATATAGATATCACCATTTATTGCGCTGCACTGTATATTGCTTTATGGTATCTTTTTTGGGCTTAATGATGCACCAGGCTTAGTGTTCAGCCTGCAATACGATTTGATTCAGTTTTATTGCTTGCGCTGATTGTTTATTATTGTGTTAATTATATCCTGCACTTAAACTTTTGATGTTGTTTTCCTAAAATGATTATGCTGGTACTTATCATCCTTATTTTATTCCTGTTTTACAATGTGAATGTTAAGCTGTGTGTAATTATTTGTGTCTTACCCTTGTAGATTGTAAGCTCTTTGGAGTAGGACCCTCCTAACCATATTGTAAAATGCTGCATATTGTAAAATGCTGTTTCATAATTGCTGTTGGTATATAGGACCCCTGGTCCCAATGGTAGTCCCGGACCACCTATGGCTCCTTTGCTCGTTTTGTGTCTGGCAGGCCTGGGAGGCTGGTTTCTGGAAATAACACAGACGGAGACAGATGTATAGTGAAACCAAGCTCTCAGTTTATTATAGGCTCGTTGCGGCTTATATAGTAAAGATAAAGGCATATAATCATAGGTATAGGGCACTTGTTACGTTCTTATTGGTTAAACAGCTTCAGGAGACAAAAGGTCACCTTGGGGAATAATACCATATAGGACATATATCTCGTGTGACTAGAATCACCTGACACAGCCTTATCGCGAACTGCAGAAATTTTCCATGGTTCGTAGGCACTTTTCATATCTTGTGTAACTAAGGTCACATACACACACAAACACACAGCTTATAAGACATTAATGCATACAAAATGGGGTAGAGACATACAAAATGGAGGACACATAGAATTTGATATCTCCCCATCTCCCACAATCCCCTCTTAAAATCATTAACCCTTAATTGATTTTCCCTTGTCACCCTGTATATCATTGGAATATATAATTCTTAGGGATATTATCAGGAGTCCTAAACCTCCTAGGAATATAGTACCACGATTGGCAGATTAATTTTCTATATCCCTGCTGCTTGAAAGACCAGATCATATATCATCCTTTAAACAATAAGGTTCTTTTTTTCTTTCTGTTTATACCTCTTAATGTACTCAGTATATTCTTTAGGGTTATTAGTCGAGGAGGTCTGGTAGCCTGGGACTTGGTGGGATAGCATAGAGACATTTTTCACCTTTGGTCGGGAAACTCTAGCAATAATACACATTACGAGTTTGAAGCATGCATATAGGAATAATAAAAAAAGCAAAACCATTATAACAGTCATAGCGATATTTTTCAACCATGAGGATATTCCTCCAAATTCAAAATTCCCACTACCAAAAGGACTCCATGTCTTAGCAATATTCCTAGCTTCCTGTTGCAACTTGTCTACTTCTTTCCGGTGCTGTGCAATAATATCATAATAATCGGGTATCTCAACAGATGTATTGTGTATCCATGTGCAACATTCATAATCCTCCGTAACTTCACATAACCCAGTAAGAGCAGCACTCATGCTTTCTATGGCTAGGTCATGGAGCTCAAGTTGTTTCTTAATTGCCCTCACTTCTATATTTAATTTGGTAATGTCCCCTGAGTTCTTATCTAGGATGTCATCGAGAATTTTAGAGTAATTATTCAACCTTTTCATCATGTCTATTCCCCATCCGGTCCATGAGGGGAACCAGGCCCATACCATATCCTTTTCAAGGAATAATTCCCTTTTATTGCGGTGTTTGAGGGGGTACCTAGGATACATACTAGCTTCGAGGAGATGTCCTCCTTCGTTGTCTCCCACTACACCCATGATGGGAACTAGGGATGCGAGGTAACACCACCCTTGGGGTTCAATGGGGATCCAAGGGTGACAAATCTTTCCACAACAAATATAAGTACTGTTTCCCAAAGCCAGGGGACGTTTGTGAAGTAGTGCCATTAATTGATCATCATAACTGGACCAAGCTAAATTTGACAACAACTGTCCTACTGGGGAAGAGGAAGTGGAACTGGAGTTAAGAAAGTTCATTAGAGTGGCGTTTAGGGCTGGTTCTGAGGTGTGCCAGAAGGAGCTGTCCATCGAGGTCATTGAGAAATTAATCTTAGTTTGCCGGCACACTTCAGCTCCCTTGGTGGAGTTTCCCAACCTAAAACACCAGTCTGGGGAATGACTCCTACCAATAATTTGGAAAGTGAGGGTATCATTTGAGAGTGTTCTCGTGACATTGGTGAGGACAACAGGAGGTGTACCATTTAGGAAAGGGGTGAAGTTTAAAGGTATCGCTATTAGGGGGATTCTAGCGGTGCTAGGATAGAGTTTACTACATATCCAACATTTTTCATATCCGGATTTCTGGGCATATGCATATTTAAATTGCAACAATGACATTTTATCTGTAAGACTTTTTTGAGCTTTCATCTCTCTTTTGTCTGTTATGTGCATTACTCTGTGTTGGGGTGTTGGAAGCTCTGCAAATGGCCTGTAGCCCTACCAGGTCTTCTGGATAATAAATACAGCTAGTGGTAACCCATACTACAGAGAAGACTGAAAATGATACGAGTCCCATAAGTAGCCAAAGTTTTCCAGAATCTGGTGCTATTAGGAATGTCATTCTTCTACAGGGTCAGGGCCGCCTGCCTCTGAATCCCCCTTTTCTTGACTATCCTGTTCGAGGTCAGGGCCGTCCGCCCCCGTTAGTACCTCTCTTGGGTCTGGATCTGGACTTGCTTCTGGGGGTGGAGCCTCCTTCACCAATTTCACTCGAGTAGCATGGATCCAGGCTTGTTGGTTCTCCACAAGGACAGCGATTCTGGTCACTGCGACTACCTTTGTCTTTTGGTCCAAAACGAAATCCAGCCTTGGTCTTGTGATGCTACTTCATCTCCTTCCCTCAAGTGATGGGTTGATACCTGTGAAAAGAAAAGAAAGGTGCGAGCAACTTTTTCGTTCCACTTGATTCAAAATTCCAATTTACTTTTTCTCAACTCGTCTTTGATTGTCCTATTTATCCTTTCCACTGTACCTGAATTCTGGGCAATGCAAATAGGAGCACTATTACGGGGTATACACGGTTTCCCCTCTTTGCAAATCAATCCTGTTTCAGGATTCCTTTGCAAAACAGGATAACACCAGTCCTCCAATTCTAGATGTTCATGTTTGGCCTTATGTGTTTGTTTGTGTTGTTCCTAATACAGGTGATGCACCTAGCAACATATGCTTTCACTAATTTAGGCCTGTAAATGCAAAAAAAAACTTCAGTAATACTTCATATGTTCTTTCCCACCCCCTGTGTCCTATTCCATCATACTAGGCAATAGACAGTGGGGCGCTAGCTGCGGGGATACAAGATCTCCCCTCTTTTAGAAAAAGGCCACTCTCAACTTTTTCTAAACCATCACCTAATTCCTTAAACCTGTTCTGTAGCATGCGTTTGTAGCTCTAATAATGTGTGATCTTTTGGCCTGACTTTCAGCTCTACAACCAGGAACCATCTACAAAAACATCCTCTGCTCCCTCTATGGCTGTCTAGATATATTATGTCTATACAATCATGTTGTTGTGTAACACACCCTTTAATCCCAGTAACCCATTTAAAACTGGGGCCTACCTAGGGCAAAAGATGTGGCCATCCCTATTACCATCTCACAAGATGCTATGTTTGGAGTCACCTCAGGCATGCCTTAGACCTGGACTGTGACCATCTTTGGACAAAAACTATAGGGCAAAGTCCACCACCATACTCTGGGCAAGTACACCTGTCATGGTCTTACAATTGTCCCTTGCATTAACACAAAACATTTTTCCATAATTTGGGAGGCCCAGTGCAGGCGCTACAACCATAGCATTTTTCAGATACATAAACGCATTCAACATTACTTGTGACATTTCTGGACCTGTGGCTTGTCTCAAAATTTTGTCATAAAATAGGAGCAGTCGGATCCATTGTAATCAATGATCCTGGTTTTGTGGGCGGGCAAGACCCACTGTGGGCTGGCAAGACCCACGTGACTGACTCTCCTTTTCCCCCTCTGTGAGAACAAAACCAAGGTAAACAACACTTTCCTGATACCATTGTCATTTTTCCTTTGACACTTTGTGTCCACATACATGTACTTTTCTCAATGAACTCACTCGCTCTGACTGGCCTCCACAGAGTGACTACATATGTTATCCACATATTGTAGCGGGACTGACTCATGAGCAGGTGTCCATCCCCTCTTGCGTGGTCTGGAGAACTATAGAGCAGACAACTAAAACTGTCTATTTAGCCCTGAGGCATTTCTACACCAGGTCAGTTACCTGGACTGATTATCAAAACAAGAAACAAAGATGGCTGTGTCTCCTCGTCCACTAGGACGGTAAAAAAAAAAACATTACTTCAACCAATCACTGTAAAGTGGGTAGCATCGGATGGTATGGCTATCAGTAGAGATGGCACATCAGATACCACTTGCATATTACATACTTCAGTCAGATAAAACTAAAACTTTTTGGCTCTGTGCCAATCTTACTAAAAAAAAAAACTTTTTTATTTTTTTTTCTTCTGCCAATCTAACAAAAACCTGTCCAGAGGTTCCCCTCCCTCAACAGAGGACTCCCCTAAAATATCACCCAAAAACTGAAATCAGATAAAAAGTTAATCTGATTTGAAACTTTTGGCTCGGTGCCAATAGGGTCCAATGGTCACACTAATTGCGGTAACCCTTTCTGTCCCAAAATAAATTCCATAACTTATAACAGGAATGAAAATATTTAAGTTTGAACCCTTTCTTGGCAAGTAGCCAATTCTCAAAATTTTGCACCAGAGCTCCCTTTTATATTTAGGGACACAAGGGACCCATTTGTAAAATGTAATTTCTCATTATCTATAATTCTATAAAAAATAACCTCAAAATATCTTGCCGACTACGGCGAACTATGTTTTGCCTGATAAAAACTGTATTTGTTCACTATTATTACTCTTCCCAGAGGTTCCTATGCTTTATGCACAAATGTATAAATGGCAAAACTCCAAAAATCCCATAAAAAGATAATTGCATATGTTTGGCAAGCTGAGACCCATAGTCCCACGAGCTGGAACACGTAGTCCTATCAGGCTCCGCACAAGAATTGACCCCCTCCCTAGGAATGTGGGAACCGCCTCTCCCTAGAAATGTACCAACGTCAGGGTCAACGTCGTAGCTTCAAACAATTATGTATATCTAACTTGGAAAATGAATATTCAGAACAACAAAAACAGGGGCGCCATGTTATCTTGTGAGGTAACACTATTTTAAATGTACCTTCGGCCAAGAGTCTGTCTAATGTATGCCTGACTTCATACTCCCTAACAAACTAAGTGGACACCTAGGTATTATTCTGAAACAGTGCCAAATGATTGAGTACTCTCCTGACTCTTCTATAATTGGTAAAAGGGGGGGGGTTTCTAAATGTCTTGGTGGGGATCCCATTGAAGGTTCGGCTTCTAATGTCTCTCCATTCCAGAATTCTTGTGATATGGAACTGCTAATCAATCCACGAGAACTAGAAGATTCATGCCATCTACACAAAGTGAAATCATAGGCAGTTGTTGGTAATTGAGAGACACACGGGGAAATGCCGAGTCCCCGCCTTCTGGGCACCATCATTGTTGGTTATTAAAAGGGGGCCTATTCTGAGAATGCTCTGCTCTGCCCCTGAATCCCCCCTTGCCTCTTCCACTTTGATAGCGTCCCTGATAGGGTGTCTAAAAATATGTAGCAACGGGCTGTTTCTCTCTGGGGAGATCAAAACATCCCGCCGCATCCTTTTCTGTTGAGGCTTTCTGGAAACCATCCATGTCTTTGTTTGTCCAGTCTGAAACTTGCTGTTTCACAATCACCATGTATTGGGACTTTAAATTATTGATAAATGTCTGAATCATGAGGCTGTGCCGTTCCTTGGTGACACTTAAACCGGCCTCCTGATTCCATACATTTTTAAACCTTGTCCAAAATTCCAGGACGGTTTCACTTGACTTCTGCTTACAGGTGATTGCTGTGGCAAGTGAAGGATATAGACTAGCAATGGGGGCACCAGGGGCATACGAGGGTGGACATCCCGAATGACCCAGATGGGATTTTTCTGTATTTGAGCAGAATCTCTGTTTCTCCACGGCGTGGAGACCTGGAGCTTCTTTGCCTTTCAGGTTACTTTTCGGCCTTTTTGTCCTCTTGTCTGTTTTATTAATCTCTGTCCAGATTGCTAAATTATCGACCCACGGGTCTGTATATGTATATCCACCCGATACCCGGGTGACACACGCTTTGCATGTCTCCCCCCGGTTCAGGTGGGGGGATGTTCTTAGACTGACTTTTCCCCATTCCCAAGGATATCACAAATATCTCTCCCTGACAGAGAATACGTACAGATTATAAAGCTTTCTTTTCTGTGATATACCTGACTCTTAATATCTTCTAGGCTAAAACCTTTAATACATTTCACATAACAATGTATATTAATTCTTAATACTCTAACTTAAGGTAGACCGTTCTTCTACCTTAATTTACTTCCAGGAATATTACTCACCAAATATTCCTGGCCATTTACATAACAAGACAATAAACAAATACCAATATTCTCTCACTCAATAAGACATGTCTCTATGATTTACACATTCACATAATTACTTGTTACCATGGTAACCCTTTATGGTTTCAAAACCCTCCTTCAAGCCACTGATGTATATAAATTAAACCCATATACTTTTGGACTCGGGTGTCCCTTTTAGGACAAAAAGAAAAAAAACCCTTTCCGAGTCTTGACCAATACCTCCCGGGTACAGTGGCTATCAAGAAAGTTTTCCTACCATTATAGACAAACAATACAAATTATCTTATACTTCTATGCGACAGAGAAGGAAAGCTTAAAGATTTTTCAGACACAAAACGAGCAATTTCTCTAACACTTCTTAAGTCTCCCTGAGACTAAAAATATTTCCCTGAAATATTTCAATTATGGGTCTGTTGCGTGTGTTCCCGGAACACACCAACCCCCTTGGTTCACTTTGATATGATTTTAGTCAGTGTCCCGCCCCGGAGCCACACTACAATCGGCTGTATAGAAAAGGATTTTTCTACTTACCGAATGAGCGTGGTTGTCCGCGAGGGATGACTTTCATATCCCGGCATACGAGCCCCCAGCTGTTGGTATATAGGACCCCTGGTCCCAATGATAGTCCCGGACCACCTATGGCTCCTTTGCTCGTTTTGTGTCTGGCAGGCCTGGGAGGCTGGTTTCTGGAAATAACACAGACGGAGACAGATGTATAGTGAAACCAAGCTCTCAGTTTATTATAGGCTCGTTGCGGCTTATATAGTAAAGATAAAGGCATATAATCATAGGTATAGGGCACTTGTTACGTTCTTATTGGTTAAACAGCTTCAGGAGACAAAAGGTCACCTTGGGGAATAATACCATATAGGACATATATCTCGTGTGACTAGAATCACCTGACACAGCCTTATCGCGAACTGCAGAAATTTTCCATGGTACGTAGGCACTTTTCATATCTTGTGTAACTAAGGTCACATACACACACAAACACACAGCTTATAAGACATTAATGCATACAAAATGGGGTAGAGACATACAAAATGGAGGACACATAGAATTTGATATCTCCCCATCTCCCACAATTGCCATTTTTTTTATTTTTTGGGGGCCATCATGCGCGAACAGACCGAGCTCTACGTCTGCAGCACGCCTGCAGGTAGGAGGCGAGCGCACGCCGCCGGCGGCGCGCTCCCACCCCCACTCATGATCATTCCAGGGAGAAGAACGGTCAGCTATGTTTACAACGGCCGACGGTTCTTCTCTCTCAGCAGGAAGCGATCGCGGGTGTCAGGCGGCAATCGGAGCCGCCTGCCCCGTGCATCGGAGTCCTGCTGAGAGAGAAGAACCGTCGGCCGTTGTAAACATAGCTGAGCGTTCTTCTCCCTGGAATGATCATAGAGCCCCTGTGATCCTTCTATATAGGGTCACAGGTCTCCGTGATCATTTCACAAGCCACGCCCCCACCCACAGTTAGAAACACTCCCCTAGGCTCACATTTAACTCCTTGATCACCCATAGGGTTAACCCTTTCCCTGCCAGTGTCATTATTACAGTAACAGTGCATATGTATAGCACTGATTACTGTAGTAATGTCACTGGTACCCCCAAAAGTGTTAAAAATGTCAGTCAGGGGTCCGATTTGTCCGCCGCAATGTCGCAGTCCCGCAAAAAAATCGCAGATCGCCGCCATTATCAGTAAAAAAAAAAGCAATAAAAATGACAAACCTTTCCCGTAGTTAGTAAATGCGATAACTTTTGCGCAAACCAATCAAAATATCCTTATATCGATTTTTTTTTTTACCATAAATATGTAGCAGAAAACAAATTGGCCTAAAATGTTAAATTTTGATTTTAAATTTTTTTTTTTGGGGAACGTTATATAGCAGAATGTGAAAAATATATATATATTTTTTTTTCAGAATTGTCGCTCTTTTTTTGTTTATAGCGCAAAAAATAAAAATCGCACAGGTGATCAAATACCACCAAAATAAAGCTCTATTTGTGGGGAAAAAAGGACATCAATTTCATTTGTGTACAGCGTCGCACAACCGCGCAATTGTCCGTTAAATTAACGCAGCGCCGAATCGCAAAATATGGCCTGGTCATTAAGGGGGTAAATCTTCTGGTCCAAATGTGTTTAAACTCCCCCCCCCCCCCCCCCCACCTCTGTCCTGGAGACATAGATCTCTGCGGGTTCCGGACGGAGGAGTCCTGTCACGACTTCGGATCCATATGTACTGTCGTTATGTTATGTCGCACAAATGATCTCTATATTCTAGACTGCATATTGTTTAAACTGTTTAATCTGTTTATACTACTGTTTTATTGCTAATTTTCATCTACTGTTGTCCTCCATGTTGGAGTATTGTTAACTCTGTAAAAAATCAATAAAACTTATTGAATGAAAAAAAAAAAACTGCCCCCCCCCTAGATGCAGAACAGGGTGTAACGTTAAAAAACCATACCCCGTGGAGAAACCATACCCTCGTCACTTCCGGGCTGAAACAGCTGAGCAGCGCAGCAGTGCGCATGCTCAGAGTACCGGATACGTGATTGAACATTAAAGAATTAGACAAGTGCGCATGCTCGGTGGGCATGAAATTCTCACGGCACTGTGTCTAATGTTATACTTGCGGCGCTTACATTAAAACAGCTCATCTGAAACGTAAATCATCTCCGCTGTTCGCCCTGTCACTGCCCTGATCTCCGGTAATAAATATAAAAGCGGTGGCGGGTGTATGTGATGTAAATGTGACGGCGATCGTGGCTCCGTGATCCGCTTTCATATTTATTACCGGAGATGAGGGCAGTGACAGGGCGAAGAGCGGAGATGATTTACGTTTCAAATGAGCTGTTTTAATGTAAGCGCCGCAAGTGTAACTACCGTGAGAAATCCATACCCTCCGTAGCGGAACCGGAAGTGACGAGGGTATGGTTTTCTCACGGGTATGGATTTTTCACGGAACACAGGGGAGTGTGGACAGACACAGGGGGAGGGAGGAGGCAGACCCGTCCCAGACTCTCCCATTTGTATGGAGGGGGGGGGAAGCTGTGCTGGATGGGCTCTGTTAAAATGTAACAGAGACACTCTGCAGTATGACAACTACAGCCGACATCCCTATGTTTATGGACGCCTGGCAACATGGACGGGGCCCCCTACTGGCCCGGGCCATTGAGTTTCTGATTGCCCTATGGGTCAGTCCACCCCTGGTCGCTATGGTGCACATGCATTAGCCTCGGGCTGACCCGGAAATGCTTTTTCATGAAATTGGGTACATGTGACCTAGGAAGTATATTGCTGCAGTGCTCGATGCTGTAAGGAAGAAACATGCCTAGCTTCCTCTTCCCCGGGGAAAGGCTGATTTTGCTATGCAAAGTAAGTCTGGGAGGTGTCTTGTCATTCCCTAGGCTTGGGGGGGGGGGGGGGGGTATTTTATTTATCCTCAATACACATTCACTTCCTGGTTGTGGACACACACATCTGTTCCTATTTCTATGCACATTAGACTTCCATGGCTAAGGAAATATATCTGTGTATATATATATATATATATATATATATATATATATATATATAGAAGAGAGAGAGGTAAATGGCACTGCCTGATACAAGAGGGATTAAAAACCAGTGACTGAGTGTGTCTAACAAATATCAATATTCAAACCATGTAAATGAAAGAGTAAAGTGCTAAGATGCAGCAAATAGCGTAAAATATAAATACAGTAAACCCCCGTTATATCGTGATTCAGTTTTTGCGGTCCCGGTATATTGCGTTTTTTTTTTCTTTTTCTGTAAGACATATTAACCACTTAAGCCCCGGAGGATTTGGCTGCTAAACGACCAGGGGGTATTTTGCGATTCGGCACTGCGTGACTTTAATGGACAATTGCGCGGTCGTGCGACGCTGTACCTAAACTAATTTGATGTCCTTTTTTTCCCACAAACAGAGCTTTCTTTTGGTGGTATTTGATCACCTGTGCGCTTTTTACTTTTTGCGCTATAAACAAAAAAAGAGTGTAAATTTTGCAAAAATAACAATATTTTTCACCTTTTTTTTTATATGAAATTCCCCCCCAAAAAAATGTAAAAATCAAAATTTTTTTAACATTTTTGGCCAATTTGTTTTATGCTGCCTATGTTTGGTAAAAAAAAAAATCGCAAAACGTATTTTTATTGGTTTGCGCAAAAGTTATCGCGTTTACTAACAAAGGGAAAGATTTTTGTCATTTTTGTTGTTTTTTTTTAACGCGTAATGGCGGCGATCTGCGATTTTTTTTTTTTTTTTTTCGGTACTGCGACATTGCGGCGGACAGATCGGACCCTTGACTGACATTTTTGACACTTTTGGGGTTACCAGTGACATTACTACAGTAATCAGTGCTATACATATGCACTGTTACTGTAAAAATACACTGGTAGTGAAGGGGTTAACTTTATTTGGGAGGGAGGGGCTGTGTGTGTCCCTAGGGGCGTGCTTTCTACTGTGATTGGCTGTGGCTTGAGCTGTAAGGACACTGATCAACGGATCTACATAGTAGATCCGTGTGATCAGTGTTTTTACACCGAGGAGAATGACAGGTGGCTTGTTTACTTTAGCCGCCTGACATTCTCCCTCTCCCCCGACGATCGCCGAGTGACCGGCGGACATCGGGTCCGCCAGTCACACGCGCGGGGGGGTCCGGGAGCGCGCCTCTGTGGGCGCGCGCTCGCTCCCCAGACCCTCCCAGGCTAGTGACGTTAATTAACGTCACTCTGCCTGGCCGGGGCAGACCGCCGCAGTAAATCTACTTGCGGCGGTCGGCAAGCGGTTAAAGCGGAGTCCCGGCCACAAAATCGACATAGTCGATTTTGGGCCATCCGCTTGCTATAGGTAACCTGAAACAGAAATGGGTAGTTAGGATTTTTTTTTTTTTACTTACCTTGTAATTGAAGAAAGAAAATACTCACATCTCTTCCATTTCCTCCCTCGGCCGCACGGCCCGCGCCGTCACTTCCGCTTTGCAATGATTCCTGGGAGCTGAACATCATTGCTCCCAGGAATCAATGCGATGGTACCGGACCCGCTCGTCACTTCCGGTGCGACGCCGCATTCCCTGCTAAACAGCTTCTGGGCATGCCCAGAAGCTGTGCAGGAATGCGGCGCCGCGCCGGAAGTGATGAGAGGGGCCGGTGAAGGCACATTCTGGGAGAAGAAGACACGGAAGAGGACGCAGAAGAGGATCGCGCTGGCTTCAGCTGCCCACAACAGAGATGGAGAAGAAATTTTAAAAGTAAGTATTTCTTCTTGCAGGTAAGTGCGAACCGGGACAGATCAGAGGCTAGCCATTGTGGAATGTACTAGCCCTGACTGTCCCGGGGGTATGTTCATTGAAATTTTTTTTCTGTGGCCGGAACTCCGCTTTAAATGTGTTTCTATTGTTATAAAAGTGTGTTTAACCACTTCTCCCTGGGCGGATGTCATATGACATCCGTAAACTTTGCGGGAGTATACCGGGATGATGCCTCTAGTTAGAGGCATCATCCCGGTACCGTGGTTTAGAGCCGACGGTTGGTTTTCCGTCGGTACCGACCGATGCGGCTCGGGAGCCGCTCGATCGTTACCCGGGGGGCGGGAGGGGACACTCCCGCCGCCTTCCGTGGCTTTTACCAGGGCTCCCGTCCTACCGGGAGCCCCGAGCACCCAGCCGGCGCGTCCGCCGGCTGGATGGAGTCCCGATCAATGCCGGAAACGGCTTCGATCGGGGGCTCCGATGACGTAACCCGGAGGCGGCGTCCATGACGTCACTTCCGGGTTAGTGTGCTGCAAAAGGCGGCAAATTTGAAAAACGGCTGTATGCAAAAACACCGTTTTCGGCGTTTTGCATACAGGGAAGTGTAGTGGAGGGGGGTCTAGGGTCTTTTAGACCCTCGATCCCTCCATAAAGTGTACCTGTCACTGCATATTGCTGTCACAAGGGATGTTTACATTGCTTGTGACAGCAATAAAAGTGATCAGATTTTTTTTTTTTTTTAAAAACTGTAATAAAGTTAAAAAAATAAATGGGGGAAAAAAAAAAAAAAATTTAGCCGCCCCCGTCACCGTTAGCTCGCGCACAAAAAAAAACGTATACGGAAGTCGAGCCGCAAATGAAATCTCTGTTCAAACCACACATGTGAGGTATCGCCGCGATCGCCAGAGCGTGAGCAATAATTTAAAAAAAAGAGCTACACTCTAACTCTAAACTGGTAACCGTTAAATAAATTTAAAGCGTCGCCTATTGAGATCTCTATTGACCGTAGTTTGTCGCCATCCCACGGGGGGGCGCAATTTTAAACCGTAACATGTTGGGTATCTATTTACTCGGCGTGACATCATCTTTCGAAATATGCAAAAAAAATGGGCTAACTTTACTGTTTAGTATTTTTTAAATGCAGTGAAATGTGATTTTTCAAAATTTTTCCCAAAAAAAATGGCGTTTTAAAGACCGCTGCGCAAATACCGCGTGACAAAAAATATTGCAATGACCGCCATTTTATTCTCCAGAGTCTTTGCTAAAAAAAATATAAAATGTTTGGGGGTTCTAAGTAGTTTTCTAGGAAAAAATACTGGTTTTAACTTGTAAACAAAAAGTGTCCGAAATAGGCCTGGTGCGGAAGCCGTTAAAGACCTTAAAATGCTATTAAAAGTACAGTGAAAGTTAAAAAAACATGCCTAGAGTGTATTTGAATAGGGTATTTCTATTTTGCGGATTTTCACTTTTCACGGGTGGGTCCGGAACGTAACCCCCGCGATGGAGGGGAGTTTACTGTAGTAATAAAAGCAATACTAGCGGTACTGTGACTAAAGAGTATGTGCAACTCAGCTGAAAAGGAAAGAAACATCAAAAAAGTGCCAAAGTGCAAAAAGTGACATCTGTGCAAAAATGAATGGTATAAAAATCCAAAAAAGTATGTCCATAAAGAAAAGGATGATATACATAATCAAATTCCAAAGTATAATCCTAGATTGTAAGCTCTAGTTAGCAGGGCCCTCTAATCCCTCCTGTATTGAAACTGTGCTGTCTTCTCTCATATTGTAATGCGCTGCGCAAACTGTTGGTACTATATAAATCCTGTATTATAATAATAATAATAATAATCGATCTTCAATGGTGATTCGTGACTGTGAAAGCCCAGGACCGCACTCCCCAGATAAACGAATCCCCACAGGGTTA
The DNA here is from genome assembly GCF_965119305.1 of Pelophylax lessonae. Lineage (NCBI taxonomy): Eukaryota > Metazoa > Chordata > Amphibia > Anura > Ranidae > Pelophylax > Pelophylax lessonae. Next base: position 202,420,928 of record NC_138777.1, on the reverse strand, counting down.
AAGAGGAAGTAAACCCTCCTCTGTAACTTGTACCTATAGGTGCGCCTATGATAAGGCTTACCTATAGGTACTGTAAATATCTCCTAAACATGTACCGTTTAGGAGATATTTACCTTACATGCAGCCAGTGACGTCACTGGCACATGCGCTCTGAAGGAACGGACGCTCGTGCCATTCCTTCAGAGCTCCGTGCCGTGACCGTCGGCTCCTGTGCGTGGGAGTGACGTCACAGCGGCTCCGGCCAATCAGATGGCGGGATGTCCCGATCCCGGAAGACGGGCGACTGGACATGTCGCCCCTCATACAGGTAAGCGGACGGCACGGCGGGGGCTTGTTCTAAGGTAAGTATTTCACAATGAGCTAGTATGCGATGCATACTAGCTCATTATGTGTTTCTCTTGCAGGTTGCAAAAAGAAAAACAACTTTTTTTTGGGGTTTACAACCTCTTTAACAAGCATCAATTGCAGTTGGGACGGCTCTTGTGTATATGCCCAGTAATGGAAATTTTAGATATATAAACCACGCATGACAGTAGATTGAAAGTCCTGTCTCATTGGCCACGGATATATAGGAATAAAAATAAAAAAAAAAGTGTAATACAATAAATTTATTGAAGTAATAGCATGAGGGAATGTGCCTCATTCCCAGACTTCCTGCCTGTTGACAATCGTTTTCCTACATGTAAGTGCTTTTATGTAGTAAAATTACAAGTTTAAAGCGGTTGTATCCTCACCAAAAAAAAAACAAACCCTGCAGGACAAAGGCATAATGAGCTAGTATGCATCGCACAGTATCTCATTATGAAATACCTTAAAACGAAGCCCCGACACCGTCGCCCGGACACCGCTGAGGGAGCTGTCATGTTTCCTCGGCGTTTGTTCTGGGTTCGGTGGCTCTGGCGCTGTGAGTGGCCGGAGCCGCGATGACGTCACTGCCTTGCGTGCGCGCACTTTCCGGCAAGGAGCTCTGAAGGTCCGCTGGACCTTCAGAGCGCATGCGCCGCTGGTGTCAGCGGCTGCATGCAGGGCGAATATCTCCTAAACCTTGCAGGTTTAGGAGATATTAATTTGACCTACAGGTAAGCCTTATTATAAACTTACCTGTAGGTAAAAGTTAATAAGCGGAGAATACTACCGCTTTAAAGATACTGCACTATGGGAATTCGATTTTTATATATGTGAGGAACTACCCTCCTTGGGAGACAGTGCGGGGAGAGGAGCCGCTCGTGTGACTGACGCCTACACTAGAGCTGGTTACCCCTATTAGGGGCTGTGAATCTGGTGAGTGTATCCCCATAAGGGGCAGCAGGAGTGAGAGCACTGAATTACCGCATATTGGGGGTGTGTTCCTGGACTTGGAAGTATAACAAGACCGCTGGTCTATGGTCTGGGACTGCAATCTCAACATTGAAAATGTTGCCCATTGTGTGGCATTTTTTAAAGGAACAGTAGCATTTTGATAACGGACTCCAACTGAAATATTACGCTAAAGCCTCGTACACACGCACTGATTGTTGGCCGTAAATTTTCGGCCAACGTCCGATCGGCCGATTGTCGGCTTGTTAGTATGATGCTTCCGACAACCGACTGCGACTTTTCGGCCGAACAAAATCTGGTGTGCATGCTATAAATTTTTGTTGGCCGTCAACAAAACGGCCGATTGTTCGTCAGTCAGTACAGATTTCGGCAGACAAAAATCTGATGAGCAAGACTGGGTATGCTCAGAGAAGAAAAAACATACGGAAAGTAAACCATCACATGACATCACTTCTGAAGTAGATTTCTGTTGGCCAACAAAAGTCCAGTGCAAGTCTAGAGCCGTTTCAACCGACACAACAACACTGGACAAAAGTCGGCCGATCGGTCGGCCAACAATCGGTGCGTGTGTATGGGGCTTAAGGCTTACCGCTGTTCACATTGCATGAATATAGGCAGCCCCTTCACTAGGGGTTCCTTGCTGTTAAAACTTCACTGCGTATTGGCACCGTTTTGCACATTGCACTATCTGTATGGAATAAGAGATAGCACTAAGTCACTTTTGGTTTGATGGAATTAGTATGTATATATTTTAATTGTATATATTTATTTTTATGAATTATATTTCAGTTGCACATCAGCCAGCACAAATTACACATACAATCTATTTTTAGTTTATTGACCAATAGCACATACCACAATTGTATGGTTTGATGTCAAAACATTCCCATACCTTTTTTATATTTTTACACCAAATTATTTATCACTAAAAGTTACCTACCTCAATCAGACAGCGCCACCACTCACTTGCACACTAGCACTTTCTTGTATCTTAAGTCATCTAGTGAGTTTCATTACCACCTTAATTAGCCACAGAATGTGTATGGTTTCAAAGGGATGAGGTGCCAACCATAGCAAACCACTTGCCGACCACCGCACGACTATTTACGGCGGCAGTCAGCCCCGTACAGGCAAAGTGACGTAGTACTACGTCGCTCGCCTGAGAGCCTCTAGGAGGCGAGCGCTCACCGCCGGAGGCGTGTTCCCGCCCCCACTTGTTCCCTAACATGTCCGCTCGAGTGTGACCGGCAGACCCGATGTCCGCCGGTCACTCGCGATCTTCCGGTGCAGAGGGAGAAAGGCAGGCGGCTGATGTAAACAAAGCCGCCTGTCATTCTCCCTGATCTAACTGCAGAGATCATACGATCCTGCTATGTAGGATCGTATGTCTCCGTGGTTACATCACTAGCCACACCCCTTTACAGTTTGAAGCACGCCCCTAGGGACACACTTAGCCCCTGCATCACCAATAAAGTTAACCCCTTCCCTGCCAGTGTCATTTTTACAGTAACAGTGCATATGTATAGCACTGATTACTGTAGTAATGTCACTGGTACCCACAAAAATATCAGTCAAGGGTCCGATCTGTCCGCCGCAATGTCGCAGTCCCGCAAAAAAAATCGCAGATCACCGCCATTACTCGTTAAAAAAAAAAACAATAAAAAATGACAAAAATCTTTCCCTTAGTTAGTAAACACAATAACTTTTGCGCAAACCAATCAAAATACGCTTATTGCGATTTTTTTTTTTTTTTTTTACCAAAAATATGTAGCAGAAAACAAATTGGCCTAAAATGTTAAAGTTTGATTTTTAGATTTTTTTTGGGGAATTTCACAAAAATTTGAAAAATGTTATTTTTTCAAAATCGTTTTTTTGTTTATAGCGCAAAAAGTAAAAATTGCACAGGTGATCAAATACCACCAAAACAAAGCTCTGTTTGTGGGAAAAAAAGGACGTCAATTTAATTTGGGTACAGTGTCGCATGACCGTGCAATTGTCCGTTAAAGTCACGCAGTGCCGAATCGCAAAATAGGGCCTGGTCAGGAAGGGGGTAAAATATTGTGGGGCTTAAGTGGTTAAAGCAGTTGTAGCCCCATGTGTAAAAACGAAAAAAAAAACCTGCAGGACAATGGCATAATGTGCTTGTATGCATCACATACTAGCACATTATGAAATACTAACCTTAGACCGAAGCCCCCACACGGTCGCCCGGACACCACTGAGGGAGCTGACATGTTCCCTTGGCGTCCCTTTTCTGAAGTCGGAGCGACTTCAGTAGTGCCAATTAAGACGGCACTGATTGATTAACAGTGCTTTTGTTATGTCAAGCGACCTGGGGCTACACAAGTCGCCTCACAAGTCGTGCTAGTGTGAATGGGCTCTTAGTGGTTAAGGATGTTTAAAGTGTTTGAATGGCCATATTTATTGGAGGTATAATGGGCCATACACACTATAAGAGTTTCTGAAGACTTTTTCCTTTAAGCCCCGTACACACACACAGATCGTTGTCATACAAACGTCGGCGGACGAAAGATCTGCCGATTGTATGCGTGTTAGTATGGTGCCTCCGACAGATGTCTGCACACAATCCGCGGACAAGAGTCTTTCTTGCAAACATGAAAATTTTTGTCTGCAGACACCAGAACGGACGATTGTTCGCCTGTCAGTACAGAAATCAGCCGACAGACCGCAGATTTGCAAGACTGGGCATGCTCAGAAAATAAAAAACACAGGGAAAGTTAACCATTACATGACATCACTTCTGCAGTCAGCTGAAGTCTGCGGACAAAATTCTTGTGCTGTCCTTGTGCTGTCTTTGCACTTTTCAACAGACACCGACATCCCGGGGAGAAAAGACGAACATTTGTATGACGACGATCTGCGTGTGTGTACGGGGCTTAAGACTTACCAAAACCATATAATATGAGGTCAAACCTAAACACTTTCAATTTGTATGCAATCAGGCAGGCCCTTGCACTACATAGAAAAGGTAAATCTGAAGGAAACCTAACCACAAAAGTTGGATAGTGTGTATCCAGCTTTAGCGAAATTTGGTTTTGGGGATGGGTTTATTAGTTGGGTGCGGCTCTTATATTACCAACCCCAAACAACTTTGTGTCCGGGTCCTTCTCTATTTCTAGGGGTACTAGGCAGGGTTGTCCCCTGTCCCCATTATTATTTGCCCTTGTTATTGAGTCCTTAGCCGCACAGGTCCGTCTTTACACGGACATTGCGGGTTTTGTGATCAAAGGCTTGGAAGAAAAGGTTTCCCTCTACGCGGATGACATGCTGATATATCTTGCGGATCCTTATAACTCCCTCCCGATATTGTTTGCTGTAATCGAAAGGTTTGGTCATTTCTCAGGTTTTAGGGTGAACTGGAGTATATCTACTCTGTTCCCCCTGGATCCTCAGGCCCTGCCCCCCCATCTAGCTTCCCGTCCTTTCCAGGTGGTGGACAGGTTTCGGTATTTGGGGATTGAAGTTCAACTCCCCTTATCTCGTTTCTTTGCGAATAATCTAGACCCCCTGGTTGTCCGCCTTAGGGCCTCCTTGAGGCTTTGGTCCACACTTCCCCTTACAGTGCTAGGTAGAATTAACATTTTTAAAATTATTTTCCTTCCACGCTTCTTATATATACTGAGCAATTCCCCGTTTATATGTTCCCAAGCGTCGTTTTCATGATATAGACTCGCTCCTGAACTCCTTCGTTTGGGGAGGTCGGGCGGCGAGGGTGGCTAGGGATGCCTTGCAGTTGCCGGTCGCTGCGGGGGGTCTTGCAGCACCCAATCTCCGCCTTTATTATGTTGGCTCTCAATTAGCCCATGCTCACTGATGGTTTCACCCGGAGGAGAATAATGCCGCGGCAGCTCTAGAAGCAGCCATCCTTACTTCCTTTGAATCACTACAAAACTTGATACAATACGTCGTTCTAACATGGGTAGGCCGAATACTACTATATTGTCTGTCACTTTGAGAGTTTTTGCGGCCGCAGACCTGGATGGATCCGAGTCTTCGGAGATTTATTCTCCTAACGCCCCCCTTTGGCACAATCCGAAACTGCGAGAGTTTTTCGTCGGGATGATGGTCTCTTTTGGGCCAGGCATGGGGTGAAATCTATCTTCCATTTATATCTACGCTGAGTTTTTCGGTCCTTCGCGGACATGCAGTCCTCCTTTGATCCACCCTCTACGGCTCACTAACGTTACTTGCAACTGAGACATACGGCGGCCGCGCAATTTGGCCTCCGCGATGTCTCACTTGACTCCTCAACCCTGGAGAACCTCCTCTCTGATTCGTCACATGAGAAACTGGTCTCTATGTATTATTCTAGACTTCTGCATTCTAAGTCTAAGAGACTGGTTGCGGTTGAATCGCAGTGGAGGGAGAACATTCCGGCCCTGTCGGTAGAGGTGTGGCAAGACGTCCTTCCAGAACAAATTCCAGTCGTTATCTCATCTAGGGATAGAGTTATTTAAGTTTCTTTACAGAGCCTACTATACTCCGAAATTTTTACATAGAATAGGTAAATTGTCATCCCCGCTCTGCTCAAAATGTGATATTGCTGAAGGTACCTTTTTTTCATATGTTTTGGGAATGTCCATCTATCCGCAACTTTTGGTCTGCAGTCACAGCCTTCATTGCTGACATCACCCAACTGTCTAATATCTGTAGTACCCTTCGTTGTCTACTGGGGTATGTGGATGATGAAGATGCTTCTGCTCGCACTAAATTATTTTTACGCCTGGATTTCTTCTATGCTAGGAAGGCTATAGCACTACGCTGGAATTCTGCTGTTCCCCCTGACGTTCCATTTTGGATTTCTCTTATTAATCAAGTTCTGCCTCTTTATAAAATGACCTATGAGGCTAGAGGTTGCCCTAAAAAGTTCCGCAAAATCTGGTCCTTTTGGGTAGACTCTGACCTTACTACTTCTCCGGTTTCTGATTCTACTTGAAAGATGTTATTGTGGGTTTTATTATTGTACGCCTGAGGAGCAGACTCTACATGTTGGTATGCCCCTCTCCACCCCCCCCCCCCCGGGTGATTTCTTATTACTATTCTCATGCCCCTGCTTTTTGTTGTTCTTTTTACTATGTATGCCATGTATGCGCCCCCTGTGGGCATTTGAACAGGGACACAGTTTTGCCTTATTTCTCTGTTCCTTGTCTTTAATATTGCACTGTACATGTATGTTTTTTTTTTTTTTTGTTCTGTTCTGTTCAATAAAGTTTCCTCTAAAAAAAAAAAAAAAAAAAAATGTTTAAAGTGAAACCAGAAAAGCAAACATTTAGAAAAAATATAGTGCCTGGGGGTTCGCCGTATTCTGCTTGTAAAGTGGTGCATCTGTACAGTATCTATATCTATACTGTACTATATCTGCTTTTCACCACTCCCCCCCCCCCCCCAAATTAATACGGTGACCTTTGATGCTTGTGTGCTTTTTAAGGGAAACCCCATGCTAAAAGGTATCATAAATCCACATCATGGGGGCCCCCACCAAATTCATAACCGACCTGCCATCACTACCCCAAAGCACTTTGTCCCCATGTTGATGGGTACAAGGGCCTCTTCCACAGAACCCTGGCCAGTGGTTATAGGGGCTCTGCGGCCAGGAGGATTATTATGTCTGGAAGCCTCTTTTTTATATATCAAGAAAAACTTTATTAAACTTTTGTGCAACAAACAATACAGAGTCCAGAACATACGAGCCACAGTGTACATAGAACAGGCAAATGAAAATAACATCCTGCATACATGCATCATCAACATGGAGCACCCTAGGCAGCCAAGCTGACAGCTCAGCCGCACATATCCACAAGGAGGCATCAGTCATAAACTTTACACAATATTACGTACCATCCCCAATTAATCTCCCAATCTCTGCCCTCACATCACACCAGCCACCAATCTGTCTAGTACCAGGTCCACCGGGGCCAGGCCCGGTATGGCCAACCAGGGAGCCCACAACTTCTCAAACTTGCCAGGGCTGCCCCTGTGCTGATATATGTACCTTTCCAGTCTAAGCATGTCCCCCATCATGGCAATCCATTCCATAACAGAAGGGGCATCCGGGGAAATCCAGTGCCGCAAAATTAATTTCCTGGCCTGAAACAAAGCCCTCAGAATGGCACGTTGAGTAATCTTTGGGGCCTGGACTCCACCCATAATACCCAACAGGCACATCTTGGGGTCCTCCGACAATTGGATCCCAAACGCCCCTGACAGAGTGTCGAGCACCCCTCTCCAATACATGTGGAGTTTGGGACAACGCCATAGGAGATGCACTAAATCCCCATGTTCTCTCTGGCACCTGGCACAGAGAGGGGAGTCCCTCCTACCCATCCTATGTAAACGTGCCGGGGTATAGTGGGACCTGTAAAGAATGTAAAGTTGTGAAATCCTTTGAGCTACGTTCAACAAACTCAGCTGTACCGCCTGAAGGGCCTCCTCCCATTGCTCATCCTCAAACGTTCCCACATCCCTCTCCCAGTGGGCTGACATTCGTAGGGGGTGGTGGTCCATGAAGGACCCCAGCAACAGCAAATAACAGTGTGATATGAAACCTTTGAAGGAGTCAACAGCAGACATAAAGTGAAACACAGGAGCGGGAGACTGCACCTACAGATCATCCCCCATCTGGGCCCTAATCGCATGTTGAAGCTGCATGTAATAAAATTTCATGGACACCGGGAGGTGAAATGCATCCATCAGCTCATCAAATGACCGGAGTGTCCCATTCCGAAATGGGTGTTTCAAGTGAGTAACTCTATGCATTGCCCACCTGGCACCATAAGGTAACTTGGCCAACTCAGAGTATCTAGCGCTCTCCCAAATATGACTAAAGCTAGTATAACACACCATCTGTTGAAGCTGTCGGGCCTTATTCCACGTTTTTTGCATAAGAACATAGGTAGGGAACAGCTTGCTAGATTTACCAAATCGCAGTGATTCTAGAAGGGCCACCACCTCGCCCCAACTTACAGTGTGGGCCAAGAGAAGGGCAATAGACTCCTTTCCGCCTTCACCCATAGCTCGGACTATATGTTGTAGCTGGGAAGCCAAATAATACAGCCACGGGTTAGGCAGCGCCAGTCCCCCAAAGTCCTTAGGCCTCTGAAGATGCTCCAGTTTGATTCTGGGGATCTTGGACAACCACAGAAGGGATCTAAAGATAGAGTTGACAACGTGGAACATCCGCAGAGGACAACCACTGCATGCCAACGACCGGCAGAGCCGGGACCAAACTTTAACTTTCTCTCTAAACCTTGCAAGTAGTGGAGTTATATTAAGCCGGGTATAGTCCAGGGGCCTAGGTGTTACCTGTATACCCAGATAGCGAAATTTGGTGGAGACAGGAATGCAAGCCTCTACTGCGGTCTGACAACCCGGATCAGCATTCAATAACATCAGGGAGGACTTAGTCCAATTGATGAGCAGCCAGAATAGGAACTGAAGTCCGTAATAACGGCCATCGCTTCTGAAAGGGATTGGGAGGTGTCCCCTAATAAAAGCATGGTGTCGTCAGCATAAAGCATGATTTTTTTCTTCCAGGGAACCATACCTAAAGCATGTAATCCTCCGGTTAGACCTAATAAGGGCAGCAAGGGGTTCTATGGCAATAGCAAAAAGTAAAGGGGACAGGGGGCAGCCCTGCCTAGTGCCCCGATGGAGTGGAAATGGAGGGGACATCCTGCCATTCTCCAGGATAGCAGCTATTGGGTTATGATACGAGAGTTTAACCCATGAGATAAATTGCACCCCAAAGCCAAATCTATCCATAACAGCCCATAGGTAGTCCCATTCTACACTATCAGATGTTTTCTGCGCATCTAGGGATAGTAAGGCTCGATGACCACTGTTGTCAGCTGGGGACTGCAAGTTCAGAAAAAGCCTACGAAAGTTGATAGATGTCGACTTCTGGGGCATAAAACCTGACTGGTCCGAGTGAATGATGGACTTGATCACTTTATTAAGCCTCAGCGCCAGAACCTTTGCCACGATTTTTTTTGTCGCTTTGCAAAAGCGAAATAGGTCTGTAGGAACCTGAATCCAACCCATCCTTGCCTGGTTTCAATAGGAGAATAATATTACACATTGAAGAAGGCAGCCGCATATTCTGTTTCGCCTCCGTAAAGACTTCCAGAAGATGGGGCAGCGTTTCCTCAACATATACTTTATACACTTCAGTCGGTATCCCATCCTCACCTGGGGCTTTGGAGTTGGGAAAAAGGGAGGCGGCATGCTGCAATTCCTCCAAGTCAGGGGGGCATCAAGAAGGTCCCTTGCCGACTCGGTCAAGGAAGGCAGCGGAATGGCCCCCACAGACTCCAAAAGTTCCGCAGCCGAGTGTCCCTGTCTAGATTGGTACAAAGAAGAGTAATAGGCTACCAGGACCTCCGTGACCTAATCAGGAGTATTAACTAAATGGCCCTCTTCCCCCCCCTCAGCGCCCCTATCGAGGGGGAAGCCTGGTGTGAGTGAGCAATTTTGGCCAGGAGACGCCCCGTACATTCCCCTTCCTCATAGTATGCTAAGCGATTGAAAAAATGTTTTCTCTCAGCCCCGGAGATATTGATGCGCAGGAGAGCTTCCTGTGCAGCCAGCCAGCCATCCCTCCCAGTTGGCCTCCGAAGGATCCGCGACAAAGCGAGCCTCCAGGTGATCAACCAACTCCTCCGCCTGAACCCCCTGAGCAGCCGTTTTCTTCTTAATGGATTGGACCTCAGTAATAAAGAGGCCACTCATATAAGCCTTAAATGCTTCCCACCTGAGACCACTTTACCCCTCTGCAACATGTACCTCCCAAAACTCCTGCATCCTAGATTTTATGTGATCATGAGAGGGGAACCGGTTCAGCCAGAAGGCATTCAATTTCCAAGGAGCTTTCCGCAAGGTGGCACTGGGCCACGCCTCAAGGTAAAGTACCAGGGGGGAGTGGTCCGACACGCCCCTAGGGTCGTACCGAATGTCCGCGACAAATCTGAGAGCAGACGACGAGCAGAGGCACAGGTCAATGCGAGACAATGACATATTGGTCTTAGAAAAGCAGGAAAAGACCTTGTCATCCGGATGACGTATACGCCATGGGTCAATCCATCCCAGTTCCTCAGCAAACGTCGCCAAGGCTGTCCGACCTGGGCCCCCACTCCCCGCCGCCGCAGAGTGTCTATCCAAATTCTTATTATAGATACAGTTAGTCACCAACAATATAGACTGGAACTTCAGGATGCTTCATCAAATACACCACCAACTCCCTGAGAACCTCACCATGGAACGGTGGTGGTATATAGATAAAGACCAAGACACAGTGTAAGGTGTACAATTCACAGTATAAAAACACAAACCGCCCCTCCCTATCAATCAGGCAGTAATGTTCCTGGAAGTCAAGGGACCTATGGATCAGCACACTCACTCACCTAGAATAAGAGATGTGCGTGGAGAGATATTCCCACCCCACCCAGGCATAGTGTAAGCAAGATCTCGAGTCAGCAATGAGATGAGTTTCCTGCAGCAAGCAAATGGCCGGTAAATTTCTGCGCAGGGCTGAGGAGACCATTGTTCTTTTAAGTGGGTTCTGCAGTCCCCGAACATTCCATGAGACAATAGGAACCGCTGTCATGGTGGCAGGAATGCGATCAATGCAAAGCGGGACCCACAGGCAGGGGTCACCATAATCCTCAATGTGAACAGTCTAGGGCCTTCGATGCAGGTACAGTATCCAGGGCCTGCACAGTCTAGAACAGTGATGGCGAACCTTGGCACCCCAGATGTTTTGGAAATACATTTTCCATGATGCTTAACTACACTTCAGAGTTCATGGGAAATGTAGTTCCAAAACATCTGGGGTGCCAAGGTTCACCATCACTGGTCTAGACTCAAAAAGGTAGTGGCCAACAGGGGCAACAAAGCACACAGGAGCACCAATGCACCGGATGACATGAACCCCGGGCCGCAACGCAGTCCATCAATCACAGGGCCCACCCCATCCGGCATCAAGGTCAGCAATCCCGGAGAACTTTCCAGAATAGCCTGCATCCTTCCACTGAGGACAATAGGTCAGTTGCAGGGTAGAGGTATAGAAACAGTAAAAGGGGTAAACTGTATTGGTCAAGTGAACCAAAGTTCAGCGGTATGGCCAGATCCTTTGAGCTCTAAAACATTCAGAATGAACGATAATTCCCATCATGTCTCCGGTGTAATGAAATTAAAAGGGTCAATGTGCCACCACTTCAATTCCCCAACAGCTGCCAGGAGGGGCACTACCCTCAATCTTCACCCTCCAATGGAGGCGGGCGCGGGCATATAATGTGTTCATTGCGGTCAATCCAGGAGGAGGCTTCAGCTGGGTTCTCAAAAAAATGACTTTGGCCCCCCCGCAGTGATCCGAAGCTTCGCTGGGTACAACATGGCATAGGAGGCCTGTAGTTTCTGTAGGCATTGTTTAACCGCAAAGAACTTCGCCCTGTTCTTCTGAACTTCAGCAGAAAAGTCTGGATAAAAAGAGACCCGCACGCCATTAAATTGAATATCACGGCGTTCTCTTGCCAGCCTCAGCATAGTCTATTTGTCCTTATAATTAAGCAAGCATGCCAGCATGATGCGTGGAGGGAGGCCCGGTTGCTGGGGGGGGGGGACCCTGTGGGCCCTCTCAACAGCATAGAGAGGGGAAAAGGCATCCCTGCCAAAAGTGTCTTTCAGCCAGGCTTCAACAAATTCTGTGGGGTTTCTACCCTCCACCTTCTCGGGGAGACCTACAGTCCTGACATTATTTTGCCTAAGGCGATTTTCCATGTCTTCTGCCCGTATTTCCAGGGTCCTGGTCATCCGTGCAGTCTGCTGAGAGTCCCAAGCCAGGGAGGGTAATTGATCCTCCAGATCACTGATCCGTCCCTCCACTGCTGTGGTACGCTCTCTAACTTTCTGGAGGTCCTGTCTGATCAGGGACACAGCTTCAGTCAGGCTGCTAAACCGCTCTTTTAGGTGGTCTACAGAGGTATTGCATTTGTGGATAGCCCGCAATATGTCCACCAGGGTAGGCTGATCAGTGTCTCCCGAGACCCCCTCCTTCACTCCCAGGGTCTCAGTGTCACAGTCCATGTCCCCAGGCTCTCTCCCTTATAGCATGGAGGCTCCTGCAACAGTAGGGCTGGGTATGGCGCCCGCACCCACCTCTTTCCCCGCTGGACAAGGGGACTTCTGTGTGTAAAAGCACATGTCACGCTGCGGTTCCTTTGGAGTAGTCTTGGGCGGCTTGCTGGAATTACTGGAGGAGGCGGGCCTTTCCGATCCCCTAGCAGGCCGCTGTGGAAGGCCCGCTGCAGCGCCATCTTGGGTCCCAGTCATCGCAGATTCCTCCCGCGTCTTGCGGAGTTGTATCACCCGAGAATCGCTGTAAAGTGAGCTCTGGGTATGCACGGGGTGGCAGAGCGTCAGTGGTGACCGGGTTAGAGAAGATGGAGACCGGGAACAGGATCGCAGAACGGATGGTTGCGGGAGCTCAGTGAGACACGTCCTCTCACATGCCGCTCTTGGCCACGCCCCCCTGGAATCCTTCCTTAACAAGTGGGCCCCCAGATCCTAGCCCCTCCCTCACGTGAATGAGTATGGGTTGCGTTGAGTCTCAAATAATTGCACTATAAAATTAAGGTAATTACACAATCAGTTTTTGGAAAATCCTTTTTTTAAGTTACAATAGGAAATATCACTTCCCCCCCCATGGAGATCCATTGTCAATTTTGACGTCTGTCTCTCCCCCCCCCCCCCCCCCCACCAGCCCAAACCCAAAAAGCACTGGTTGGTAATGTGTCAAGGGGGTGGGGCCACCAGGGGACATCACCATTTGGCCCCAATACACACCTATTTAACAACTGACAGAAGAGCAGCCCATTGGTGATTAGCCTTTGCTGCGGGGAGAGCTTATGCTTTTTACATCCTTTTTTCTGTGCCGGTGGCCATTGTGATTGACTATGGATCGACATCTATGGAAAGTGTTTTGGGGTTTGGAAAAATTGCTTAACACCTTCCCAACCGCCTGCCGCACATTTACTGCGGCAGGCTGGCTGTCCTGCATGAACCGACATAGCCCTACGTCGATCGCGCGCGTGGTGCTGGGGGGGGGGGGGGGGCTGCGCTCTTCTGCCCCCACTAGGCAGCCGACGGGCACCTGCGATCGCTCCCTGCTGAGAGAGGACAGGCAGCTGTTGTCAACACAGCCGACCATTCTTCTCTCTGAAATGATCACAGAGCGCCTGTGATCCTTCTATATAGGATCACAGGTCTCTGTGTCCATTTCACAAGCCCATCCCCCATACAGTTAGTAAACACTCCCCTAGGCTCACACTTACCCTTTGATCACCCCTAGGTTAACACCTTCCCTGCCAGTGTCATTATTACAGTAACAGTGAAATTTTTTAGCACTGATTACTGTAGTAATGTCACTGGTCCCCCCCAAAAGCTAGGCTGAAACACCGATCTTTGTGTGCCTGTCACAGAGCCATCCATCTCCCCCCCCCCCCAGTTAGTAAGCACAATTAGGCTCACGCTTAATCCCTTGATCACCCTCAGTATTATCCCCTTCCCTGCCAGTGTCATTTATACAGTAACAGCGCATGTTATTTAGCACTGATCACTGTATTGGTGTCACTGGTCCCCCAAAAAGTTTCACTTAGTGTCAGATTTGACCGCCGCAATGTAGCAGTCCCGCTAAAAATCGCTGATCGCCGCCATTACTTAAAAAAATAAATAAATAAAAGTCCAAAAATCTATCCCATTTTTGTAAACGCTATAACTTTTGCGCAAACTAATTAATATACACTTTTTGGGATTTTGTTTTAACGGGAATGTTTTATAGCAGAAAGTAAATATTGTTTTTTCAAAATTGTTGCTCTTCTTTTTTTTTTTTTGTTTATAGCACAAAATCTAAAAACCGCAGAAGTTTGCGGAGGAGGATCTGTGGAAACTCGCCAAAAGAAAGCTCCCTTTGTGGGGAAAAAAACGGACCTTAATTGTATTTGGGTACAGCGTCGCATGACCGCGCATTTGTTAAAGTAAGGAAGTGCCGAATCGCAAAAAATGGCCTGGTCATTAAGGGGGTAAAACCTTCCGGAGCTGAAGTGGTTAAAGGTGCAAATCCTTCCCGTCCAGAAGTGGTTAATAAGCCTTGCTTTGCTAAGGTTTGTCTTTTTCTTTTGGGACAACTTTTTGGAGGGGAGTTAGTAGGGGAACCCATTCTCATTCACATGGGGGGCAGGATATGGGTGAAAGCTTTTAGTGGGGGCTTCAAGATCCTGAAAAGCCCCCTGCTACAAATACTGTAGCTGCTGATTTTTAATATATAGACACTTACCTGTTCAGGGAGCCCGCAATGTCAGCACCACAGCCAATTTTCAGTTTGGCTGCAGGCTGCTGCCACCACCATTCTTTCTAAGGGAAACCGGCAATGAAGCCTTTTCGGCTTCACAGCTGGTTCCCAACTGCACGAAGCGTGCTGTGCATTCTCATAGGCTCGACGGCGGGGGAAGGAGAAGGAGGATGGAACTTCTGGGTGACAGTGCCGCGGCGCTGTCTCTTGGAAGTGGGGAAGGGTACCAGTCAAAAACAGGTACATGGCCCCCCCCCTCCCCCCTGAAGGATGCCAAATGTGGCACTGGAGGGGGGTGAGGAAGCAAATTAATGGAAGTTCCATTTTTGGGTGGAGCTCTGCTTTAACAACCTATTCACTGTGCATTTTCTTGGAAAATACCCTGCCAAGAATGCACAATATTTGGGCGTTTGTACAAGCCACAAAAAAATCTCTATTTGGGGCAAAATCATGCTCGGACCAAACTATATGCCCATCCCTAGTAGTGATAGCTGTCCAGAATTAGAATCATGTATGACATTTCCAAACACTGGTGGTCCAAAGATTGGCATTTTAGCACCAATCAACATGGATTTTCCTAAAACAAAAAACCTGACTCTCACCCAGAGTAGTACAGTAGTGTAGAGGAAAGTCAAACAAAATGGGCTGGTCAATAGGGGGTTCACCTCTTCATGAGTTTAATTCAGTTGTAATCCCAAAACAACATAAAGGTTCCTTTTAACCATATGAACCACCTCCCACCCGGCCACTGTACATATATGGCCGGGTGGGGGTCTCGTCCTGATCGGACGTTCCGCAACGTCCTGCAGAAGGAGAGAGATTGCGCCGCTGCGGGCACGCGCAGCGGCGCGATCTCGATGTGCCTGTGTCCCTCGGACACAGAGAAACAAGTTTTGGCAGGAGGGCCCTGTGATTGGCCCTCCTGATCACATGACAGCTGTGTCCAATCACAGCCGTCATGTAATGTAAATACAGCCGTTGTAACGGCTTTGATCTCTTCTTCTTCTCACACAGATCCTGTCAGTGAGGAGAAGAAGACAATCTGTGCTGCAGCCAGGGGATCAGTGAGTTTTTCTAATTACTCACTGATCACAGGGGGGGTCTGTGCTGGTAATCAGAACATTGATTACCAGTGCAGCCCTGGGGGGGTGCCACTAGAGCCACCAGGGATGCCCGCCCATGACCACCAGGGATGCCCACCATGGCCACCAGGGATGGCAATCAGGGCTCAGAGAGCCTGCCAGTGGTGCCCTCCCTTTCAGTGCTGCCCACCAATGCCATCTATCAGTGCTGCCCACCAGTGCCCATTATTGCCATCTATCAGTGCCTCCCACCAGTGCCCATTATTGCCCACCAGTGCTGCCTATCAGTGCTGCCTATCAGTGCCCACCAATGCTGCATATCAGTGCTACCCATCAGTGCCACATATCAGTGCCCATCAGTGCTGCATATTAGTGCCACCCCATCAGTGCGGCCTCATCAGTGCTCATCAGTGCAGGAAAAACGTATCTATTTACAAAATTTTATAACATAAACAAAAAAACTTTTTTTTTTCTTTCAAACTTTTCGGTCTTTTTTTATTTGTGCACCAAAAAAGAAAAAACCTTGCAGTGATCAAATACCACCAAAAGAAAGCTCTATTTGTGGGGAAAAAATGACACAAATTTGGTTTAGGTACAGTGTTGCATGACCGCGCAATTGTCATTCAAAATGCAACAGCGCTAAAAGCTGAAAATTGGTCTGGGAAGGAAGGGGGTTTAAGTGCCCAGTATTGAGGTAGTTAAACAGCAAAGTGCTTGGCCAGTTTTATAGGTCCCTTTTCTAGGCTCTCCAAAACATAGTTGATTCTGACTGTTCATGTTCATCCCCCCCCCCCATGTGAACTGACCATGGCAATCATGGCTGCTTAGCCCTGATACTGTTGGCATTTTACATGCCTCTTCCAGCCCGCTATGTGTGTCTCCACTCTCCCCCCTCCCTGCCTGTCAGGGACTAGTTTCTCTCTTCCCTGCCCCTCCAGTTCTGCCTTAGTCTATGTGTTTGTACACTTACAGATGAAAATTTGTTAGCCCCTCTGTGTTTTCAAGCTAGACTGTGCAGTGCCTTTTTTTTGGTCCCCCAAAAAAGCCATCAATACTTCATTACACTTTGCCACAGTATGGTGCCCTAGGTCAGTCAGTGTTTCTCAAGCTTTTTCCAGTCAGGGCACCCTTGAAAAAGTATTTTCAGTCTTGAGGCACCCCTGTCCAAGGTTCAGTTAACGTTACTGTAAAAAATCAGGCTGGTTCCTGACACACAGACAAATGCTCTGCTTTTTAGGGGTGCCACTAATTCTTAATGGTACCCCACACATTGGAGAACATGGGGTGCTTTCGGTGCGGCGCAATTTAAAAAAAGGGTCAGGTACTTCTTTCCTTGCATTTCTGCGGGTAGGGAAGCCAACTGAAATGAAAGGGCTGCCCTATATGTAGCATGCAGCCATGCAGATGTGAACACACACACACACGAACACAAACACATGAACACAAACACACACATGTATAAAGCCCTTTTAAAACGTTGTAGCACAGTACCTTTTTCTCATTCAGCCAGGTACTGCATTGTAGGGGAAGCAGAGGGCACAGCACACTCCTCTTCCCTTTACTTTCACTTTTGAAGCTGAAGGAGCTCCCTCACAGTGCCGATGTACAGTTTGGCAGGGGATCGGGAGATTGGGCTCATCTGACAGCCCTTCTCTCCCATGATTCCGAGGCACACCTGAGGACCTCTGGCGGCACACCAGTGTGCCGCGGCACACTGGTTGAGAAAGGCTGCCCTAGGTCATGGGGATAGTGTGTAGATAGGTGTATGTGTATCATCAGAAACTGTAAAGATGTGTTTCCTTTGTGGCAATTCTATAAAGGTCGTTGGGTATGTTTGGAGTTTTGATAACACAATCTTATAGAATGTAAGTAAAACATAAATTGCTGTTTCCACAGATCCTCCTCCTCCACAAATATGACGATATTTATGTGTCGAACTTCAAAAAGCAGACTATTCTGCGGCGGGTCAAGAATCGGCTGTGGCAGAAATTCAAGCATCGCTCGTTGGTGCTCGACATTCAGCGCGCTTGGAGTGCGGTCAAGAGATCAAACCCAGGAGCACTGAGGAAGGCAGCGGCTCAAATATCTGGTAAGTCAATATGTGGAATAAATATGCCAAAGTGTGTGTGTGTGTGTGTGTTCACAGCCTTTTGAACTCCCTTTTATAATTTGTCAGTAAATTATATCCTCTTTGTCTTCTTGTTCTAGGCACAGATGATGGCCGCCAAGCAGTAGTCCGTTTGGTAAAGAAGCTGAGGAGGAGGACTGCCATTCTCAAGTTTGTGGCCCCAGGGAGTAAGCCATTACAGAGACTAGAGGAAGTTGAAGGTAAGCAGAAGCATGGGAATTTTAAGCCCTTAGGGGGAGAGCCTAAATTGTGTTTTTTTTTTTTTGTTTTTTTTAATTTGGCTCCTTTTGTTAAAAACACTTCTGTCGGAACAGTTTGGATCCAACATCGAAACAGTCAACTACTCTTAAGGGGGGGCAACTGATATTATTTCCCATTTTTCAAAATTTGGATTGCTCTTACAATGAGGACGATTGGAACAGCAATGTTTTTAACTACCCTGAATGGGCTACATTCCTGACAACTGTGTTTGACAATGATCTGGGCTTGCATACACCTAATCGCATGGTAAAAAAGTGGCGTGATTGGGCCAGGTAGCATTTGCTAGCTGAGCGCCAAACAGAGCTCACTGGGAAACTAAGAAAAACTGTTCTGAAGAACCTGCTTTCAGAACAGCTTTGTGGAGCTTGGACTTATGTGACTACATAGTGAACACATGATCTTGAGGCTGCTTCAAGTGACCTGAAAGTGTGAGCCACTAGCTACTTTAGTGTGGGGGACAGGGGGGTGCACCATGGTGGATGTACAGTGATCTCCTGGTTCAAAACATGCACAATGACTCTCATTGATGTCATTGTTCCTGTATGTACCTGTCCCAAGGAAATGTCCAATGGACAATCCCTAATGCGTTACTAGCTTTGGAACCCAAATTGTTGGGGCAATGAGAATATTGCTGCCATGTGGATAAGTAGCTGGATGTATGTGTTCTAAATATGGGTGTAATTTGTGTTGTTCTTTTCTGTAGAAATGAGTGAAGATGATGAGCCAGGGCAGCAGAAGGCCACCCCTCAGGCCCACTGTAAGTACTTTGACTGTCAATGTGTTCTGTGTCCTTGTTCAAACTTGAAGGACTGCAATGTTTTTTGTGTTTTTTTTCTTTTATCTTGTTGTTTATGTAGCATCAGCCATGGTGGACACCAACTAATTTTTTTTTGATTTGTTTTGGTTTATGTAGCGCCTGCCATCTCCAAAAATTTGACGGCCAGTGGAGGAGGGAAGACTTTCTCACCAGGCCACTGTAAGTACCTTACAAGTGTTTGCCTACTTTGTGTCCCTTCTTCTTATGTAATGCTATTGTTTGGATAAACTGTGATGTATGGACACTTCTTTTAAATGATTATTTTTGTATAATAAATTTGATTTTATAATATTATGTGTGTCTACATATGTGTTAATTTATTCTTTACGGCACCATTTTAGTCCCATGTCGTCCTCCATAGTGTGCTCCTGGGGTTCACCCCGACCTGGTCCTCTGACTTGTTGGACCTGGAGGGTGGAGTTGTCCTAGGAAGACACACTGTGAGGTGATGTTTTCTTGTTTGTAGCATCAGCCATGGTGGACACCAACTAATTATTTTTGGATTTGTTTTGGTTTATCTAGCACCTGCCATCTTCAAAAATGTGACGGCCAGTGGAGGAGGGAAGACTTCCTCACCAGGCCACTGTAAGTACCTTCAATGTGTTTGCCTACTTTGTTTCCCTTCTTCTTATGTAATGCTATTGTTTGGATAAACTGTGATGTATGGACACTTCTTTTAAATGATTATTTCTCTTACGTCCTCCGACAGTCGCCGCCTCCTCTAAGTCATCACTATTGGGTATTGACTTCCGCTCCGCAGGAGTAGCTAGGCATAAGACTTAGTCAAAAGAACAAAAGCATTTGCATATACACACCCATGGGGGCTGTCCCACTGGTCAACACCCCCCCTGCAGTGACCACTCCCAACTCAGTTTGTTTCTGCCTAGCGTCAGGAGTAGTTAGGCTTCCCTGTGCTGGGGCTACAGTCTCAGCCTTTCTGATCTTTTTTTTATTTGATTTTCTTTTAAAAATGTCAGTTTTTTCTTGTTATACTAGCTGTTTCTTTTGTCAGCTTTAGTTTTAGTCGACTCTTCGGATGAAGATGGATTCATGCGGAGCTGGGAATCAGACTGACCGCCCTGGTTCTCCAGGGCAGAGGGTCAGAAGGACCCCCAGCCTGCCGTCGAGCGTTCAGCCATGGTTCGTCCTGGCATTATGAACGACCCATCCCTGCTCGCAGCAGGGATGCAGCTGTGAGGTGGCTACCTCACTGGACTCATCTGCGATACTGTAGTGTAATGTCCTTGGCTAACGGCATTCCCTGTCAGATGAGGACAGTGGCTTTCCGTTCTGAGAGGCACCCCACGCCATCTGGTACAGGTAAGTTCTGTGTGGGGCCTCTGTCTGGGGTGGCAGTCCTGTGTTGCTGTGTGTCCCCCATGTCTGTGCCGGTGTGGGGCTCCCTGTTGCGATCCCTGCGGGGGTCTTTTTTGTACATGTGCTGCGGTGCTGTGTATATTTGGGGGGGCCCCTTCCCCTGTGTCACTTCAGTGTGTTTCTGGGGGTGCAGACGATGTGTGTGGCGGCCGCAGCGGGGAAAAACCACGCGGTCCGCCATCTTCAATATGGGCAAGCATGTCTGGCTACCTTACATGCTGTTTTGGCGCCATCCGGCGCCATCTTGTGTGTGGCAGAATGATCGTTCCGAGCACATGTTCCGCGGCCATTTTCCCGAAGCCTCCCATTCAGTTCTATGGGCAGCCATTTTCCCTGGGTTTTTTTGCAGCTATAGTTCAGCCTCTTATGACCTCACTTCCTTTTCCTCTGAAGCAGCGATCGATGTGGTAACACTCTGTGGGGCTCTGCAGACTGTCTCTCCCATAACCTTCTGTTTTTGTCATTTCTGGCTCAGTTTCTTCTCCTTTTTGGGGGTCTTTTGCACTGTACATTTAGCGGTGGGCTGCGCACTCCGCAGCGGTTTTAAAGGGCCAGTACCTTTTATTGCACTGTTATTTTCTAACTTGGGCGATGGAATCTCAGGACAGCAAATTCCCTACAGATCTGGTGGGGGACCCCAGTCGTGCTGGGGCCCCTGTTATACCTGATTTAGCCGCCGTAATGGCGTCTTTAGTGTCCAAAATGGAGGTGCTGATGGCTGAACGTGCTGCTAGGAAAAGGCCCAGATTATCTTTCTCCTCTGATTCAGATGGTGATGTGGCTGCTGCGGCGGGCTTGCCCTTTTCAGGGTCTCGCTCATCCCTGGACCCTCTGGGGTCTGAGGGGGAGGCGGAGGTGGTGGGGGTTGATGATTCTCCCCCGGGGTCGCCTGAAGAACGCGCTACTATGGATGAGTTGATTTCTTCTGTGAAAGAAACACTACACTTGGAGGATGAGCCCAGTCCTCTGGACATTGTGTCCTCTTTTGGTACACACAGGACCCGCAAGTCGGCGCAGGTTTTTTCCCTGCCCCGCTGAGTTTCATTACACGGTAAATTAACTGTGGCGCACTTTAAAACGTCCATTCATGGTACCGAGTCGGTTTAAGTTGCTTTATCCCTTTGCACCGGCTACGGAATCGCGATGGTGTGTGCCTCCACAGGTGGATCACACACTGGCCGTGTTGAACAAGGCTACCTTGATTCCTACTGAGGAGACCCCGGTTTTTTGGGATCCCACGGACAGGAGGTTGGAGTCTCTAGCCCGCCATTCCTACACGGTGGCGGGTTCCTTGCCCAAACCTGTTTTCGCGTCCGTCCTGGTGGCTCAGGCGGTGGCGGATTGGACTAAGGTGCTTAGACGCACCCTCGCGTCTGCTTCTGCCCCACCTGCCACGCTGGCTATGGTGGACCAAATTCACCAGGGAGTCATGTATTTGTGCGATGCGGCCTTAAACGAGGCCCCCTTGGTAGCACGCCTATCTAGTGTTGCGGTGCTTAACCGTCGTTTGATCTGGCTGAAGAGCTGGTCGGCTGACCAGACGTCACGGAAAACAGTTGCTGATTTTCCCTATGCAGGTTCTCGCCTTTTTGGCGAGGCTTTGGATACCTTGGTAAAAGGCGTCACGGGGGGTAAGAGCACCATGCTGCCCCAGAACCCGAAGAACAAGTCCTTTCGTGGCAAACGGGGTTCCACCTCTCGACCCAATCAGGGGTCCTTTCGTGCCTTTCGGAATCAATCCAAGGGCAAGCCCTTCAAGGGCCAGGGTAGCCAGAAGAAGCCCTGGGCGGGCAAGCAGAAGTCCGGCAATGCCAGTTCGGCGGGTCAATCCGCCTCTGCCTGAAGGGGCGCCCTCATCCGTTTCAGGGGTAGGGGGACGTTTGCGCGCTTTCCTCCAACCTTGGCTGCTCCGAATTCCTGACAGGTGGGTTCAGGAAATCATTCGATCAGGGTACAAGTTCGAATTCCTTTCCCAGGCGGCGGACAGATTTTTTCCCTTAAATCTTCATTTGACTCCAGGGCGTCTGCAGGACTTGCATCAAGCGGTGCAGGACCTTCTTGCCCAGGGGGTGATTGTCCCGGTGCCTCATCGGGACAGGTTTCGGGGGTTTTATTCCAATCTGTTAACTGTGCCCAGAAAGGAGGGCAAGGTACGTCCTATTCTGGACCTGAAAGCGCTGAACCGCTTTGTGCGCGTTTGGAAGTTCCGTATGGAATCTCTCTGCTCGGTGGTGGCCTCCCTGAGTCCGGGGGAATTCCTGGCCTCTATAGACCTGAAGGATGCGTACCTACACATCCCCATTTTCGAGGGTCACCAGAGGTACCTTCGGTTCGCTATAGCGGAGGACCACTATCAGTTTGTGGCGTTACCTTTCAGTCTCGCTTTGGCTCCAAGGGTCTTTACCAAAGTGCTGGCGCCTGTTCTGGGCCTGCTACGGGCACAGGGCATTGCGGTCTTTGGGTATCTGGACGATCTCCTCCTAAGATCGAGTGTCCGCCAGGGCCTACTGCGCGATCTGTCCACCACGGTACAGACGCTCCAGGAGTTCGGATGGACCATCTACGTACAGAAGTCGACCTTGTCTCCATCGGTTCGTCTTCCCTATCTGGGAATGATCCTGGACTCTGCTCAGGCAAAGGTGTTCTTACCGGAGCACAAGCTCCGGACCTTACAGGACGAGATCAGGTCCCTCGGGGACAAACCATCTTCGTCACTCAGGACCTGTATGCGGTGCCTGGGGTTGATGGTATCGGCCTTCGAGGCGATACCCTTTGCTCAGTTTCACACGCGGTCTCTTCAAGCGGAAATCCTGGACAGGTGGGACAGACTACCTCAGTCCCTGGATCTGAGTGTCTCATTGAGTCGCCGGACCAGAATGGATCTTCTGTGGTGGCTCCAGTCCCCGGCGGTGTCGGAAGGCAGGTCCTTCCGTCCGTTGCTGTGGACAGTGATTACCACGGATGCCAGCCTGTCGGGCTGGGGTGGGGTCCTGGGCAACATATCTGCCCAGGGCACTTGGTCGGGAGAGGAATCCTCCCTTCCGATAAATGTGTTGGAATTGAGAGCGATAAAGCTCTGTCTCTTCCAGTGGTCGGGTGGTCTTCGGGGCTGTCTTGTTCGGGTACAGACGGACAATGCTACCGCGGTGGTTTACATCAACCACCAAGGGGAGACCAGGAGTGCCCGGGCGGTCCGGGAAGTGACCGACATTCTGTCTTGGGCCGAGACTCATGTCCCGGCGATTTCAGCAGTTCACATTCCGGGTGTGGAGAATTGGCAGGCCGACTATCTGAGCCGCCAGACCCTGGACGAGGGGGAATGGTCCCTACACCCGGAGGGCTTCTAGATGCTTTGTGCGAAGTGGGGATCCCCAGACGTGGATCTGTTCGTGTCTCGGCTAAACCACAAGGTGGAAAGGTTCGTGGCAAGAACGCGCGATCCTCTGGCGGACGCCTCGGATGCGTTGGTGGCCCTGTGGCATCAGTATCGTTTGATGTATGCCTTTCCTCCGATTCAGTTGTTGTCCAGGTTCTTTCGAAGGTTGGCCTCGGAACCACACTTGTTGATTCTGGTAGCGCCGGACTGGCCACGCCGGTCCTGGTACGCCGACGTTGTTCACCTGGCGGTGGCGCCTCTTTGGCGGCTGCCACTGCGGAAAGATCTACTGTCTCAGGGACCGATCTTCCATTCTGCTTTACAGTCGCTGGCTTTAATGGCCTGGCTGTTGAGACCCAGGTCCTGAGAGACAGGGGTCTCTCCCCTGAGGTCATTCCTACTCTAATCAAGGCTAGGAAAACCGCATCCGGTAAGATCTTTTGCCGTACCTGGACAGCTTACTTCACCTGGTGTGAGTCCAGGGGGTTCTCCCCTCGCTCATACTCGGTGTCGAGAGTGTTGGCTTTCCTCCAGTCTGGGGTGGACCAGCGCCTGGCGCTGGCCACAATAAAGGGCCAGGTGTCTGCACTGGCTGTTCTTTTCCAACGCCCTGTGGCGTCTCATTCCTTGATTCGCACCTTCATTCAAGGTGTGCGACATTTGGCTCCTCCCAGGAGGGAGCCTTTACCTCCATGGGACTTGAACTTGGTTCTGTCCATGTTACAGAGTTCTCCTTTTTGAAATCATCCGGAAGATATCGTTGCCTCTGCTGTCTAAGAAGGTTGCCTTTTTGGTGGTGATCACTTCGGCTCGTAGAGTGTCGGAACTGGCGGCGTTGTCTTGCCGCTCTCCTTACTTGGTAATTCACAAGGATAAGGTGGTCTTGCGACCTCATTCGTCTTTTCTTCCTAAGGTGGTCTCTGAGTTCCACCTTAATGAGGACATTGTCCTGCCTTCGCTTTGTACGAAGCCTAAGCATCCTAAGGAGGTTGCTTTTGCATTCCTTGGATGTTGTCAGGGCGATTAGGGTTTACCTGTCGTCTACGGAGTCCTTTCGGAAGACGGACTCTCTCTTTGTCCTTCCTGAAGGACCTCGGAAGGGCATGGCTGCGTCTGCAGCGACCATTGCCAAATGGATCAGACAGACCATTGAACAGGCCTATGCTTTGAAGGAACGGGTTCCACCCTTCCCTGTTAAGGCGCACTCTACCAGATCTTTGAGTGCGTCCTGGGCCTATTGGCATCGTGCCTCGGTGGCCCAGGTGTGCAAGGCTGCGACTTGGTCGTCGGTGCACACCTTTTCCAAATTCTATAAGGTGGATGTTCAGGCATCAGCTGATGCTTCCTTTGGCCGCAAAGTTCTCTGTGCGGCAGTGCCATGACGGACCCTTGTGCTTTTTTGTGGGTCCCTGGCTGTTGGGGTGTTATCCCCTGGGTTATTTGCTTTCCTGGGCTGTTGCTCCTGTTGAGCCTTGTTTTCTGTTGCCCAGAAGGTTCTCTTACTGTGCGTGTAAGGTTCCTTTCTCTGATGTGGGTACTGCGTTGCCTTGTCTACGGTTGCGTCTCCCACCCCTCATGTCTACACTGTTTTGGGACATTCCAATAGTGATGACTTAGAGGAGGCGGCGACTGTCGGAGGACGTAAGGGAAAACGGAATTTTTGTAAAATCTTACCTGTAAAATTCCTTTCTCTGAGTCCTCCGACAGTCGCCGCCCCTGCCCCTCTTTTGGGGTTTTCTTGTACACTTACTGCTATGCTACCAAACTGAGTTGGGAGTGGTCACTGCAGGGGGGTATTGACCAGTGGGACAGCCCCCATGGGTGTGTATATGCAAATGCTTTTGTTCTTTTGACTAAGTCTTATGGAAAACAAAGAGTTAAATAATGTGTGACCGGAGTACCAGTCTCATGAAATAACTCACCCCGCGCACAATGATCTAGTATTGAATAGATGGCAACAAGATATAATTAAGATGACGTAAAGTCTCAAAGCAGCTGCTATACAGATAAAATTGTTACAAAAGGTGTTGAGAATATTGAACCAAGTAAAATATAACTGAACACTAGCAGCGCTAAGGTAAACAGATCTATTGTAAAACACAACGTCCATCCACCAGGGTAGGCACAATCCATCCACCAGGGTAGGGAGTGAAGGGTCTTGTCTGTTCTGCCAAAGTTCAACCACACTCCAGTGCTCCCCCCCTTTAAATTGAACACTCACCCCTGGGGCTCTCAGAAGAAGTCAAGTGGACGAAACGTCAGAGCCGATGTGCGCGGTCGCTATACTTTTCACACTGGTCATCATTCGGGATTCCTATTAGGCTGCAGGAATTTTCTTTTGAATGGTCATCGAGTGTGCATATTTTGAGCTTTATGCCTTCACTCCATAGCCCTCTTGTAAGTAGCCATCTGGAGGGGAGAGGGGCTTGTTATTTTGTGTGATTTTAAATAAAGTGTTGCAGAATTACACTATTGTTGCCCCCACTTTGTTCAATTACATGAATTTTTGAACGGAGGAAAAGTTGGAGGGAGGAGCAGCTAGGTACAGCCCAGCAGTGATCTATACACCCGCTGATTGGTGGATCGTATTGAAGGCTCTATATTCACCGTGTTTTGGTGAGTGTTCAATTTAAAGGGGGGGAGCACTGGAGTGTGGTTGAACTTTGGCAGAACAGACAAGACCCTTCACTCCCTACCCTGGTGGATGGATTGTGCCTGATATACCACTGTATGGACTGTACACACATATATATTTTATGAGTCTTTAGGGACGTTGTGTTTTACAATAGATCTGTTTACCTTAGCGCTGCTAGTGTTCAGTTATATTTTACTTGGTTCAATATTCTCAACACCTTTTGTGACTAAGTCTTATGCCTAGCTACTCCTGCGGAGCGGAAGTCAATACTCAATAGTGATGACTTAGAGGAGGCGGCGACTGTCGGAGGACTCAGAGAAAGGAATTTTACAGGTAAGATTTTACAAAAATTCATTTTTTTGTATAATAAATTTGATTTTATCATATTATGTGTGTCTACATATTGTTAGTTAATTTATTCTTTACAGCACCATTAAAGTCCTATTTAGTCCCCTGTCGTCCTCCATAGTGTGCTCCTGGGGTTCACCCCGACCTGGTCCTCTTACTTGTTGGACCTGGAAGGTGGAGTTGTCCTAGGAAGACACACTGTGGGGTGATGTTTTCTTGTTTGTAGCATCAGCCATGGTGGACACCAACTAATTATTTTTGGATTTGTTTTGGTTTATGTAGCACTTGCCATCTCCAAAAATTTGACGGCCAGTGGAGGAGGAAAGACTTCCTCACCAGGCCACTGTAAGTACCTTCAATGTGTTTGCCTACTTTGTGTCCCTTCTTCTTATGTAATGCTATTGTTTGGATAAACTGTGATGTATGGACACTTCTTTTAAATGATTATTTTTGTATAATACATTTGATTTTATTATATTATGTGTGTCTACATATTTGTTAATTTATTCTTTACGGCACCATTAAAGTCCTATTTAGTCCCCTGTCGTCCTCCATAGTGTGCTCCTGGGGTTCACCCCGACCTGGTCCTCTGACTTGTTGGACCTGGAAGGTGGAGTTGTCCTAGGAAGACACACTATGGGGTAATGTTTTCTTGTTTGTAGCATCAGCCATGGTGGACACCAACTAATTTTTTTTGGATTTGTTTTGGTTTATGTAGCGCCTGCCATCTCCAAAAATGTGATGGCCAGTGGAGGAGGGAAGACTTCCTCACCTGGACCCTGTAAGTATCTTCAATGTGTTTGCCTATTTTGTGTCCCTTCTTCTTATGTAATGCTATTGTTTGGATAAACTGTGATGTATGGACACTTCTTTTAAATGATTATTTTGGTATAATAAATAGGGATGCACCGAATGTTCGGCAGCCGAACATTATTCGGCCGAAAATAGAAAAAATAGCACAGCACTTTCGGTGTTCGGCCGAATAAGTCAAAAGGCCGAATAATTTTGTGCCGAACAATGTCAGCGGCGGTCACTAAATGGCGGCCCGCGCGATGCTTCCGCCCGGACCGCTCCCCTTCCTCATTGCGGCTCCCGGCTCCCTGCTCACACGCCGCCGGTGTCCTGTCCGGCCGCGAGTAGGGGGTGTGACGTCACGCGCGCGTCCCGCCCCCTGCTCCTGACTGCGGCTCCTTCACACTAGGTCCAGCGAGCATGACACTATGTGCACGCCCTGCCCCCCTGTTCGCGGCTTTTGGCTCTGACCTGGCTGCAGTTCAGGTATGTGGAGCACATTTGGGGGAGAATACGGTAGCTGCACAAGCATTAGTGTGCAGACTGCCATATGTTGTTGCCACTTGCCATGCTCATTACATTAGAGTGCCCTATAAATTGCCCCTTAAAAAAAAAAGAAAAAAAATGTGCCCAACAGAGTGCTCCCTTGACATAAAATGTGGCCATCAGCGTGCCCCTTATTTTATGCTAAGGGACATGCTGATGAGCATATTTTATGTTAAGGGGCACTCTGATGAGTATATTTTATGTTAAGGGGCACGCTAATGGGCATATTTTATGTTAAGAGCAACGCTGATTTAAATGTTTTGTTTTGCCCATCAGAGTGCCCCCTAACATAAAATGTGCCCATCAGCGTGCCCCCTAACATAAAATGTGCCCATCAGCATGCCCCCTAACATAAAATGTGCCCATCAGAGTGCCCCCTAACATAAAATGTGCCCATCAGCGTGCCCCTTATTTTATGCTAAGGGACATGCTGATGAGCATATTTTATGTTAAGGGGCACTCTAATGGGCAAAATTGGCAAAATAAATGGAAAAAATGCAAAACACCGCGTTCGGTATTCGGCCTTCGGCCAAGCATTTCATTATTATTCGGCTTCGGCCAAGAATTTCATTTCGGTGCATCCCTAATAATAAATTTGATTTTATTATATTATGTGTGTCTACATATTTGTTAATTAATTTATTCTTTACGGCACCATTAAACTCCTATTTAGTCCCCTGTCGTCCTCCATAGTGTGCTCCTGGGGTTCACCTCGACCTGGTCCTCTGACTTGTTGGACCTGGAGGGTGGAGTTGTCCTAGGAAGACACACTGTGGGGTGATGTTTTCTTTGTAGCATCAGCCATGGTGGACACCAACTAATTTTTTTTTGGATTTGTTTTGGTTTATGTAGCGCCTGCCATCTCCAAAAATGTGATGGCCAGTGGAGGAGGGAAGACTTTCTCACCTGGCCCCTGTAAGTACCTTCAATGTGTTTGCCTACTTTGTGTCCCTTCTTCTTATGTAATGCTATTGTTTGGATAAATTGTGATGTATGGACACTTCTTTTAAATTATTATTTCTCTTACGTCCTCCGACAGTCGCCGCCCACTCGTACAGTCTTCACCAATGGGGTATTGACTTCCTTTCCGCAGGAGTATCTAGGCATAAGAATTGTTAAGAACAATTCATCTACATAGTCACACCTATGGGGGCTGTCCCACTGGTCCAATACCCCCCTGCAATAGCCATCCCAACTCAGTTTGTCTTCTGCCTAGCTAAGGAGTAGATAGGCTTCCCTGTGCTGGGGCTACAGTCTCAGCCTTCTTCTTTACTTTTATGATTTATTTTCTGAAAATGTCATTTCTCTTATGTCCTCCGACAGTCGCCGCCTCCTCTAAGTCATCACTATTGGGTATTGACTTCCGCTCCGCAGGAGTAGCTAGGCATAAGACTTGGTCAAAAGAACAAAAGCATTTGCATAGACACACCCATGGGGGCTGTCCCACTGGTCAATACCCCCCTGCAGTGATCCCTCCCAACTCAGTTTGTCTCTGCCTAGCGTCAGGAGTAGTCAGGCTTCCCTGTGCTGGGGCTCAGTCTCAGCCTTTCTAATCTTTTTTCTTGTTTTTTTCTTTTGAAAATGTCAGTTTTTTTCTTTACTTTACTACCTATTTATTTTGTCAGCTTTAGTTTAGTCGGATCTTCAGATGAAGATGGATTTTTGCGGAGCTAGGAATCGGACTGACCGCCCTGGCTCTCCAGGACAGAGGCGTTCAGCCTTGTGTTCGTCCTGGCATTATGAACGACCCATCCCTGCTCACAGCAGGGATGCAGCCTGTGAGGGTGCTACCTCCCTGGACACATCTGCAGTGCTGCAGTGTCCTTTTCTTGGCTAACGGCATTCCCTGTCAGATGAGGACAGCGGCTTTCCGTTCATAGAGGCACCCCACGCCATCTGGTACAGGTAAGTACTTTCTGTGTGGGGCCTCTGTCTGGGGTGGCACTCCTGTTTTGCTGTGTGTTCCCCATGTCTGTGCCTGTGTGGGGCTCCCTGATGCGATCCCTGTGGGGGTCGCTTGGACATGCGCTGCAGTGCTGTGTGGTTTTGGGGCCCCCTCCCCTGTGTCACTGCAGTGTTTTTGGGGGTGCAGACTGCGGTGCGGCGGCCGCAGCGGGTAAAAACCGCGCAGTCCGCCATCTTTACTATGGGAAAGCATGTCTGTCTTCACTATGGGCTTTATTACATGCTGTTTTGGCGCCAACCGGCGCCATCTTGTGTGTGGCAGAACGATGTTCCGAGCACATGTTCGGCGGCCATCTTGCCGAAGCCTTCCATTCAGTTCTATGGGCAGCCATTTTCCCTGGGCCTTGCAGCTTATAGTTCAGTCTCTGATGACCTCACTTCCTTTTCCTCTGAAGCAGCGATCGATGTGGTAACACTCTGTGGGGGCTCTGCAGATTGTCTCTTCCTTAACTCTCTGTTTTGTCCCTCCTGGCTCAGTTTTCTTCTCCTTTTGGGGGTCTTTGTCACTGTACATACGGCGGTGGGCTGCGCACTCCGCAGCGCTCTTAAAGGGCCAGTACATCTTTTTTGCACTTTTGTTTTATAACTTGGGCAATGGAATCTCAGGACAGCAAATTCCCTCCAGCTTTGGTGGGGGACCCCAGTCCTGCTGTGGCCCCTGTTATACCTGATTTGGCCACCATAGTGGCGTCTTTAGTGTCCAAGATGGAGGTGCTGATGGTTGAACGAGCTGCTAGGAAAAGGCCTAGACTCTTTCTCATCTGATTCAGATGGTGATGTGGCTGGCGTGCCCTTTTCAGGGTCTCGCTCATCTCTGGACCCACTGGGGTCTGAGGGGGAGGCGGAGGTGGAGGAGGTTGATGATTCTCCCCCGGGGTCGCGTGAAGAATGCGCGACTATGGATGAGTTGATTTCTTCTGTAAAAGAACCACTACACTTGGAGGATGAGCCCAGTCCTCCGGGCATTGTGTCCTCTTTTGGTACACACAGGACCCGCAAGTCGGCGCAGGTTTTTCCCTGCCCCGCTGAGTTTCATTACACTGTGAATGAACTGTGGCGCAATTTGAAACGTCCTTTCACGGTACCTAGTCGGTTTAAACTGCTTTATCCGTTTGCGCCGGCTACGGAATCGCACTGGTGTGTGCCTCCACAGGTGGATCACACTGTGGCCATGCTAAACAAGGCTACCTTGATTCCTACTGAGGAGACCCCGGTGTTCCGGGATCCCACGGACAGGAGGTTGGAGTCCCTAGCCCGCCATTCCTACACGGTGGCATTATGTGTGTCTACATATTGTTAGTTAATTTATTCTTTACGGCACCATTAAAGTCCTATTTAGTCCCCTGTCGTCCTCCATAGTGTGCTCCTGGGGTTCACCCCGACCTGGTCCTCTGACTTGTTGGACCTGGAGGGTGGAGTTGTCCTAGGAAGACACACTGTGGGGTGATGTTTTCTTGTTTGTAGCATCAGCCATGGTGGACACCAACTAATTTTTTTTTTGGGATTTGTTTTGGTTTATGTAGCACCTGCCATCTCCAAACATTTGACGGCCAGTGGAGGAGGGAAGACTTCCTCACCTGGACCCTGTAAGTATCTTCAATGTGTTTGCCTACTTTGTGTCCCTTCTTCTTATGTAATGCTATTGTTTGGATAAACTGTGATGTATGGACACTTCTTTTAAATGATTATTTTGGTATAATAAATTTGATTTTATTATATTATGTGTGTCTACATATTTGTTAATTTATTCTTTACGGCACCATTAAACTCCTATTTAGTCCCCTGTCGTCCTCCATAGTGTGCTCCTGGGGTTCACCCCGACCTGGTCCTCTGACTTGTTGGACCTGGAAGGTGGAGTTGTCCTAGGAAGACACACTATGGGGTAATGTTTTCTTGTTTGTAGCATCAGCCATGGTGGACACCAACTAATTTTTTTTGGATTTGTTTTGGTTTATGTAGTGCCTGCCATCTCCAAAAATGTGATGGCCAGTGGAGGAGGGAAGACTTCCTCACCTGGACCCTGTAAGTATCTTCAATGTGTTTGCCTATTTTGTGTCCCTTCTTCTTATGTAATGCTATTGTTTGGATAAACTGTGATGTATGGACACTTCTTTTAAATGATTATTTTGGTATAATAAATAGGGATGCACCGAATGTTCGGCGGCCGAACATTATTTGGCCGAAAATAGAAAAAATAGCACTTTCGGTGTTCGGCCGAATAAGTCAAAAGGCAGAATAATTTTGTGCCGAACAATGTCAGCGGCGGTCACTAAATGGCGGCCCGTGCGATGCTTCCGCCCGGACCGCTCCCCTTCCTCATTGCGGCTCCCGGCTCCCTGCTCACACGCCGCCGGTGTCCTGTCCGGCCGCGAGTAGGGGGTGTGACGTCACGCGCGCGTCCCGCCCCCTGCTCCTGACTGCGGCTCCTTCACACTAGGTCCAGCGAGCGTGACACTATGTGCACGCCCTGCCCCCCTGTTCGTGGCTTTTGGCTCCGACCTGGCTGCAGTTCAGGTATGTGGAGCACATTTGGGGGAGGATACGGTAGCTGCACAAGCATTAGTGTGCAGACTGCCATATGTTGTTGCCACTTGCCATGCTCATTACATTAGAGTGCCCTATAAATTGCCCCTTAAAAAAAAAAAAGAAAAAAAATGTGCCCAACAGAGTGCTCCCTTGACATAAAATGTGGCCATCAGCGTGCCCCTTATTTTATGCTAAGGGACATGCTGATGAGCATATTTTATGTTAAGGGGCACTCTGATGAGTATATTTTATGTTAAGGGGCACGCTAATGGGCATATTTTATGTTAAGAGCAACGCTGATTTAAATGTTTTGTTTTGCCCATCAGAGTGCCCCCTAACATAAAATGTGCCCATCAGCGTGCCCCCTAACATAAAATGTGCCCATCAGCGTGCCCCCTAACATAAAATGTGCCCATCAGAGTGCCCCCTAACATAAAATGTGCCCATCAGCGTGCCCCTTATTTTATGCTAAGGGACATGCTGATGAGCATATTTTATGTTAAGGGGCACTCTAATGGGCAAAATTGGCAAAATAAATGGAAAAAATGCAAAACACTGCGTTCGGTATTCGGCCTTCGGCCAAGCATTTCATTATTATTCGGCTTCGGCCAAGAATTTCATTTCGGTGCATCCCTAATAATAAATTTGATTTTATTATATTATGTGTGTCTACATATTTGTTAATTAATTTCTTCTTTACGGCACCATTAAACTCCTATTTAGTCCCCTGTCGTCCTCCATAGTGTGCTCCTGGGGTTCACCTCGACCTGGTCCTCTGACTTGTTGGACCTGGAGGGTGGAGTTGTCCTAGGAAGACACACTGTGGGGTGATGTTTTCTTTGTAGCATCAGCCATGGTGGACACCAACTAATTTTTTTTGGATTTGTTTTGGTTTATGTAGCGCCTGCCATCTCCAAAAATGTGATGGCCAGTGGAGGAGGGAAGACTTTCTCACCTGGCCCCTGTAAGTACCTTCAATGTGTTTGCCTACTTTGTGTCCCTTCTTCTTATGTAATGCTATTGTTTGGATAAATTGTGATGTATGGACACTTCTTTTAAATTATTATTTCTCTTACGTCCTCCGACAGTCGTCGCCCACTCGTACAGTCTTCACCAATGGGGTATTGACTTCCTTTCCGCAGGAGTATCTAGGCATAAGACTTGTTAAGAACTATTCATCTACATAGTCACACCTATGGGGGCTGTCCCACTGGTCCAATACCCCCCTGCAATAGCCATCCCAACTCAGTTTGTCTTCTGCCTAGCTAAGGAGTAGATAGGCTTCCCTGTGCTGGGGCTACAGTCTCAGCCTTCTTCTTTACTTTTATGATTTATTTTCTGAAAATGTCATTTCTCTTACGTCCTCCGACAGTCGCCGCCTCCTCTAAGTCATCACTATTGGGTATTGACTTCCGCTCCGCAGGAGTAGCTAGGCATAAGACTTAGTCAAAAGAACAAAAGCATTTGCAAAGACACACCCATGGGGGCTGTCCCACTGGTCAATACCCCCCTGCAGTGATCCCTCCTAACTCAGTTTGTCTCTGCCTAGCGTCAGGAGTAGTCAGGCTTCCCTGTGCTGGGGCTCAGTCTCAGCCTTTCTAATCTTTTTTCTTGTTTTTTTCTTTTGAAAATGTCAGTTTTTTTCTTTACTTTACTACCTATTTATTTTGTCAGCTTTAGTTTAGTCTGATCTTCGGATTCAGATGGATTTTTGCGGAGCTAGGAATCGGACTGACCGCCCTGGCTCTCCAGGGCAGAGGCGTTCAGCCTTGTGTTCGTCCTGGCATTATGAACGACCCATCCCTGCTCACAGCAGGGATGCAGAATGTGAGGGTGCTACCTCCCTGGACACATCTGCAGTGCTGCAGTGTCCTTTTCTTGGCTAACGGCATTCCCTGTCAGATGAGGACAGCGGCTTTCCGTTCATAGAGGCACCCCACACCATCTGGTACAGGTAAGTACTTTCTGTGTGGGGCCTCTGTCTGGGTTGGCACTCCTGTTTTGCTTTGTGTTCCCCATGTCTGTGCCTGTGTGGGGCTCCCTGATGCGATCCCTGTGGGGGTCGCTTGTACATGCGCTGCGGTGCTGTGTGGTTTTGGGGCCCCCTCCCCTGTGTCACTGCGGTGTTTTTGGGGGTGTAGACTGCGGTGCGGCGGCCGCATCGGGTAAAAACCGCGCAGTCCCCCATCTTTACTATGGGCAAGCATGTCTGGCTTCACTATGGGCTTTATTACATGCTGTTTTGGCGCCAACCGGCGCCATCTTGTGTGTGGCAGAACGATGTTCCGAGCACATGTTCGGCGGCCATCTTGCCGAAGCCTTCCATTCAGTTCTATGGGCAGCCATTTTCCCTGGGCCTTGCAGCTTATAGTTCAGCCTCTGATAACCTCACTTCCTTTTCCTCTGAAGCAGCGATCGATGTGGTAACACTCTGTGGGGGCTCTGCAGACTGTCTCTTCCTTAACTCTCTGTTTTGTCCCTCCTGGCTCAGTTTTCTTCTCCTTTTGGGGGTCTTTGTCACTGTACATACGGCGGTGGGCACTCCGCAGCGCTCTTAAATGGCCAGTACATCTTTTTTGCACTTTTGTTTTATAACTTGGGCAATAGAATCTCAGGACAGCAAATTCCCTCCAGCTCTGGTGGGGGACCCCAGTCCTGCTGTGGCCCCTGTTATAACTGATTTGGCCGCCATAGTGGCGTCTTTAGTGTCCAAGATGGAGGTGCTGATGGTTGAACGAGCTGCTAGGAAAAGGCCTAGACTGTCTTTCTCATCTGATTCAGATGGTGATGTGGCTGGCGTGCCCTTTTCAGGGTCTCGCTCATCTCTGGACCCACTGGGGTCTGAGGGGGAGGCGGAGGTGGAGGGGGTTGATGATTCTCCCCCGGGGTCGCGTGAAGAACGCGCGACTATGGATGAGTTGATTTCTTCTGTAAAAGAAACACTACACTTGGAGGATGAGCCCAGTCCTCCGGGCATTGTGTCCTCTTTTGGTACACACAGGACCCGCAAGTCGGCGCAGGTTTTTCCCTGCCCCGCTGAGTTTCATTACACTGTGAATGAATTGTGGCGCAATTTGAAACGTCCTTTCACGGTACCTAGTCGGTTTAAACTGCTTTATCCGTTTGCGCCGGCTACGGAATCGCACTGGTGTGTGCCTCCACAGGTGGATCACACTGTGGCCATGCTAAACAAGGCTACCTTGATTGCTACTGAGGAGACCCCGGTGTTCCGGGATCCCACGGACAGGAGGTTGGAGTCCCTAGCCCGCCATTCCTACACGGTGGCATTATGTGTGTCTACATATTGTTAGTTAATTTATTCTTTACGGCACCATTAAAGTCCTATTTAGTCCACTGTCGTCCTCCATAGTGTGCTCCTGGGGTTCACCCCGACCTGGTCCTCTGACTTGTTGGACCTGGAAGGTGGAGTTGTCCTAGGAAGACACACTGTGGGGTGATGTTTTCTTGTTTGTAGCATCAGCCATGGTGGACACCAACTAATTATTTTTGGATTTGTTTTGGTGTATGTAGCACCTGCCATCTCCAAAAATTTGACGGCCAGTGGAGGAGGAAAGACTTCCTCACCAGGCCACTGTAAGTACCTTCAATGTGTTTGCCTACTTTGTGTCCCTTCTTCTTATGCAATGCTATTGTTTGGATAAACTGATGTATGGACACTTCTTTTAAATGATTATTTTTGTATAATAAATTAGATTTTATCATATTATGTGTGTCTACATATTGTTAGTTAATTTATTCTTTATGGCACCATTAAAGAGGTTGTAAACCCTCTTGTATAACTTTTACCTATAGGTAAGCCTATATTAAGGCTTACCTATAGGTGCTATAAATATCTCCCAAACTTGCACCGTTTAGGAGATATTTACAGCGCAAACTGCCGATGACGTCATCGGCGCAGGCGCTCTGAGGGAACAGCCACCCGTGCCGTTCCTTCAGAGCTCAGTGCCGTGAACGGCGGCTCCCGCCCGCATGCGCGGGAGTGATGTAATCGCGCCTCCGGCCAATCAGATGGCCGGAGGACGCGAACCCGGAAGCGGGACGGCAGGACATGTCGCCGTCCTGTCGCTGAGGTGGCGGCACGGCGGGGGCTTCGTTTTAAGGTAAGTACTACATAATGAGCTAGTATGCGATGCATACTAGCTCATTATGCCTCTCTCTTTACAGGGCTTTTTTTTTCTCGTTTTTTTTTTTTTACTTTACTTCCTCTTTAAAATCCTATTTAGTCCCCGGTCGTCCTCCATAGTAGTCGTCCTTCTTATGTAATGCTATTGTTTGGATAAATTGTGATGTATGGACACTTCTTTTAAATTATTATTTCTCTTACGTCCTCCGACAGTCGCCGCCCACTCGTACAGTCTTCACCAATGGGGTATTGCCTTC